>NC_138947.1:4379818-4979818 GCF_965226115.1 Aulonocara stuartgranti | reverse complement strand
TGCAGCTTTAAATGTGCACTGGCTTGTAACTCTTAACCACACACATGTATACACACCCACACTAATTATGTGACACTGAAACCTTTCTAGAAGTCAAGTTGTTAAGCACAGAGGTACTACAAGCTGTTACTATGACACCATGGTGGGTGATGTTCCAACCACATCCTCCCATCGCTTCAGAGAAAGAGTTTAACAAGAAGTGATTGTGTGAAACAAGCCGTCTCGTAAACGCTGGCCTACTCCTTCGCCACCAACATCTCAGTGCATTACTTGATCAGTCATACCTATCAGGAACAAAAACAAATACCTGCAAGAAAGGATTTCCTTGTAGTCAAGGGCACAGCTTGCTGCATTCTTGATTTACTGGATGTATTCCTCAGGATATTCAGAGAGAGTTTAGTCATCACGCAAGTGGAACAGTGAATGATTAGCATGTTGCAGTTTTATTTTCCATTCACAGACACATTTACGTATGCAACTTAAATTGTTTTTGTTTTTTTAAATAATTTCAGCTTTAAAAAGGGGAAATTTGGAAGATAAATTCCACTTTAGTTAGCTTTATTGTTAGTGGGGGTTTTCTCTTAATTTTTTTTAACCCATTGCTGATTAATATTTTCACTTCCTGTATGAACACAAATCTTTTTACCCAACTGACTTCTCCTAATGGCGGCCTACCGTAACATATGTTTTGTCTCCAACTTGTCGTAAGTTGTCTCTGCTGTGATTCACTAGATATTTATCCATCTGCGTACTGTGTTGCGAAGGAAATGCCACAAAACCATTTCAAACTACCTGAGGTACATTTCACATATTTCATTATGCTTTGTCATGAAGGCTACTGTTATACAATCTGATATGGCGGTTATTGAATTTAGGTCATTGAGCATTTAAGAAGGATTTCTCATCTGCATGGATAGCCTGGCACTGCACCATCATGTGGAAATCGCTGGACCAGTTAACTAAAATTGGACAGTTGCATGAAGAGCATCGATCTCTGCCTCTCCTTGGACAAAATGTTCTCAGTTCAATCAAAAATATCTTAGAGAAAAAGTCAGAAATCTTTTCATATCTATTACATTTAAATAAACGTGTCTGAATTCAGGGCATTTCTTAACACGTGCCTTCAGATCTCTCGGGAACTAAGACGGACTCTTGCATAGTGAGAGATTACTTGGAATTTTGCACCATTGATTGATGTCGATATTATCCCCGTCAATCATCAGGTAACATCAAAGCTCAGCAGCTGCAATTTTCCAAGAATTTGCCTCCTTGCTGAACCTGTTGGCAAAAATGTGAGCACCTGATCCCTGCCCTGCATCCAGAGCAGAGGAACTTTCCTCAGGTATAACATCACAGATCGAAAACTGGGTGCTCATTTTGTGTTAATGCACAATTAGGACACAGACTTCACTCAAAAGCACGCTGCTCTCTGATAGGTGCCTCTGAATAAATTCCTCACATGGCTCATGCATTTTAAATCTGGCAGGCCCCTGAGGAAATAAAATCCCTGGTCTAACAGCTAATTTACTGACCTCTAGAAGCCAAACGTAAACACGCATTTTAATTAAAAAGGCACACATTTCTGAGATCTTTTGGGAGCCATTTTGAGTCTCTGCTAGGTTAACGTTTACCAGGCAGACAGTATAAATAATGTGAAGAACAGAGTAGTGAGCAGTTTGTTCAGTCTAGACAGCATCTCCAGTGCAGTCTTGTGACTCACATTGTGACAACGACAGTAGCAGTGGGGAAATTTACATTACAGAGCTGCTGACATTAGCTAAAGAAAATGTCTTGGGGCTTTCGACATAATGTGCAACGTGAGGAAGTGTCATCATCTTTGATACCCTTAAGCAATATTCACAACATCTACACCCATGAGGTGACTAAACCAAAAGACAAAGCTTTAGACTGAGAACCAAAATCAAATTACGAACCAGCAGATTAGACCTCTGTATGTGTCAAATGTTTAGTATTTGCATACCTCGCAGAAACATGCACACTTGTGCATTTCAGCAGCCATATTAGTATTCAGAATCAGCACCTGGAACATGTTAAGTCTTGCTCGCAGACTCTCGCTGACCACATGGCTCTCTCCCAGCAGCATTTTCTCGTGTTACCTTCTACATTATAAATACTATGATAACAGCGTGCAGGACTAATCTTAAAATTGATGCATAGGTGCAGGATTTTTCTGGCAAAAAACATGCCTTAAGGAAACAGTGACGTTTCTCTTTTTTTGGCGGGGGTGGGGGGTTCAAAAACATGTCGATCATACACAGAAATTCAGCATGATGAATTTGATTTATGGTGCATAAGTTGCAGATCATTTCTAATTAGACAATTCAGTGGTTGCTTTACAAATGAATTTACAGATAAAATGTGAGAAGTGGTTGAAAATGCAAACCCAGCCTTCTCAAGCCGCTCTTTGCACAGCTTGAGAAGATTGGCTTTGGTATTTTCTGCTCTACAACTCCTTCCAGTTGGAAACGGTGGCAGCGCTGGTAGTTGGAAGTGGACCAGAGGTGCGCAAGTAGACGACTATAAAGAATAGAATGAAGAAATTCAAATCGGGTATGGTTTTTGTTTTCTACGAGTGGAAGTGCAGAACTTTTTGATTACAACAAGCCACGCAAACAATGCAGGAATGTTCTTCTTGTCAGGCGTAGCTCGACATGCATCCTGACAACACTGGAGGAGCTGACTGTTTTATGATTCGTAATGTTAAAGCAGTCACACACAAAAGACCTCTGATTGACAGCCTCAGCAGACTGAGGCAAAACGATTTGTTTATATTTTGGAAAATGAGGTTCAGTGAATTAACTATCAACTTTTTTGTTGTTGTTGCTGTGTACCACCAGATGTACTGAAAAATAAAACAGGATTAGTAATTAGTGATTTTCAGGTAAGTTTGGAAGCGCTTTGGTGCAAGCCCAAATTCACTAGCTGCCAAGCTGAGGCATGTTTGGTTGAAGTAAGTTCAAGATAGTTCATTGTTATAAAGACATGTTTTTAACCTCAAGCAATGAAAGATGCTCCCAAAGTCAGTAAGTGACACTGAGTAACTACTATGATTACAATAATCTGTCTGATCTGCCATAATCAGACAGCACTAGGGAAACATAAAACATTTTTAGTCGTGCATAACATTTTATTAAGAGCACCAGCTACTATCATTACCCTTCCACTCTCTCATCCCCACTTTACCTCAGTCAGCTTTCATTTACGAGTATTTGTTGTTCTCCAATTTAATCTCTGTTATTGCACACATTAGTTTTCCCTCCTAAATTAGCACAGACAGCATATTACTTTGAACCACATGCTTCACCTAAACGTCTGTTTCTTCCCTTCTGGTAACTGTATCGTGGCTCTTCAGGCACAAGTGCTTTAGTAGCCAGAATTTCTTGACATACAAGCTAAAGTCAACATACACTCTGCTATAGACATTCTATTTAAAGTACAGGATGTGCTTCCTATTACTGGCTCATATTGTGTGAAAATTTCACAGCAATCATGGTGCACAAAACCAAAGATGTACACAGAAGAGACTGCACAGTAACTTCCAACATCCAGTGTCCTGCGTAGATGTGCAACACACTGGCTCACCAGAATGAATGGTATAACACAGAGGCTTGAACTTCAGTGTTTACCTTGATAATGCTGCTCCTGCGTGGTATTTCAGATTTGGTGTCCAGACCGGCAGAGGTGTTGGCGTTGTCCACCCCGGTTTGGCTGCCAGGTGCGACGAGGGATCCCGAGCCGACCATATTTTCAGATATCCCACAGTCTCCATTCAAGACCGACACTTCGCAATGCGTCTTACCAGCTGCGTTGTCGCTGGGCACGGCAGTATCGTCGGGATTCAATGGAGGCAGGCTGCCGTCCTCTTCAAACTCCGCCATAGGCACTTCGAGCACACACACACGCTCCCTTTCTCTCTCACACACACACACACAAGCTGACGAGCTGCTGGGTAACAAAGCCGTATGTTTCAGCCGTACTCCCAATTTCCTGCCTGGCCTATTGCCTCGATGTAACATTTACACCAAATCACGCCGTATCATCTCTCGGTGCAGATAGCTGACAGGTTCCTACAGAGAGAGGGGTTTTCTCCGTGCATTGTGCTCTGTGGAGAGAAACCACAGCGATTAGCATAATTAGGCAGCATGACAGTAGTAACAACAGCAACGTGAACAGTGGCAGCTTTTGTACAGAAGGCGTTCAGCAGTGCGCTGAAAGCGGATGTTAACTTGCAATCACTACAGGCTGTCATCACAAATGCAGCAAATACAGCCGGTTTTTCCCCATTTATGTGCATGCTTTCTTGTGCATTTCTGCACAAGTTCGCACACACAGCGACTCCATTACGGTCCATTTAACTGTAATAACAATAATAACAACCCCCCCACACCAGCGTACCGGTGGTCGTTAAGGTAAATAACGTTAACAGAAACTTATCAGGTCAATTAACGTCTCCACTAAAGTCACGATTAGCTTCATGTGACGCTCGTCGGTTTTGTGTACTTGCCTTTTAAAGCGCCTGGTCCCACACTATCCATGAATGACCCGTCTTCTTTGAGCACAGCACCCTTGGCTGTCTTTCACTACTGTGTGCCGAGCAGCGCTTAGCTTAGCTACAGCTAACTCCACTCGCCTGCTAGCTGTTTGAAGTTAGTTTTCCCAGCCAACTAAAACCCTAAAAAGGAAGGAGAGAAATGCTTCCCCTGAATTTTTTTTCAGGTCAGACTTCAGCGGTTATTACGTTTTCTTAAAAGAAAAATGAGAAAGAAACGAAAACGTTGATTTCCCGTTAAATCACGCGCATACAGTAGTCTCCATGGAACAAAGTTGTGTATGTCTCGTGAACGCGCAGCAGGAGAAACAGGCCGAGCTGTCAATCAAACCCATAGACAAGGGCTGCCAAACATACGGCCTGCGGGCTCGTACCGGTCCGCCACAGGGTCCCGTTTGGTCCACTTGATGGTTTGGCAAAGTGTAAAAATTGCAGAATAAACCTTAATTACTCCTGTTAATCAATAACATGTACCACCGGTCCTTTTGTGGTGGTGCTGAAACTGAAAGATACAGAACGTATTTATAGATCTAGTCCAGTGATTTAATTCTTAAAGGTGTCAAATATGTTTTCAATGTTTTATTACTTTACGGTGTGATCTGTAAAATATAATGTACATGTACAGCCAACGAAATCACACTTATTTATCTCAAAAGACCTCACCTGCTCATCATTAGTGTTATAAATTACTCTCAGGAAATAAGAAAAATGATTAAGTACGAAGTAATACCCCTTGTTTTAAAGTTATAGAAATGTGGTTTTTAATGGTTTTTAAGGTTTTTAAAAATGTGAGCAAAATTTTTAAAAACCTTACCTGTGGCTGAGCTGAATAGTTCTCAAAGTTTTACTTCATGTCCAGAAGAGAATATTTGGACGTGTAATAATATTTACTTATTAAATGATTAAATATAAACAATTACAGAATGTTTTTACTGAGCTTACCCACTTAAGCTGAAATTAGGTTGCACTTTGACTAAAATAAGTTAGAAATCCGTGCTGTAGACTACCAGGAAATATTAGACCCACACACACACATCAATTACTTTCACTTTTCTACATAGCAAACAAGGCTGCGTGCCACACACTGTAAAATACCCACATGCCTTTCACATTACTCTCACATAGTTTAAGTGTTTTCTTGCTGACTTATGTCACATAAGTCAAAACAAAAGTACGTGCAAAAAGGCCACAAAACCAACAGCACCACAAAGTCACCAAGAACATACAGAGAGTAAACTAAGGGTGACTGAACAGCATTTCAATTCCAGGTTTGTATAAACTTTTCAGCCATAAATGGATATAAATGTTGGATGTTACCTATCTGTCTGAGCTAAAATAAAGGTTACAACGTATTCCAAGGAGACACAACATACCATGCATGCAGTGCAAACCAACCCAAATCCTCTTTTTATGGTAACATTTGGATGATTGGAACAGAACTTTTATCATCGTTTCAGCCACGATAATCATTATGTCGAATAATTTGTGTCTTACATGGAATGTGGATGACACAGTGCATTTGTGTTTTCATTTTCGTCACAGGGAATTAAGACAATGTAAAGTTGGTTTTCCTCACTTTCACAGAAACTCCCTTGTGAGTGAACGTAGCTGATTATTGTAATAGCACAACGGCCACCTTCATTGGGCAAGTGTTTCGTGTTATGTCATACCCGGGGAACTATGTGCTAGAGTAGGTCCAACCACCTGGGAAGGGGCTCAGTGTGAATTGTAGAGGTGTTTTGGGGTCAAATGCATTTTTCATGCTTACACCTGCTGTGTCGCTTAGGTCATGTCAGAGCAATGAGAAAATGCAATTTTGATAATGTGGTTTAACAGTTAGAGCTCATTTTCACTTATCAAGTGAGAAAATAAGCCCTGTAGTTATACTGTTCCAGTCACCATTCATTCTACCTACAACATTTAACAAGGATAATACAAAAAACCCCACCAAAAAACATAAATAAGTCTTGCTGGTGTAGTTCTGCTTTCTTTTTCTTTAATTTTATTATATATTTCTGTATCATGTTATCTTCTTTTCAAGCATCATCTGTGAATAATGCATAAAAAGAAAGTAAACAACACGAAACAAAATAAAAGTCAACAGCAGCAAGAAGCTAGTGCACACAAAAGATTCTTGGGCAAATGTCATTAATCTCACAGTTTTATTCATCAGTTTCACATACAGGAAGTCCTTGAAGATACAGGAAATAGATGGATAACCAAAATATTGTCAAGCTGCTTTTAGGAAGAGCAAAGACAACGTTCCATGGAAAGCCTTTCTACAGCAGGGAATGCTGTTTTCTAACAATGACCTGGCAGGGTTGACTCTACACTTACTTTTGAAAGTAAACAGATTAATGCTTTGAAATATAAACTGCTTTCTCTGCATGACTGTAGGACATGTTCTGAATGACTAATGTTGTTGTTGTCCATCTGAGTGGTATTTATGATGAATCAAAAACAGCTCACATTATGTCTAATTTCCTTGTATTTATACGGACGGTGCTCGGAAGATGTACTAATCTGAAAGGTGAAGTAACGGCTCTTCCTACATAACAGTCTCATTGCACTATTGCGTCAGATTTCTTGTGAAAATATTCTCACAGTAACTACTCTTTGAAAGAAAGTAATCGGGTTTTAGGAGGGATGATTAAGCGATTTAAAATATTAGTCATGCATAGTCAACACAGACCTTAAATGTAATTCATAGAGCCTAAATTCATACCCTCCTTTACAAAAAGACACACAGAGTGAGTGATGAGGCTTAATGTTATTTTACATGGTTTAGTAGGCTTTGTTCATAGTCCACTGCCTCAGATGAAAGCAGCCAAAGCGAGTGTTGTGAAATACAAAAGCAGGAGGTGGGGTGAGTTGTACAACAGAGACATCTGCTGACTTATAATGGTACACTGTCTTTTTTTGTGCAGGGCAAAGTTTGTTCTGACTTGTCCTGTGACCATTCGCGTTTGCATTACAAAACACTTATAATAATAATAAAAACAAAACGTCTACCCATGCTGTTATGTTTTAAATATAAAAGAGCATTTTCCTTTTTCAACGTGGTCTTTTTGCACAAGTGTGTAAAACAGTTTAGTTGTCGGTGATTTTCCTTCGGCTGTGGTTCGGCTTAAAGCTTTTTTGGTGGTGCCTCCAAACAGTTCTCTGTGGTACCATGTAAGATGCTACCGTTGTCCCCTTGACAAGAGCTACTATTTGTAGTTAACTATTTGTTTTTAACCAATTTTCTCCTTAGTATAAGAAACAAAACAGTCGGGTACATTCAGTATTTTTTTAATTAATATTTATTCATACATTTGGAAATTGATTTTTACTGTATCCTTATTATTGAGTGTGTGTTCAGTATTTCATTTAGTTTCTTTGCTTTATTGATTGTTTGTTTAATTGTTTGTTTTAGGTCATCACTAGTTAATGAGAAAAATGTCATTTTTGCAGCTTTTTAAACTTCTTCATATTGCAGTGTCATCTTTAACCGTGGGAAATTCTCTGCTGACTTTCATTACATTTTACAATAAAAATGAATGTGAAGGCATGAGCATATTGCATATTAATGTAAACTCAATAAATATGTGTATGTAAATATAATAAAGCTCTGATGACTGTTACATATGGGATCAATTTACTGAAGACTGTTCATATTCAGTCATTTAAAGACAGTTGAACTTCAGCATATGCAGAATATGCTATTTTTAATGTACTAATACTTATTGTATCAGTATGTGCTGAGTCAATATTTAAATGCACCATCTGGTGCTGCCAGCATCATTGGATTAACAATAACACTTTATTTAATGTTTGTTCCGACAAAATACTGCGATTCATTATGACTGTCTGTCCACAATCTGCAAAGTGTCTTTGATTAAAGGTGAAGTGTTAAAGAAATGTCTCCAGACAATAGAACAGATTTGTCTGTATTTATTTATTTTCCATGTTCTCTTTCATATGTCATTGGTATCTTATCTCATGTTACAGACAGAGAGCCAACAAAGAACATGTGAACAGTACTGGGCTGAAGCTCAGTTTGCAGACTCAACAGTTTAGCCTTTAGCCTATTGGAATGATCTCGGTGGTGCATGTGCATGAAGCAGGGCACCAAGCCTTCACCAGCTCATTACTGCATCCAGTGGTGTTTTTCAAGATTGGACAGTTGATGTAATGGTCTATATATGGACAGGGGTTGTCTAAAAATAAAGTAAAGCAATGATTAGCTCATTGTCTTCATTATCAGCAACACATTTTACCTGCCCAGTAATTAAACACCACATTTACTTACTGCAGAGTTTGTCCACACAGTTGTTAGGACAGGAGCCACATGGAGATCCCGGTGTGTAAGGCGCCCATCGCCTGAAGTTTCCTCTGTTAAATAAAAACAGTTTATTACAATTATTTCAGGCTTAATAATTGTAATTTCATGTAATTTAGACTCTATTTTTCGTTTTGTCTGAGCACATATGTCTGTATTTACATATATATTGATATTTGTACATGTAAATGCAAGTATGTGTACTTGCATATATCGTTTTTTCTGTATATGTCTGAAATAAAGATAAAGATACAAAGTGTGCTCCACCCTCAAACTTCAATTTATTTCCATTGCTGTTAAGATTGCTAACAAAGTGACATGTAAAATAAAGCCACTGTAGGCTTTACGGGTGTGAAAGGTGTCACCTACGCGCGATAATAATGGCAGCCATAGTAATAGATGTTGTTAGGGCACAGCGTTGCTCCACAGCCAACTTTGTATGAGCTGTTCCATATGACCTGATGAGAAAAACATAAAGCCGTTGGTTTTAGAGATACTCCAGTGTTGAAATAGCTACTGACTGCTCAAATATGAACATAAGTCATTTATGTTTGTCCTGTTTTAACATTGCTAATTCTTGACTGCCTGGAAACATTTGGGCACTACACTCTGCAAGTTAATTTGTATTTAAAGCACTACATTTGTTTTAGTTAAAAGAGACAAATTTATCTTCCTAAAAACGCAGTGCCTGTTTAAAAGTGATTAAACAACTGCTTTTTGAAATATAAAAATTTCATTTTTCTAAATAGGTTTGGATTCTCTTTTTGAAAGCAGGAAGGGCCACTCGTCTTGAACATACAATCCACCATAAAATGAATACTTAGTAATGAGAAAGACACAAACAGAGTCCTTCGTCATGACATCAAAAGCATCCTGCAGCTCAGATAGCAACATTATACTTTTATTCAACAACGATAAAACTAGAAGGAATTTTTGTACTTAATCATTTGGACTTCTCTTATCACTGTCTGCACTTTCTACTTAATTCATGTATTTTGCATAATGTGAGCCAGAGTTCTCATGTAGCGCTTCGATCAGCCAGTCATTAGGCAGTAGTTAAGTGCGTCATTTCTGAAGGGGCTGACCTTTGGGATTTTCATCATAACTGTCTGTAGTTTACTCAAAGTGGTGCAAAAATGTTTCTTGCAGCATGATAATGCTTCATGGCAAACAGCAAACGTGTCGGACAGACTTTATTAATGTGTCGAGTCGACCTTAGTGGGTGATTCACAATATAAATGTCTATCTGACAAAGCTGCAGATATCACTATATTATTACCGCATACTATTGTCAGTGTAGATCAAAATCATTAAGCAGCTACCAAGAACTGAGGCTACTTGAGAACAAAAGGCATCCCTGGTGTTAAAATGCTCTGTGATGTACTTTCGGGAGTAACTTTTCTTAGATAAGCTTATATTAGTTCAGTTCAAGAATAATATGTTCACTCAGTTGGAGTTGTGTTGTTTGGCCACCTGATCACTGCAAGCTTAAGATTCACGCTCTTTTGGGTATGTATTCACTTTGTTATTGTGTGAATGTTTTGCTGAGCAAAGATCTGTAAGACTGAAGCAAGACAGTAATAAATGGAGAAAACAACAACCCCAAAGATGCTGAAAAGCTGTATGAAATGAACAAAGTCGTTTCATTTGTCATTTGATCCACAGTTAACCCATTAAAGTCTCAATCACTAATCCATTGCCAAAAAAGGTCTCATTAAAAATGTTGTGTTTACGGAAGTGTCTGGTGAATAAAAATACGTGATATTAATTTGCATATATGAGTTTTAATTTGTATCATATTTGCTACATCAGCCATTCTTTTTGCAATTTATTCCTTTCGATGTACCATGCAACTTATTTCAGTTTTTTGGGGAGGAAATAAATCACACTGATGATGAAGAAGTCTTAAAAACTCACAAAGAGTCATGTAATCAAATTATGATGCACTTGGCTTTAATGGGTTAATAAAAAGAAGCAGCTATCAAACAGGTAAAAGAAAGCAGAAACCTTTCTGTATAAGCTGTTGTTACCTGTGTATAGTGACCAATAGATTTTCCATTGGTGGATCCAGTGGGGTAATTGTAGTGTTCTACCTCACTATGCCACGCATTGATGACATCAGTCCACGACTTAAGAGAAGATGAACAGAACAGATTCTCGCCCAAGTGATATCCTTTTTGACAGTGGGAAACATGGCAGCACTGATTATTTATTAGGATCTACAAATGCAGGCTTTCGTTTTCATTTCACAGTAGATGTCACGGCTGGGGCGGCAGTCGTGTGGAGGTGAGAAGGAGGATCCAAATAGCAGCCAGAGGTGGAGGTGCAAGTGAGTAATAACCAAGAAGCGGGCAGAACCGAAACATAAACCTAAACTGGGAAAACTAACACAAAAGGAGGACACGGGGCGAGGAGCAGAGAGACACGGTGAAACACGGAATAATGCTGAGTACACAGAAGATTCACAGAGAAACACAGACGACGCGACAAGAAGCACAGGCAGGCACAAACTATAAATACGCACACCAGGTAATCAGGAAAAGGCACACAGGAGGGGACACAGCTGGAACTAATGGGCATAACGAGACACAGACCTACAAAGTAAAACAGGAAACACACAGACTGTTTTACAACACAAAACTCAGGGACCCGTACAGAGCACAGAGGGAGACACAGGTAGGGAAAATAAACACGACAACCAAACCCCAAGAACTAATACAAAATCAGAATAAACTAGAAAATAATAATCATAAACTCAAAGCGCTGGGTCACCGACCCAGGACCATGACAGTAGATTTAATTTTTAGTAAAACAGGGTTCATTAAAAGCCTATAGATCATTATCTCCTCGTAGATAATATATTCTACTCTGTGTAATTTGTTATTAAAAGAAGGTATTAAGACTGAAGATAAGATAAAGTTCACTGTGATTCTGACCATCAATCACAGATTTGCTCAGTTCAGAGGGAACCTTTAAATTGAGCCAGATTCAGATATGGAGATGTGGTGCAAGGTAACAAAGAAAAAGAAAGAAAGAAACAGAAGGAATAAAGGGAAGAGACATATACCATTGAGCAGGCGGGTGCTGGGTGCTCCATGATCCAGAGTACACTGATCAACCCAAGCCTGAGCACTGGCTGCTACCTCCTCACTATAGCTCTATAAAAGAAAAAGAAAAAAAAAACATTATATTTTGAACATACACCAACAATCCCTAAGAAAAAAAAGTCATTCTCTGGTTAGATTTGTGCTGAAAAGCAGCCCATTTGTGCCTGGAAAAATTGGTGAACTAAGAATCCAAAGTTAGAAAATACATCCTATTCTAATGCTTCAAATATGAAATGGCTTTAACTGAAGTGCCCTTGCTATTTGACACAAGCCAGTTTGCTATTCTACCAAAAGTTCCAACGCAAACGTGCAATTTTTCTTTTTACTTCTCTGCTAAAGCCTCACACCTCTGCACCCAGCTCGTTTGGCAAGGACATGAAACAGCTTTATTCTCCTTCTTTCAGAACTTCTGGCTTGATTTCCTACACTGAATATGCTTTAATAAAAGAAACATCACATGTGATTAATATATAAATCATATTTTAGACTGATTAAATCTATCCATGAAATAAAATTGTCTAATGTATTTGAATATGTCAAACAGCTTCAACACTAGCATCCCCAGGCTTCTACCTTTCTACCTATAAAACCCGAGAGCAGTCAAATGATGGAAGTGGAAGCTAAATTGGCTAGTCATTCATATGTATATTAGGTCGTTACCTAGGAATTCTGGAGGGAGGGGAGTGGGGGTGAGTGATTGAGGGGGTGGGGGAGCTGCTAAAAGCTGTGAACTTCCTTTTGTGTTTCATCTTGATGCATTCTCAATCATCCAGGGAAATAAATCTCCAAAAGTCACCAACTTGGAGTGTTTCAGTTTGCCATCTTAGGGAGAAATCAACACACATGGGTGTATGTCCTTTGTTGCTGAGATTTATTGATAAAAACAGTACAAAAAACCAACCATTTGTACACATATTTACAAATGGCCTGCTGAGTGGTGCATGGAGCATGTTCATTGGTTCATGGACCTCCCTGAACTAATGGCATTTATTGCAATTGTCATCTTGCGGGGGGTTAACAGGGTTCCATCTCTAAATGACTGCTGGTCAGCAAACCTGGGAAACCCACAGATAATTGGAACTATGGCACGAAACCGCTTCCAAGACATCATGCAACACCTACGCTTTGATGACAAGTCCACCCGCAGTGATCGAGCAAAGACTGATAAGTTCGCTGCAATTTCCAGTGTGTGGGGATCATTTGTCACCAACTGCATCACGTGCTACAACCCTGGTCTACATATCACCGTTGATGAACAGCTTTTCCCATCAAAGACTCGGTGCTGTTTCCTGCAGTATATTGCAAGTAAACCGGACAAGTTTGGGATCAAGTTTTGGGTGGCTTGCGACCTAAAATCCAAGTACATTTGCAATGTCTTCCCATATCTTGGCAAGGACCCCAGTCGTCCCACTGGGGAGAGACTTTCTGAAAATGTAGTAATGAGGCTGATGGAACCATTCCTAGACAAGGGCAGAAATGTTACCACGGACAATTTTTTCACATCGCTTTCACTGGCACAAAAACTTCTTAGACGGAAAACCACCATCCTCGGCACAGTCAACAGGATTCGCAGGGAAATTCCTCAATCCACTAGACAGACAGATCGCAATGAATTCACCACTCAGGTATGTTGCAGGTCTTTTGTGGTTCTATGTTTATGTGTTTCATTGTGTGTAAAAGGGCTATGAAAATAACAATTTATCTTATTTCTTAGGTGTTTTCAACCTCTGCTGCCACGCTGACGGCGTATGCGGCTAAACAGAAGAAGACAGTCTATATTCTTAGCAGCATGCACAGCGTGGTTCAGACTGATAACACCACCAAAAGGAAGCCAAACACTGTCACCCTTTACAACAAAACAAAGTGTGGCGTGGATGTGATGGACCAGATGGTTCGGGAGTACACTGTCCGCAAAGGAACACGGCGCTGGCCAGTCGCCGTGTTTTATAACATGATTGACATGGCAGCACTGAATGCACATGTGCTGTATCAAGCATGCACCGGGACGAAGGAAAGACGGGTGGACTTCCTGGTGGCGCTTGCAACAGAGTTGGCTCACTCTCATGTAGCTGCGAAGAAGGCAAGAAAAGATCAGTTGCTTCGGGCAGAACCCTCCACACCTAGCCCTGGAAAAAGAGCCACGTGTCAGGTCAAACACAGATGCAAAAAAAATCAGGCCACTGTGCGATGTGTTCACTGCTACAGGTACACATGTGGTAAATGCAGACGACAGATACCGTGGCAGTGCCAGGATTGTGAGTGATTGCTGAAAATGTTGAAATGTACTCACTCACTTTTTATCATTATTTGTAAATATGTGTACAAATGGTTGGTTTTTTGTACTGTTTTCATCAATAAATGTCAGCAACAAAGGACATACAAAGGACATGTGTTGATTTCTCCCTAAGATGGCAAACTGAAACACTCCACTCCCCCACCCCCTCAATCACTCACCCCCACTCCCCTCCCTCCAGAATTCCTAGGTAACGACCTAATATACATATGAATGACTCCAGCATTTGACTGACTGCTCTCCGGCTTTTAAAGGTAGAAACGCAAAATGATGACTCCGCGGGGGTCTAAGGTAGAAAACCAAAATGACTGCTCTCCGGGGGTCTAAGTGTCAATACATTTGCATACAATCCGAGTTGCTTGAATAGAACTGGAAAGAACTGGATAAAAACTGGAAGTTAGGATTGAGTCACCTCCTTATCATTAAACTATACAGTCCGGCTTTTATGATTTACAGGACTGTGGGTGAGGTGCAGTAAACCTCTCCCACTTTATCATTTTTCTCCCTCCTACAGGGAAGGAGGGAAAACAAATGCTGAGGATTGTGAGTAAACACTTGTGGAGCCACATTTACTGTTAGAGTTGAAAGCACGACTGACCATTATCAGCATGTCAGACGCCGAAGGCTGAACCGCTCTCCTGAACGCATTGTGCACGTCTACGATCTCAGCCTGAACCATTGCATTTTGTGGGCAAACGCCTGCAGGAGCGCGTGCGCACACACACACACACACACACACACACACACACACACACACACACAGACATTAAAAATCAATGTGTAAACACCGGATTACAGACATAATAAGGAGTGGTATTTACTCCCGTGGTTTAATATCCATGATATGACTCACAAACATATCCTGGTTTAATTGCTCTAAAATGACTCAACATACAAAAAGAGTACACAGAGAGAACTGGGCCAAATGCATTAATCTTACTGGGAGACTTACTGGCACAGTTTCAGATGATGATTAAAATAAAATACTTTTGCAAACATGCCTAATGCATTTTTCACAGCGCTTACCTGGCTGTGGACACACCATGGAAGGTAGCATTTGAAAATGAAAAGAAAATTCAAGTTAATTTCTCATAAATGAAACAGACTAAAAATGCTAATTCTACTTGTTGTAGCTATTTTAATGCTGTTATTTGTTTCTTTTTTATCAGTTTCATTCACTGCTCTGTCAGGGAAGTTTATAGACAATTAACACTATAAAACCTTTGAGTCCCAGTTGTCCCCCAAAATATGACTAATAGTGGAGAACTGTATCCTTGTGCATCATTTGTCTTGCATGAAAAACTTAATTCAACAGTACCAAGTGAATGAAAATAAAGAATATTTTAGTCTAAACTCTGCTGAGGACTCACAGAACAAAAAAGAGGTTTTAAATTCTAAAATATACACTTTTCAGCCCATGCAAAATTCTTGCAGCATATGATAACATAGGTGACATTACTGTGTAGTAGAGAAGAAAGCTTTGCACTTCTACTCACCAAAACACATGCTGAGTGCACCTGATGCACTGCCACGATGTAAATGAGGAATGCTAGCATTTTCTCTGAGAACAAGAAAACAAAAATCATTTTTTTCTTTTTATCCATGATGCTTTTAAACATTGTTGCCATTTTTAATTTCTGTGTAGTTTTTGTAGCTTGCCATTCATCCATGAAATAAGTAAGATATTTCTTCCAAAACAAATCTGAGTGTTTATCTATCTATCTATCTATCTATCTATCTATCTATCTATCTATCTATCTATCTATCTATCTATCTATCTATCTATCTATCTATCTATCTATCTATCTATCTATCTATCTATCTATCTATCTATCTATCTATCTATCTATCTATCTATCTATCTATGCTATAGCTTTGGTTATATGATATATAACAGAAACTATAAAAATGCTTAGATCTTACATACCTGCTCCTAAGTCCTCAGGACGATGAGGTGAGTTGGCACTTTCCTCTGCCTCCTTATATAGATCCATGTCAAGTGCTCAGTACAGTGGATATTGTACAAAGACAAGTCTGTCACATTGCATTAAAGGGGCCCTTTCTTCATAAGAGTACACCTGACTGCGAGTAAATGGGGAATTGTTAAGCCCGAGGGTTTAGTGACTACCTGATGTATTGGCCTGTGTTTACACAGCATAGAGTGGAACGGTTTCTGAGGTCAAAGCAAATAAGGAATACTGATACTGATGGATTAGAAGATAAAGTTGTATGCTTTTATATAAAAAAGGATTAAAGCTGTACAGCTTGGGTGGGCTAAAGAGGTGCCCATAACTTGCACTTGCACAAAATGCAATACATTAAAAGATTAATTCACAACGGCATGCAGGAGTGGGAACCAGCAGATCATTAAGGCAAATTCAGTTGTACAATTCACAATGATATTATTTTAACCCAAAACTACAAGTGACAAAGACTGCTTTTTGTACTTTTAGTTTAGAGAGGGTTTGAAAAAATCCTCTCTAAACTAAAAGTAAGTAAGTTTAAAAAGCTACACTAATCAATTTAAGATGAGATCAGTTTGTCAAACAGAAAAAGCATTTGCAAATGCAGAAACATGCAAAGTTCTTTAATTGTGGTTTTTTTTTTCTCCTAATATTTTTCTGGGGATGAAATCAAGAATTTTTTTTGCAGTTTGTCTGCAAATAAACTGTGTGAAATGAGTAGCTTACACTGTTGTTTACACTGTTAGGGACTATACATAGGCAAAGTAGAAATGTTATCTTGGAGCAACATTTCTTACAGCATAGCACAATCTTTTTTGTCAGTTCTTCATTGCATGTTTGACTGTACAAAAAGCATTATGCTGCTATCACCCTTATGCTTAATGCATTACTTTTCTCTTTGTTATGCAGAACAACGAATTGCTGGACTCAGTAACACTGGTTACTTTTATCACTGAAACTGGGAGCACTTTTCAAAATGAAGTGTAATGCGTAAGAGAAAATAGGCTTTTTAAACAATTGGGTAAAACTAAGTGGCTGTTGCATGGGTAGAAGACAAACCTACCAAATTCAAGGTCCTGTATGGTAGAACAAGTGGCCTTTTGACTTTTAATATCATCATAAATGCTACACGATGTTAGCATCCTAAGGGGATTAATTAAGACAGGCAGGATGTATTTTTCTAGTTGATTTTATTTCAGTCTTTAGCAACCTATCATTATTAAAGTCAATAGCCTGTCCAAGGTACACCCTGGACGGACAATCATTCATACTTACATTCACACTTACAGCCTTTTAGAATCAGCAGTTAACCTCCTGAGTGAACCTTCCCCATTGTCAGATGGAATAAAATCCAGCCACCTGCAACCCTAAGTTGAGTAAGAGAATATGCATGTAAGACAATGAGATGTATTAAGGTTAAGGTGGCATGACAGCTTACTGCTAAACATCTGGCTTCCCCTGGTGTCTGTGCATGTTTTCCTCATGCAAAAGTAATAATTAATCTTATGAGGTTTACTTTATGATAAATAGAAGTTAAATAAAAGGAAGGAGGATGTTTAAAATGTGCATAATCAAATAAGCCAATCATTCACTGATTTTTGTAACTACTTATCCAATTCAGGATAAGTCCTGGTCCTGGTGTGTTTTTGTGTTCCACAAGAAAAGCTGCTCTCATTTATTAAATTTTTAGTTTAATAAATGCTGACGTGCTACAATCTGAAAATGTGGGTGTTTAGCATCATTACAGTCCTGTAAATCATCCGTTTGGTGTGGTGATGGTGCTAGAGCCCTGAGATAATCAGTTCAAATCACTGTTTATTTTGTACCAACTTTTGGATACCTTTTAAGAAACAGGTCATTTTGACAGGTTTGAAAACTGAATGTTACATAGCCTTATATAACAGATGTTTTGTTTGATGAAAAAAAAAAAGTAGAACCTCCCACAGTATAATACTGCCTTTGAGCCCGGTTGTTTTGCAGCGACTTGCTTTTCGGCACAGTCACCAGTCTTTTATTTCTGTGGAGATGTGTGGAACTAGTTCTTGATAAAACTGGCACTGCATTAGCAGTAAAGAGGCACTGGCACTGCAGCATCTTAAGGACTTGTCCACACATTTCACACAGACAAGAAGACAAAGGGTCTTAAAAAACAACAAAAAAACCCCACTTATAGCAACATAGCTCTCTAACTTTTCAATTACATGTAGTTCTTGTTCTTTTGAGTTTGAGTGCACTTATTGAAGTCACTTTTGACAAATGGGTCTTCCGGATGAATGTAATTTAATATAATGATGGTCCCCACTACATTTCATAGGATTCCATAATAGCTACCCAGATTTTTCACTGAAAAATACAAAATGTCAACTCCATGGTGATTCGAAAGGAAAAGCCAAAATCATTCTTCTTTACCTTCACGGTCCTGTGGGTTTTTATACATTTTGTGATAATCCACCTGATGTAAATGTATAAAGCATGAATTAATGTGAATTAATTTAACATCTAATAGTTTCTAATGTTTTTCAGTGTGAACCAAAGTGGTGGACTGACTAAAATTCAGCACTGCCCTTCTGAAAGCTGTGACACCAACGTGGCTTTACGCTTTAAGTAATGAAATCAAGTTTGCTGCAAGTTCAAACAATGATGTAAGCTATCTTTAAAGAGTGAGATATGTGACGTATGGATACCCAGTTATACAAACTGTAAAGCAATTGTTCAGTCAGAAATACAAACTTCACTCAGTTTGCTCTCTGCTGTCAGTGGTGATAAGTATTCATACAATGATGGATTGAATGGGAGTAGTTCTTCCTGTACCACTGGCATTGTGTACATCCAGAAATGCATATATCCTTGAAACATAAGGTCTTCTCATGAAGTAAGAATAAAAGCACACCATTTAAAGTAATAGTAGCCATTACAGAACAGAAGCAGCTGCAGATGGACACCCTGGGCAGAAAACTGACAGCCTAATGAGGTGTGGCTCTGTGGAAATGTGCAAGAAAGGCTCAAGTCTTTCTTGATTTTAGAAGGAGAAAAAGGGCTGCTGAATGCTTTCACTCTGCAGAAAAGTCTGCACAGCCAACATGTAAGAAAAAAAAAAGAAAAACATGTAACATGTACATTTGTACATTTTTGACATATCTTACAACAGCCCACAGTGCACTGACTGAATATCTTACTGCAGGCTTCATCCATGTACATGAATATGTTTGTTTTTGAAAAAGATCTCTGGTGAGAGTGCTAATGCCTTTTCACTAATCTTAAGCATTTCAATACTTTAGCACATAAACCATGTTATAATTTAGTCATTTAGTACATTTGTCTTATGATATGGCTTCAGGAGTCTTGCAGTCAAAGAAAATGAAATTGTTGTCTGCATATCTATATTAAACAAAAGGTCAAATTTGAGTCAAGCTTGTCTGTACGTGTGTTGCTGGTGTGCTGTCTCTTTTGACAAATTAGGTCAAGTGTATGGCAAAACAGTCTGTAAACATAGCTGTGAAAAAGCATACAAAAAGAACAATTACACTATTGACACAAAATCCTTTACTTATCGAGCTAACAGTTTTATTGAGCTAAAGGGCAGAAGATATTTAATGACTACAGACACAATCCCAGAAATACAACTGACACACTGTACAAGCAGGTGAACACAGCCCCCAGATTATGTGCAATAATATATCAAGAACAAATGCACATCAAGAGCAATCACTCTGACAGAGAGAGCATTTTTGTGCCTTTAAAACTGACTTAAACTGTCGGCACAGGAGGCAGTTCTAATGATTTCAGGTTCTTCTGTGGAATAAGTGGCAGCATAATTTACAGGCTTTTCCCAAAATACTGTTCTGACTCTGGGGGCAAACATATGTAAAATATTGTGAGAACAAAGGCCATACTACTGACTGTGTTACACGTGCATTTATACAGATATGACAAAAACAAAACAAGACAAAAACCCAGCCCATGCTCAGACTGACGGTCAGAGGAGGTAAGTAACGAAGTACAATTACTTTATTACTGTATTAAGTTTTCAGGCATCTGCACTTTACTACCTTTATTTTTTCTGATAACTTTTTACTTTTACTCCCTTTTTTACACAATTTTTTTTTTTTTTAGCTGTCAAGTAATTTCAAATGCAGTATTTGTATTAGCTCGTCAATGTTTGTGTGCATTTGTCGCACAGTGTGTTGCTAGCTAAAGGTCCAGCTGCTGCATTTCACAGGGAGAGAAAGGAGTTAGAGCTAAATTCAAAAAGAGATGGAGAAAGAAAAAGAAAGACAGGACAGGAGAGGAGAGGAAGAGGAAGAGGAGAGATTATATTTAAAGGTTAGTGCTCAGACACACTTGATATACTGCAGATTTAAAGAGTACATGCAATGCGTTTTTTTAATCACAGATTGGATCAGTGTGTGATGTGTTTTGATAAATTATGTATTTTCATATTGTGAAACATCCTGCAGAACAAAGTATACTAAATTTCTGTCATTTAAATGTTGCATGAAACTACTCTGTAGTTTGTTTGGGATAAAGAGGTTAGCTTGCTGTCCTGTGGTGAATTTATAGTAAAGCAGTATGTTGGACTGGTGCACAGGGGCTATGGTCAGTGTTCAGTTACATCATGTGTAGACTAATTTGCATTTAAGATGATTATGCTTAGATTAAGTCACTAAATTCCACCTTTATGCCAACTGTATACAGTCTAGTATAAAGACAATATACGATATACTGTTAGTTTAGCAAATGCAAGTCAGCCAAGATAGCTCCTGACACTGCTGACATCTTGTTCAATTAAGTTGTGTAGAGCCACAAAGAGCAGCAGGTCAGCTGATCACAGCCTGTACACTAAGAAAATCTACTGAAGGTCACATTAGAAAAAAAAGAACTATTTGTGAGTTGTGAATCTGTTCCTCATGCTGAGCCTCTAGAATACAATCTGTTCTCCCACATACCAGATCTCACTTTCACTCCTCACTGTACTCATTTTCCTGTTTCCTGGAAAAGTCCGTCTACAATTTAGATAACAGAATATATATATATATATATATATATATATATATATATATATATATATATATCCCTTTCACTGTTTGTGTCCTACATAAAAGATTCAAGCTAAGCACATTCATTAGAATTTGAATTTAGATTTGATTAACATTTATAATCTACAAATTCTATCATTATATGAATATAGCACATTTACTCATTTACCTTTGCATAAAACTAGATGGTATATTACTCCTTTAAGGAGCTCATTTTTACTTTCTACTACTACTTTGCCTACTACTCTCAGTACATTTGGGAGCTTTTAGCCCATAACTTAGCATATGTAGCTTGCTATCGCCAGTGTGTGAATGTGTGTGTGAATGGGTGAATGACTGAATGTAGTGTAAAGCGCTTTGGGGTCCTATGGACTAGAAAAGTGCTATACAAATGCAGGCCATTTACCATTTACCATATCATGGCAGAAAATTTACATCAAATTTTTAATCACCATGCAATACCAAAAAATTCCTAGACCTTGCCTAAGCTTTCTTGTAAGCTTTCTTGTTTCAGGTTGTGTTGAAGAAGACAGGAGTTCATACCAACTATTAACTTTAAAACTCATGTGTTCATCTTATGTACTGAATTTAAGTTTGCATGCTTTGCAGTCTATTTTATATTTAAAACTCAATCAGTGGAAGGTCAAGTTAATTTATATAGTAGATTTAACCACGACAGCAACTGACCAAAGTGATGCAAGATGAAATCTCCAAGCACAGAGACAGAAGCATACAGGGAATTCTGCAGCCAGCAATAAAACATAAAGAACAGTGGTAAACAGGATCCCACTTCTTCAGATCTGGTACATTCATTAAGGTCAGATAACTGTAATCCGAGTTTTGTTTGGATGCAGGCTTTTCAAAGTGAAATTTAAATGGCAAGTTCTGATTTATAACGTTCAGACTGCTGAACACTCAGTGACTGGACTGACACACACACACACACACATACCTTCTGACACCAAGTTACTTTTTGCACAATGCTCAGTCTTTTTCTTTTGCATATTTCTATTGCACTGTTGTGTCTGCACGGTCTTGTGTCTGTACTGTTCTGTTTGGTTTGGTGTTGCACTGTCTTTGTTTTGTTTCTTTGCTATTTTTGCACACTTGCACTTTATGTAGTTCTGTGTTGATTGTCTGTTATATGTCATATGTAGCACCGTGGTCTTGGAGGAACGTTGTCTCGTTTCACTGTGTTCTGTACCACTGCACATGGTTGGAATGACAATAAAGCCATTTGACTTGACTAGTGAAATTTAGATGGCAGTGTTAAAAATAAATAAATAACAAAAATTCACTTTACAGGGCAGAATTATGCCTAACTATATTTTTAATGTCTTTATACATATACGGAAATGAAGAGGGCACAATAAAAATCAAGGCCACATTAAAAGCCACGTTTATGTTCTTTACCATCCAACTAAACACAATGCCATCTTACACACTGAACACTAGGGGGCACTGTCACATCTCTATTTACAGAGGATATGGGAAGGCAGTTGATGACCAAAGACAGAACACAAATGAATGAAACCTTGAGTAATAACAATAGATCCAGTGATTGAACATTCCTATTATTTTACTGCAAAATGAGGGGACCTATTTATGTTCCTTCATTGATGTGTTTCGCTCCACTCATTTTCCCATCCAATCAGCTGTCTGTCTAAGTCCTCAGCCAGTCATGTAAGACTGATGCTTCCACAAACACAGCTTGCATAAACACTATGCTTGGCTGCTCACCTTTATAACTCGTTTCACTTTGTGTGTCCCATTTCCATCGTCCCACAGTTCTCCAGTGGAAAAAAACATTCTGCAGCATGACCTGTGTGTTCGTTTTAGTCATTAGGGTCAAGATTCCCACAAGTTACAGACATGCCTAACTGGCACCTAAACAATAAAACCACTAAAGTGTAAGGTCTGAAGATGGCATCATGTAAATGTCATCTTCTGTGTTGTTTTTTTACTTTTTGTTTTTTTAGCTGTTACACTAAGTTAAATCATGTTGACAATTACACCGTGGGTGATCATTAGTGCCATTCAAGTCTCAGTGCCAGTCGGAGCGGCTCCAGCATTTTGGCATCTGTTTGATTTCATTCAGTTAAAACAGCTGGAAAACCAGTCAAATTTATGCCAAAAATTAACAATTAAACTTTCTTTTATGCTGTGATTTCAGCTCTAAGCCTCCCAGTGTTTGAAAGATATGATTTACCAGAACAACCCCTCACACCGTTTTAGTCTGGAGGTGAAAAATGCCCTTCCAAAATCAGACTCCCATTTCCCAGATTAAGATTTGGGTGTTGGAGCTTGAAGGGCAAACAAAGGCAGGACATCTCCATTTTTAAGAGAGACATGTCATTAATTTGCAGCCTGGAGGCTGATTTTCTTTGAAACATCTTAGCAATATGATTAGTGCTTCCTAACAAATGAGCAAGTAAATCACCTCTCAGGCTAAACGTGACATTGACAAGAGCCCAATGTCATGACCGCACTGTATAGGACTGGGAGCATAGTTTGTTAGATCCATCCATCCATCCATCCTCATCCGCTTTGTCCGGGGCTGGGTCGCGGGGGCAGCAGCCTAAGCAAAGAGGCCCAGACCTCCCTCTCCCCAGCCACCTCCTCCAGCTTATCCGGGGGAATACCAAGGCGTTCCCAGGCCAGCCGAGAGATATAATCTCTCCAGCGTGTCCTGGGTCTGCCCCGGGGCCTCCTCCCGGTGGGACATGCCTGGAACACCTCACCCAGGAGGCGCCCAGGGGGCATCCTTGTCAGATGCCCGAACCACCTCAACTGGCTCCTTTCGATGTGGAGCAGCAGCTGCTCTACTCTGAGCCCCTCCCGGATGGCCGAACTTCTCACCCTATCTCTAAGGGAGAGGCCAGCCACCCTTCGGAGGAAGCTCATTTCCGCCGCTTGTATCCGCGATCTCGTTCTTTCGGTCACTACCCACAGCTCGTGGCCATAGGTGAGGGTAGGGACGTAGATCGACCGGTAAATTGAGAGCTTCGCTTTTACACTCAGCTCCCTCTTCACCACGACGGACCGGTGCAGCGTCCGCATTACTGCAGCTGCAGCCCCAATCCGTCTGTCGATCTCCGGCTCCCTTCTCCCATCACTCGCGAACAAGACCCCGAGATACTTGAACTCCTCCACTTGTGGCAGGAACTCATCCCCGACCCGGAGTGGGCACTCCACCCTTTTCCGGCTGAGAACCATGGCCTCAGATTTGGAGGTGCTGATCCTCATTCTCGCTGCTTCACACTCGGCAGTTTGTTAGATACTTTACAGAATATCTAAAAATGACTTCTTACTGTTGTCATAAATTTTTACATTTATTTGACAGCAAACTTTGATTGGTGCTTTCTTTCTAATGAAAGCCTCACTGTATATGCAGATTAATAAAACTAAAGTGTGCAGCATGTTAGCATCTCTGTCAGGCACTATTGTCAGGTGTTGTGAGCTAAATGTTAACTGTGTGCTCACCATGACGGTGCTAACATGTTTGATGTTTAACAGGTTAGTAACAGTGCTTATGACGACTCTCTCTCGGGTTAATGTGTTTTCATTTTGCTGTCTTGGTCTATTCAAACACATTTATTACATAGCTGGTATAAAAGAGTTATTTGGATTGTAAACAGTATCAGAATCCATCCAACATCCGGTAAAAATATTCCACTTTTAACCTGAGCTGTGATTTAACAGACAGGAGACAAGCATGGCTTAAAAACAGCATAATATTTTTTTGTCTAATACCCGAGAGCTGCTGTGGAAACAGCTCTCTTTGTCCAAAGCTTTCTCCACAACCTTGAGAAACAAATGCAAAACTCAGTTAAATTAGTGGCCTGTGTAAAAAATCTTCATTCGGCAGGTATTCTGAATAAGTGACCTCAACACCTTGTTCTCGAATTCAACCAAATGTATTTCGCTAAATTGAAAAAATCGCTCTTGCTGTCTCGTCCTCATTCGTGAGTGACAATAACTGCAGTAAAGGTGAACGTGTTTTTGTCAGTATTTATATTAAGCTTCAACGTGAACTTTATTAAGTTAATTACGGTAAGAAAATAAAGCGACAATAATCATACTTATTGTAAGCCTACATATCAAATAGGAATTTTAACATGAATGCACGCCATAAAAATATAACTGACATTATCTTTGATCTGATTGTTCTCTCATTAAATTTGCACACTTCTGTTAGTGCGATATGAATGTGCTGCTGTAGTGCCTGACTCAACAAGATTGTGTTATCTTAAATTAAACACAGCAAGTTTTGTGCAGACAGGAAATGATGATTGCTACATTAGATGTTTTTTCTTACCCTAGCTAACGGTTCCAACTTGACTTTTATCTAATACTCTATACTTGAAGATGACAATCTTTCACCCCACCCCAAGTTTCACACCACATCTGTCCTCAGGGCTTGATAGAACTGTTAGATAGGTAGTTATAATTTCCTCATTAGTCCCGATAATGTTTCCTCTTAATGCATAAAAACTGTTTAGTAGTTTCTCCCCTTCTGCTACAAAGCCAAGATGATGACCATTGACGGTAAGGATTTTACAGTATTTCACATTCAGCTTTTTGCCAGTTATAAACGTTTAAATAGTGCTGTGTAAACAGCACGCAGCGCTGTGTCAGCGCACTAAAAATAGCAAGTTCAAGTACAGAATTACGCAATTTGAACACCACCGTTGTTTCTAAAATTGCCCTTCCTCAGCGACTGCTAACTTGATCGTGGAGTTATTTTAGTTGTTAAAGCAGGAATATCAGATATTAGAGTGAAGCAGAACTTTAAGACTGCGGTCCAGACAATGAAAGCAATTATCCAAAAAGGCTCGATAAAAATCTACACTTGCCTCTCTTTTAGAATAGATTTTGATCTGAATGACACTTCCTGGAAAAATACAGATATTAAATTACTGACAAACCGAAACTATCAAATCTGTCAGCAGATTGTTTCTGTCAATAAATGTTTTGCATTGCAGAGGCAATGCTCAGACAGACGGTCCCAGCATGAATCAACAGTGTTGTTGTTGTGGAAATCATGGTTTATGTATCTAAGAGCTCCTGTTTCCCAGACAGGGGTCAAACATACTAGCTAGCTTAAATAATAAATACAGAGCTCTAACAGGTTCTGACCCAGACAAGTGAAATGCTGAGAATCAAACACACACACACACACACATCCATATTCAACAAATCAACCGTTGCAGCCCTATTTCAGTCAAACTTATCACCAGCTCCCAAAACTCTTCAGTCATTCCCACAGCATGCAGGTTTGAATATATCGACTATGTGGCACAGCATTCGACTGGTTTCCTTCTACTTCCCTCTCCCAACGAAATATTGATCACTTTTTCTGTCTGCCCTCGTCTCTTAAGTCTTTTACTTTCTAAACAACACCCACCACCCTTCCTCCTCCCCCTCCCCCTACTCCTCCCCCCTCTCTCTAACTCTGGTATTTCCCAATGAAGACCCCCCTCCCCGCTTCCCCTCTGTCATTCCCCCTCCCTCTTTCCCTTTCCTCTCCCTCCCATCTCTTCTCCCCCGTCCTCTCCTCAGATGGATTCTTCAGTCAGTCGTGTGGAACTGGTGCGGCTGCCGGAGAGACAGACATTGAGGCAGAGAGGCTGCTCTGAACAGACGCTGGGTCAGAGCGCTCAGTTGCTTCAGACAATCACAGGGGAGCGAGAGAAAGACCCAGGAAAAGAGAGAGAGCACTATATAGAAAGATAGGTTGAAAAGGAAAGGAGAGACAGGAGAGGGAGGTAAATATGTGACAGGATGTGGTTTCCCTGTGCTTGCAAAACATTGGTATACAACAGTCATACTTTGAGCATGACCTAAGCACAGTGAGCGTGCAAGTGTGTTTGAGCTCTAATAGGTGGTGAAGAGGAAGACGAAGCAAACCGCTGGAGCTGCTGCTGCTGAGCCCACAGAATCAACGCTCTTGTTTCTCTGCTGCCTGCCTGCCTGCCTGCCCGCCCGGAGGATTGTGGTTCCTTTAAACCAACCAGCTCCGCGGCAGCCTTTGACAGCTTGTCGGACAGGACCTGAACCCATCCTGCGTTTGAGCTTTTCTCCCCCCCTCGAAGTAGAATGCGATTCTCTGCAGGAAGCACTGGTCCAGTTGCTGCGTTTGTGTCCAAGCAGTGAACTTTTCAAGCAAATTGTGAAAGAGGTAAGTTTGTTTTGTGTTTCCATGCTCCTGAGCATGTGAATGAATTTGAACTTTCAAGCAGATGTGTTACTGTACGCACGCCCGTGTCTCTGGACAGCAGCCACTGTAAACTTGGACTGCATGGTAGCAGTTGTTTACTGCTGAGATTTCATTCATTAGATCTTGCCGCACGCCACAAGTCTGACTTTTGAGCAGTGTATTAAGCAACAAGCTATAAATTTACTGCTGCCAAACACACGTGCACTCATTTGAATGTATTCATTCACTATCAGTGCCGGGTAAAAGTATTGTACTACACATCACCTAATGCTTTTAAAAAGTAATCCATTATGGATCTACTCTGTAAAAAGTCTTGCAAACCATGCTTTACTTTTTCTTTATCTGGCAGTTAACAATATGATGTTAAACTGTACATCACAGATATCAGCACAGCTCCCTATCACAATAAGAGTACTTGTCTTTAAATCTTTAAGTAATATCACAAAGCTGTTAACAAGGTTACTAAGTTATCAGCCAATAGAGCGCAGAAACATGTAATTTTAACAGTGATTCTACTGCAGAGGCAGCATTTCCTCTTCTTTGTACACTGGTACAAACCTCTTCACCGCTGCTTTTTTTTACTTGTTGAAAATCAAGTTTTGGCTCCTTGGTTGGGTTCGGCACATGATCAGCTTGAAAATCGCTGCTGATCCAGTGTTCTAGCTTCATGTTAACACGTTACCTGTTGCAGCTGCTTGTAAACATTTGATGTTTTGTTCACAGAAGTACATAGCTCCTTCTGTCATGCATAGATGTGGTTTGCACCGACCTGACGGTTACACTCATGGTTAGTAAGAAATGTACATCTCCCCCTCAGAAGTCGTATGACTTCCCCGAAATTATTGTCTCATATCCCTGAGAGTAACTGAGGTCAAGTAACTGTTGTGCAAATGTAGATGAAAAGCATGCTTCATCTTTTTCTTTTTAGATACTTAAAAAACTTCTATAATGCAAGTGACACGACTGATTGTCACTGATTTTAGGAATTATGAGTTTGCCAACAAAAGTAATGTGAATGTGTTACATTGCATCCCCACACCTGTTTATTACTCTATTAATAAACCCTTTATTTAAACATTCACATCAATAGGTCATGCTGTTTTTAAGTTGCACTGCATGTATGATGGATGGTACAGAGTTGTGCTGGGAATGCCAACTATCTCAACCAGGATCCAATCACAGACCAAACCCTGACAGTGCCTTCTATAATAGTGAGGAGAAATTCAAGCAAGTGCGTGATTTGTGTGCTACTGTACTGCACTGTGTCAAGGGAGTGGGTTTCCCCATGTGTTGTGTTGTGCAGCATGCGTGCTGGTAAATCCATGTCTGTCAGCACATGTGGATGTTTACATGCCCAGACTATGTGATCCACTACATGCATGTGTGCATGTATGAGAGGAGGCGGTTTAAAGGGAAAAAACAAGCTGAGGGATGGCAGGAGGTAAAGGAAGGGTGGGGGTTGAGGGAAGGGTGGCAGGGTGAAGGAAGATGAGGGCATGAGAGACAGGAAAAGCTGGGGGGGTGAGGAAAAATCGCTGTGTGTGTGTGTGTGTGTGTGTGTGTGTGTGTGTGAGAGAGAGAGAGAGAGAGAGAGAGACAGAAAGTGAGTGAACGGCTGTTAATTAGTTCCAGCTGGTGAGTTGCGGAACGTCGGGGTGTGTTAACGCTACAGCGATGGTGGGTCAGGAGTTCTCTCCGTCTCAGGCTGTCTGTCTCACACACACACACACACACACACACACACACACACACACACACACACACACACACAAACAGCATTTTTATTGTTGTGATGACCCTCATTGCTGCTAGCTTAAACCTAATTCTACCCTCAAACAGCCCTTTAAGTATTTGAGGGCCTGCCAAAATATTCCCCTCTGATGCTTTTACAGTAAAATTTTAAAGAAACGTGTGCACCTACACACAAAAGACATACACACATTACAGTTTTTTACAGACGCTAGGACACATTTCTCAATACTTAGGTCACGTTTGCAAAACTCCTCACACAGTGAGCACAACAGAAGTCTATGTGGGCTAAACTGAGGACCAGTTATCATTGTTTTGGCACAAAATGCATTCAATGACTACATCTCTCAAATTTCATGAATTATCTTCTCACTCAGACACAACAACTGCCAAAAATCTTTGTACGGACAGGACATTTTGCATGTGCTTACATACTGTTTTCAAAACTGTTAAACTTATGGCCAAAACAATAACACAATGCAAAACTTGAAAAGACAGCAAAATCCAACAGCAATATTTTATTGAAACATATTTTAAATCTAAAAATGCAGTTTAACCAGCCACAGCTTATTCTCATTGGAGATGAACATCTACACAGGTGTTACTCCTTCAATTTTTCAACTCCTTCAATTCTGGCATGCCAGAAGATTATTTCCTAGGTGTATTGCCCTAGCTGACATAAGATGTGATGTGGATGAGAACCTGTGGCCAAATGGAGGAGACCGAGTAGATTAGCATTACTATTGTATGTGTATCAGTGGATGGTGTGTATACAAATTCTTGTATTTTGGGATTACTTAGTGCAAAAAAATAAAAATACATAAACAAATATTAACGAATTCTTTATGATGTCTGATTCATTCCAGTAACATATATTGAAATTATAAACAGAGATGTGTCCTTGTTTTACACAAGAAAACACTGTGTAGTGTTTTTTAGGTCATTGTTTTGTGGGTGACAAAGTGTGTTTGTCGGCTGTCAACCTTTGCTAGTGTTCTGGAAGAATGAGTTTATTTGAGACCTGAATGAAGTGTTTTGGTAGTTGTAGTGCATTTTGAATGTGAAATGAACTGCTTTGCCAAGCTGACGGTCAGTTAGGAGGATTGTGTGAAGTGTTTTGCAAAAGTGACCTAAGTATTGGGAAATGTGTCCTAGCGTCTGTAAAAAACTGTAACACTGACTTAAAGACATTTAAGTCTAAGCCATGATAATTTATTGAGAAAGATCACAAAGTATGTAAACAGAAGGAAACTATAACCACGCAACAGCCATGTGGTCTGTCATCACACTGTGCACATCAAAGTGTACATGTATTAACATGCATTGAACACATGCTGTGCTGCACATGTGAGCATTCATACATACATATGACTTGAGAATATGAACACACGTGCAGCGAACACTGTTAACACAAACACACACACAAAGGAAAAAAAGTTCGCCAGAGAAACCCCATGTGGCTTTCGCTCACATTGACCATTCTGCGGACTGGTTTTTGGAAATGTGGAAGCGTTTGTGGTTTGGAATTCACCCTGCTGTAATATGACATTGAAAATAGCACAATTTCTTAGGGCAAAAGGTGAAGTAACCACATGTCCAAATGGTTAATTCACTGAAATTACAAGAAACATTCTCTCTGTACCACTAGTGATAGTAACTGTATATGCAGATAATTCTGGTTTAATTTGTACAAATATCTACATCTAGTCTTTGTACATTAGATATTAATTTGTATTACTCACACCATTAGAAAACCCCCCACAAAGATTTCTGAAGTTTTGCCACAGTAGCCAGCTTTATTGATTAGTTGCCAGTAATAAAACAATGTATGGTTTGCCAGGCTATGAAAAATCCCTCTGGCTGGTGTTCACCCTCTTGCATGACATTTACGGTGCCTTTGTTTTCTTTCTTAGTACAATTCACACATGCGCACATGTAATCATTCCTCCTGCTCGTATGTCCCCACTCTGTGTTAAAAATGCTTTCTAAAGTTCATTTGAATTTAATATCAGGCTTCAGCAGGTCAAGTTTGTTAACAATGTGCAAATATATACATATAAAACCTCTTCCTTCAACATTTACACCTGCAGCTATGATTGATTATTGTTTTTAAAAAGCCTTTATAAATGATTTATTAACATTTAGAAATGCAAATAACTTGCTAACCTTTGGTGACAGCTTATTAGAGTGTGTCTAATGACTCTTTATTAATGACTTTGACAACATTTATACTACTGAAATGATTTTTTTTTTAAATGGCAGATTCATTAACCTTTATTGATGACTTGCTAACATTTATAACGACAGATTTATGACTTTAGTAATGATTTATTATTATTACCTGAAGAAATTGCAAACCTTTTGTACATGAAACTCAAACTCAAACTTCACCACTCTGTGGATGATTGCTTAGGAAGGTTTTTGCTCAACATAAAACTGCAAAGAATTTGGGAATATCATCATCTGCATTACATAAAGTAACTTACACAGTTCAGAGAATTGATTGTAGTATCTATATGCTTAAAACCAATACTGAATTGCAGATATCTCTATTTTCTTTTAAATGCAGGCACTACTATAGTGGAAATGACTACACTGGATTAGGAACACATCCGAAACCAGTGTCAATAAACACTGCAGTTAAAAATCCACCATGCAAGGAAAAAATATATAAATAAGACTGCAGTCTTTTCTGGGGCACAGCTCACTTTGCTTCAGCTATTAACAATCAATTGATTGTTAAAGCTAAAAGGCTAATGATAATGTTTGCTGGAAAGGTTAATAATTTAACAGACAACTGTTCAAAAGTGTTGCTGATACACAAGCTTTACTGAGCTCACAAAATTCCTCATAAAATGTCCATTGGTTGTTTTGAATGTCAACTACTGTTTACGTGTTTAGCTGCTAGTGAGGGGAGGGGCTATAAGGCTGCCTGTACCTCCCCTCACTAGCAGCTGAACACATGAACAGTAGCTGCAAATGAGTAACTAATCCGAAAGTAGTTTTAGTATTACTGGGGATACTGGTGCTCAAGTATTTATAACCTCAGTATCAGGTTTTTTGATTAATGCTTAGTGCAGCATTAATGCTAATCGATATATACAGGTTTTGGAGCAACAGATTATATAATCCAGTCAATGTATTCTTCTTGTGTTCCAGCAGCATTGCAACAGTAGACTACATCAAAACTAGCACAACTGGTATTGCCATTCATCAAATGCTTACGAAGTATTGTTTAAAGAAATGAGTTGCAGTTGTAAGCACGGCTCTGTAGCAGCTTCAAAAATATCTTCAGCAAACATTTGACATGTTGTTTTTGTACTATTTTTGGTAAAATCAGGTGAACAAATCAGTCTGATATTGTATTCTTGAATGTTCATCACTGAACCATTTAAACCTGTTTTCTACAGCACACAGTAGCAGTTATATATTTTTTCAGATGTTTTTTCATCCTCTCTCTCAGCCAGCAGTTTGTGTATTTCCTAAAGCTGTGTTGATTTTCTTTCACTCCAGTCTTTTAGCAAACATGTTTTAATCAACTTATGTTTGCTATCTGATCCGGGCACAGTCTATCCCCCTGTGGGGTGTGAAATTTGATTAAGGTAATTGGCAAACGTTGGTTGGTACAAACCATAATGTGCACACTCCTCTGCACTGAGTATGTATGACAGAATAAACCATCTATCTATCTATCTATCTATCTATCTATCTATCTATCTATCTATCTATCTATCTATCTATCTATCTATCTATCTATCTATCTATCTATCTATCTATCTATCTATCTATCTATCTATCTATCTATATGTACAATTGGATTTGGATTGTGAAAAACAGTAAATATTCGCTATGCTTGAGGGTGACTAACAACCCTAATATCAATATTATATGCATTCAGAAGGAGAAAATGGATACTAGGGGATATTTAATGTATAATTGCAGAAATTTCCATGACAATGCGTATTTAGGACTCAAACTGATGTCATTTGTTAAACAAGAATTCATAATTGGCATAATTTTAATTGAATGATTAAACAGTAAACATCATGTGCTGCTAGATAAGGCAGGAGGTTTTGAAGTCCTCATGATTGAATCACACTGCAGGTGTCTGCGTCCTGTTTTGGCTACGACACGACCGCCGGAACTAATTGCGTCCACTGAGCCAATCCTTGTGATTCCACTAGATGCACCGCAGCACATTTCAGAAACATCCCACAAGCGCTTCTTTGCTCTGCATCACTTATACTAAGCACCAAGGTTATTTTTGATGGAAGCTTCGTCATGCTGCATAGAGCTTATGACGAGGGCAGGAAGTCAGACAGAGGAATGGTACAATCCGATCAGTTTTTGAAATAAAAAATAAAAAAACAATCGCTATCCAGACTAAATGCTCGACTTCTGAAACACCCCCTTTGTGCTTGGAAGGCAGGCGATTATCAGACAAAACTGTTTTGGAGGTACAATGTCACCGACTCTCTATTAGGGTATTCACAGGGTCAGGAAGTCATCCCAGTGTATTCTCATCCCCAGCTGTAATATAATACTGTTTAAACAGAAACTACCCGCATCTCTGCATTATGCAAATGGTGTTCTTAGGCCTCATTGCCCTGATGCATCAGCAGCGATAATATTGGCCACTAAGAGATGAAGAGGCATGGTGGTGGTAGGTTTGTCAGTGAGGGATTTCAGTGTTTTGTACTGCTTTTCTTTATGCTGTTTTTTGTTTTTAATTTTACGCCAGGCTAAGTTAGGATTTGGAACTAAATTGTTTGGTTAGATTTAGGAAAGCACACCTGTGCACTGAAAAATGCACTGAAATGATGAGTTGAGAGTGACAGAACTGCCTCACTCAAGCCTTAACCAGGTGCATTAAGCTCTGACACCAGCGAACTCCTTTTTTCTGTAAATGAGCAAGGCTAACTGGTGCACCAGGAATGAGACTAGGCTGGCCATCCTGACTGCTCCTGACAGCCTTTGTTGGAGCTCATATCCTTTCTGTCTGAAATGCTCGGTTACAAGATTTTGGGCAAAGATTATTTTCCCTCACTCGGCTGCAATATGACAGTGATCGTGCTTTTGAAGATACAAAGTTATTCAAGCCTCTGGCTTTTTTCTAGACCTGAGACAGCATATTAGGATAAATCCTCCAGGCAAGACGGCAAACACCAGAGAGCCAGTGTTCAGCCAGTTGTGTAGCAGCTTACCCTCAAAGCACAGAAAAAGAAAACAACACCCCTCTTGATATTTCTATAAGGCAAATTGACTTCTGTTGTAATGGGTGGTCAAGAAAATTGCAGCAGTATTGATTGGTTAATGTCCAACACGGACATGTCGATAGGGTGTCTGAAAATCTCAGAACTTAGCTCCGGCTGGCTTTAATAAAAAATGACCTGCCTAGAGCAAGTTCACAGAAAGCAATGAGTCACTCACAGGAAATCTCTTCAAACCCCTCCGTGTTTTAGGGGGCAACCAGCAAGTTTTCTCTGTTTAACAGGATATTCTTCTCTCGTTTTTCTTGAAATGACAAGCTTTCTTTCACCATGTTTCTTTGGCTACAGCGCAAAAACAACCAAGACAGGTTTTTGTGCAGGTTGACTTGAAATAATGTTTTGCTTTTCACTTGTGAGAAATGTACAAATCCCACTGTGGATAGATTATGCATGACAAATCAAACTCATGACTGTCAAAAACATGTGGGAGGAGAGGAGGGAAACAGGTGGAAAGAGGAGACCAGGAAACAGGGAATCAGTCCAGGTGATGAGGTGGGCTGAGAGCTTATAGCAGCCACAACAAGAGAAGAAAGAGAGAATCTGACAATAAAAAAAGCGAGAGGTTGGGACAGATTGGTGCCTATTCTTCTCCTGAGAAGGGAATAGTCATAGAGGGGTTGGTTCCCATGGCAATAGCTCCCTCGATGAATGTGTTTGTGGGGATATGTGTGTGTGTATGTGGATGGGCTGTAACCGGGCCTTGAGACCATAAGGAGAGGTTGGCCAAGGCTGTAGTAAACCACATAGATGCTATGGGCCTTGAAACGGCTGAGATTCTTGGCTAGACCGCGTTGCTTATTTGATGATTTTCTCTGCCTAAACCCGTTACCCTCTATCTTCCATTTTTACTTTGTGCCGCGCACTTGCCATTATGTATCGTCCTTGGGCATTCACAGGAAATATAAATTCAATGAGTTGGAAGAAGTAAAATGTCTCTTTTAGTAACCATGGCCATCTTTTTGAGAGTAAGTAAAGGTTTGATTTGGAAACATTTCCAATTTGAAGCTTTTTTGTAAGATTCAGTGTTCTCTGAATGTTACTCATCACTTTAATCAGTTAAATTTTTGAAACCAGTTTGTTCTATCTTCTGCAGCTATTGTAACACACTGCAGAATCTCCTTAGTTCAGTACTGACGATTTCCATCACTGTTTTTACCAGTTACTAATTAGAAATGCAGCTGCACATAAATGTAATGCACCTTCATGATGGTAACTTGTGATTATCTACATCCGTAGTAGTCACCAGTGTTCCCTAAAACTGTTTTTAATAATGTAAAATAATATAACTCACCTTCTCTGTCAAGCTGTGCAGTTTTACCCAGAATAATTTAGAATTTATGGGAAAATAACCCAGATGTTTCTGGGGATATAACAGAACTTTCCTCTGAATGCAATATATATTGTAGATTGCAGGTCCGCCATAGGGTGCCAGTTTAATGTTATCTAAACTCATTCAAATGTAACTACAGCATTCATAGTTGAAATGTAGCTACATAATGCAGTAAAAAAAAGGAATTTCCCTCAGATGCTAGGCAAGATGTTACTACTGTTGGTGCTTTAAGAGAACTACAGTAAAAGAATTACTGACCAAAGAATGAACATAATCAGTACTAAAACATACTCATTTATCTCAAAGTCAGATACCCAGTATCATGGTGAACATAAATATCAACGATCAGCAAAAATATCAACTCGTGCATTATGATCCAACTTTTCACTGTTTATTTTTATGCTTGCTATGATCCAGTTCTGCTTTTACTAACATAGGCTGAAAGACACTGAGATGCTTGCTTGCGAGCCAGATTGTGTTTTTCTCTGCTTGTTTTCATGCATGATTCCCAAAACACTTTTAAAGATGGATGATGATAAGACCTTTCATAATATACCAATAACGACATTGTGACTTTGTAAACAGTGAAAGAGCAAGTATCAACTTTTGTGGTCATACTAAAATCCCAAAAACTGCAGTTCCTTGATCAGCCACTTGAGGCTTGCTCCAAAAGCGAGTCAATCCCACCATTTTAAAATACCCAACTTTACAGCATGAACAGCACGTTTACAGCCTGTTACAGAAACGCGTCTTTGGATTCCATGTGAATTTTCTCCTCTGCCTCATAATTGGTTAATATTTTTATGTTTAAAAATAATAATAAATTCACCCATTTGGATTTTGTAACGGCTTTTAAGTAGGAGGGGCCATGATTGTGGTGACTGAGATGTGTGCTGAGACTGTGTGTGTTGACTGTGGCTCAGTGCTGTCTGCTAGGCCTCATCATCCACCAATTCAGATCGCTAAACCTGACCTCTCAACCGTTTTTGTATCTTCTGGTTCATATTTAAGTAAAATAATTGGTTACGTTTTATGCCTTAATGTGTGGTGCCGCCCATCCAAAGTGCTTCAGTGTCAGTGAGTGTCGAAATGTATACATGTAGTTCATCGATCTAGTTGCTAGCGTTAGCGCTACCCTTTCTGGTCAATATAATAAAAACAAGCCAGCACGGCAGAAATGAAACGAGGCTTTAGTATGTAGAGTCAACAAGGAATCTGTGCCACTATGGTGGCTATGTGCGGCTTTTATATACACACTATGGAAAAGGAAACACAGCTTAAAATAAGTGATGCATGCAAGTCCACCTTGTATAGTGCTCTATATACATCTAAGGAAGTATTTTGAAAGCTGAACATTGCAGCAGAGCCTAGTTCTAGCTTTCTGCCTGTCTGTCTGTCTCTTGCTGTGCTTTACGTGGGCTCTGGAACATGATAAAAAGACAAAAACGGGAAGCAAAATTTACTGTTACTGTACACTTTCGCTGAACACACAATCTGGTTTCTAAGGCACCGAATGAACACATATCTACCATAACCATGATACTACAGGGGATGTAAACGCTTTTAACCTGATTCTCTGAATAACCTGGTTACTTAGTGCATGTAAACGCACTTAGTGTAGGTCGTTCTCTTGAAAGGACCGTGTCATTACAAAAGGTCACAGCGTTAACATCCTGCCTGAGTGTCCATTGTCTTTTTTCTTTCTTCTTTTCCATCCTCTCTGTTTTCCCACAGTTGAAGATTCAGGGTGGCAAGGGCAAAAGAGGAAAGAAAGGGAAGAGTAGGGGATTTCCAACAAAAGTGTGCAAACCTTCTCTGGCATTTAGCTCATGCTGTCACCCGAAGCAGCAGAAATGAGACAGAAACTCAGAGGGTTAGTGAAGGACGTTTTTGAGGCCGAGTTATTGGAAAAATCAGTTGCTAATCTGGTGATTTCTCCATGAACAAGGCTTTTTGTAAGAGTCTGTTCCCAAAAAAACACTCGTGAAAGTCATGTTAAATTTAGGCAACTGGTGCTTTCACAACTAAGTTGTTTAGTTCAATCAATATTACCAGTGTCGACTAGTTCATTTAGACCGATGCCAGCCAGTCACTGGTGGAGACTAGAGCCAGGGTCAGAGAGGGTCAGGAAGGGTTTTGGTCTAGCTAGTAAACTCGTGAGTCACATAAGACTGTTGTATAAAAGTAATGCAAAGAAACTGCAGGATTGTGAGATTTTTCAGCAATAGCATGCTGGCAAATGTGAATCTGCTGATGGTGAACTGTTACAAAATCATTATTCAAATATGTAGTCTAGCCCGGAAGTATGGTTAATGCGGTAACCATGGTAACACGTATACGTGGCAGCATATGGTAAAGGGGTTTTCCCAAATATACCAAAGACCGGCAGTGACTTAAGTCAGTGTGCTGAGAGTGTATGTCATCAGTTTTTTAACAGATCACCAACTAAAGGTGAGTGAAATTTAACCATCTAGCAGTTATTATTCTATGGTATTCACTGTTTATACATGATGATATAATTATAAATGGGGTCCAGGTGCAGTCTCAGCTAAAAATTGGACAAAATTAATCGTCACTTCAAACGTACAACTTTGTTTTTTTATAAAGAGAGAACAAAAAGGCGACTCGTGAAAGTCAACCACTTGTGCAAAACCACGCTGAAATTATGACAACAGCAGTTGTTGGTAGTTGAGCAAAAGTCTCTTTGTTTAGCTTAAAGATGTCACACCCACTGAGCCGTACTCACCTTCTTTTTGCTTCCACCTAACAGAGTCACCGCCATTTAAGTGTTTAAGAGTATATCCATCACAATATGTTTTTAAAGCCACAAGCAACCATATTTTAATAAAAGTGTGCAGTGCAAAGTTAAGATAATGTTAGCAAGAACTACAAGTTATTAGTTTTTAGGCTCAACAACTTGGATATAGGGAGTGTCTGAGGATAAGAGACAGAGACACATCATATAGCTTATTCATTTCCAGCCTGAAGACAAAGTTGACAGTTGAGCATGTTCAGGTAAAGCGGTAAATCATTTAATTGGATCAGAGATGCTGGTGTTAGCATAGTGTATGGCAGAAAGACACAGAAACAGGCTAACAAAGTATTCATTTCTCTTGTAAAGTTGGGCATTTTGTCACAGGAGATTGGAACCAGCCTTAAGCGGCCATTCAAGGGGCTGCACTTCCACATTGGTTTGTTCCAACACTGTTTTCTGGACTTTTTGGACAACAAGCAAATGCATTTTTCTCAAAATAAGTCATTACGAGGGGTTGATTGTCAAGAAAGCATAGACATGAGTCACTCAATGCATTTCGGCCAACAACCAGTGCTGTTTTTCCTCATGTGAGGCCGGTCTTGTCCGCTCATTTTCATGGCGGTCTCTCTAACCACTCAGCCTTGTAGAGCTCTTGGCAGTACTCCTCACAATACCCATGGATGATACTGGATCAGCAGTACCCATCACCATACACAGTCAAGCGCCCCTTTACTTGTCAGATTGTAAAAGATCAAAAGTCAGAAGAAGCCAAAGAGGGTGAGGGAGACAAAGCGAGAGAGAGAGTGAGAAAAGAAGAGAGTAGGCTTAAAAGGGAGACTACACAGGGAAGAACACACGAACACAGTGTCCTAATTAATGTCTTCTTGCATTAATCCACTCTGAAGCTTCCCATGCTTCTGGGTTTGATCTCAGCAATGTTACTATCAAAGCCTTGTAACACGGTCCTGTAATGTGGGGAAGGTCTCCGTCAGACAGCATTAAGTAACTCATTTGGTATTGTGAAGCCTGTAAGCTGAAGACGGGGTTTTGTGCGATCATCGTCCACACTGATGTGCAATTTCCTAATTATGAAACTGGAATGTAAAGCTTCTCAATCCAATATTTTCATTAACAGAAGATTAATAATGTTCATATTCTGAAGGCTGTTGGATGTATTGACAAATTTACAAAGACTTATTGTCTTTGTACATTTCAGGAGGCTTTCTGGGCACCTTTTAGACTATTTCATTGTTTTGGTTTTACAGATAGAAGATTTTCAATTGTTCCATAATGTTCTCAATTACCAACCATACACAGTACCAAATCCAAGACACATACAAGGATAACAATTAGAATTTGGTAGAAAGTGAGGCTGTTTTCATAAGTAAAAGGTTTTGATCTCCACCTTTTAGCGTGTTATCCATTTTTAGTTGACTCTGCAGCGAGAGTACGCCAACAATGACTTACCCAGTCTACGGGCTACTCTTCAATGAATGCTTCGTAAATGCAGTTTATAGTTTAAAATCCTTCTGCTGAAGTTCTGAATGATCAGGTCCCATCATATCTCAAAAACCTCATATTATACTTAAATGCTCTCGGACGGCAACTTTCTTGTGCCTTCAGCTGTGAGGCGCCTCTTCTGTGGGCTCAACTATCAGTTTGGGAGACAAACATCCTCTCTACATTAGGCCACCGTAATCCATTCCTGAATTTTGCTACCACAGACTGAAGCTGCTTTTCTGCTCTCTCTTCTAATGTGTTTAACTTTTGTCTGTGTTGTTTTGTCTTGCTTTGTGTTTGGCTTGTTTGTTGGTGTTTCTGCCTTCTCTATGCTTCTTATTCCATACTCTTTCAGCCAACCAAGTGCTTTCTTCCCAGTGATTTGTCATTTACTGTAGGTTCTCCTTCTAATACTGTGGGGTCCTACCCTACGACAGTAAGCAAGTAGAATTGACTTTTGAGAGAGACCAAAACAAAGTTAAAAGAACAGTGAAGTTCATGGCTGTAGACTTTCATTTGGTGGCCAGATGTTTAGCTTTTCAGAATCCTTACTATTTCAATAAGTAAATAATACTACTACTACTAATAATAATTTAATAATAATAATAATAACAACAATGTGCAATAATCAAATGCTAAATTTACAGTCATAAAAAAATAATAATATGTGCCTGGTGATAATATATCTGTGGAGATTTCCAGCCCTTAAGTGTCTGAAAATCAATTTGTTTAGGTCTAATAATGTGCCAAATCCTAAGAGACGACAGGCGATGAACTCAAGGGATCAATGTGAGCACAGAAAGAAAGGCAGACCTTTGGACTGAATCATTGTTGTTGATTGACAGATGGGGAAAAAAAGCAGCAGGACAAGGGAAACGTCTCCCCTCATGTTGTCTATCGCATTCAGCACAATACAAAGTGCTATGGGATGTTTTTGTTGTAAGGGCCAAAACTAAGTGCATCACAGCCACAACAAAGCATCTGAATGTCAATCTTGGCTTATGAGAAGGGAATCTTATCGAATAAAACCTCTTATCAAATAAAACCTCAAAATGCCATTAGCAAGAGAAAAAAGATGCAGCAAAATGGCAAAAGGATCGTTGCTAATTCAGCAAAAGGGAAATCAATGGCCCTCTTCCTGTCTTTTTTTTTCTTTCCCATAACTACCCAGTATCTGTCAGCCCTGTAAAGCATCCCTAACTCTCTGTTTCAGAGGGGGGGCAATTTCAGTGCTACAACTGGCCAGAGCTTCAACCTCAGATGAGAGTTTCCTGGCAAGAAAGTGCCTCAAAAATTATAAATAAGTCACATTTCCTCCATCGGTTCAACTCTAAAAATACTCCCATTTGGCTTCACCTCACATTGCCTCCTCTCTGGGCTCAAGGAGCTATGCAAATACGAGTTCCTCCAGTTTTTACTTTGTTTTCCTCTAACACCCCTCCCACAACCCCCCACAACCCATCCCCTTTCCTCCACATCCCATTGTTCTGACTACTTCTTCTCCATCTCGTGTAGACTACATGACAGAGCCTCGCCTTCCCTCTTGTTGTTCCTTCTCTCTCCAGGGTAGAGGGAGAAATGATAAAAGCTATTTACAAGTAACTGTAGGCAACAGTAGGAATCCAACACTTGGGAAAAAAGATCTTTTCTCTTTTTTTAAACTTTGTTTTCTTTGATGGCAGAGTCATTTGTGATGCTGCGCGATGAACTGTAGCACTGTGTAGTGCAGTCCTGAGTGACAATTTAATGGCAGACTGAAGCGCTTTTAGAGACTTTGACTGTGCCATCTTCTGCAGATTGTGCTTGGCTTTTGTGTTCTTGAAACGGAAGCAAGACACTAGTCCTGCTTGGCACGTGCTGAGTGGGAAACAGATAATGCCTCAGTACATAAGAAACATGCTGCAACTATTTAGAAGGCTTCTGAAGCTTTCACTGTACAAAACAAGAGGACAACCCCCCCCTCAAACATGGATACTGTTTTCTGGGCTAAAGCTGATTGACCAGTTTCTAAAGATTTCACCTTTATGTCTAAATCTGGTTGAGAGTAAAATGCAATATTTTCAGGATATTAAAAGAGAGTCAATTCAGTATAATTTCAACCATTCACTAACATCACCCTCTGTGCATTCCTCTTGATTACAGGTGTAAAAATGTCATTATCACAGCAGTTTGTAAAAACCTGTTCATGCTATTTATCTACTTTCATACACATTTTGTACTCATTATGTGTTGTATGGGGATCTTTTCTCAACCTTTTGTTCTTGCGTGTTAGGTTAGCTGGTTAGCACCATTTCTATAGAGCTGGACAGTTTGGGGTCTAAATCTGCTGGACATCTGACATGTTTGCAAAAGTATCGAGGAAAAAAAAGTGTCCTTTCACTTTTCAAGCAAACGTAGGCGTTCAAGGATCCAGTGAAGTCATCCTTAGCGTCTTTGCATTGCTGGGTTGGTAGCTGTGTGCTTGTGTTCTGGTATTAGCTATAAATCCATCAGCTTGTGGTCCATTTCTGAGCGCTATTACAAGGCCTGGAGAAATATGACTGTTATACACGTTGAGATTTATAAAGCCCAACAAAGACGTCCATGTCGGTGCCACTGGAAACACTGGCACGACAGCCGTGATGAATCTCACTCTTTCTCTCTGTTTCCATCTTGTATGCTGATCATCCTTTTTCTATTCAGCCGACTTTAATTGCACGCTCTCTTTTTTCTCTGGACTCTACTTGCCATGCATTACCCGCTGCCCCCCCACCACCCAAACCCCTTTTATGCGAACAATCTCCAACCCGGCCACCCCTGTTTCCTCTTTCTGCCTTGATTGATTCTCACCTTTTCATTCTTGCCGTTCACCTCATTAACAGAGCCCCGTCTGCAGCTGGTTCCTTTTTTTGCCTCCCACTCCTTCCTACGTCGGAACCCCCGTGCCCCTCCTCATTTCCTGTCCTGTTGTCTCTGAAGCAACGGTCAACTCCGATTCTGCCAAACCCCTTCGATGTGCTGTAATTAGTACAGAGAATAATGGAGTAATAGAGAGGGATCTTCATTAGGTAAGGTGGAATAAGAGGGCGCCACTGCCATCCATCTGTCCATCTGTCCATCCATCCATCCGTTCTTGAGTTTAATCAGTGGAACACAATGAAATGTCACCTATTCCCAGATGAAGCCACTGGAGAGAGGCAGTGGTGCTGGCACAAAGCATTTGGGACACGGTGGCATCTGTAGTACTGGCCCTTTAAGGCCTCTCACTCCCTGGTTGTTGCTAATTTGGCCTCCCTAGGAATCAGGTTGTAAGAATATTTATTTATTCATGTTAATGTACAGAGGTTTACCAAACACGCTGTCCTTTATTAGTTTTCCGTCTGAAGAATCTTTGCTTTCCTGCGCGTGTGTATACATGTCCATGTGCATGTCTGGTCCTTGCTTAGGGATGCTCACTGATATCAATAAGTGTGTTATTTAAACACTTTGTACACTATCAGGTACTAGTACTACAATGGAGGTTTTCCATTATCTGTTTCTAAACAGTTGAGATCCTGTGTAAAATGTTAATATAAACTGAATGCAGTGATTTGCAAATCTCATAAAGCTGTTTGTTATTCACAAACATTTTTTTTTAATGTTGAAACTGAGACATTTGACTATTTCATGAAATAGTAAAGCTATATCATATAGAATGGCCACACACTAGGCATTCACTACAGATAAATAATTATCACCTAAAATTAGAATAAAGAATCAGTGATGCACAAGAACTACACATTCTTCACACTGACATGGTTAGAAAGTCTATTTGTTATTTAAACAGCTTTATTTTAAACCCTGGCTCGTTGAGGACCTGTGAGACTGTACCTGACCACTTACTTAGGTTTGCCAAAAATCCACAACGTAATCCACAATATTTACCAATGAGATACACAAACCTCTGCGCAGTAATCACTGCTATTGATCCGTGCATTGTAACAGATCCATTAAAGTGATTTTGCCCTACTCGGTCATAGAAATTTAAACTAATGCTCCTTTCACATGCATAGCTGGAAAATGTGATCACATATGCACTGATATGGTTAGGAGATTTGTTTGTTATTTAGACAGCTTTATTCACTTCTGTAGGTCTGCACCCAGGGGTTTGTCCTCTTTACTGTGAAGAGGTTAGTACTCAGTGAAATCTTAACTTTTTTGTAATTTCCCAGATGTAGTCTTCTTCTTTTGGGTGACCACCAGAGTGAATCGTCTGCATTTGTTTGGCATTGGCCATTCAAACGTGTGTGATCATTTAAACACATGAAACAAAAACAATCATAAAATGAGCGGTAAATCAAATTTGTACTACAAATTTATCTAATGTAGCAAAAAAGGTCAATAACTGGACTACCATACGACACTTAACCCCGACCTTCCTGTTTCATTCAGTAAAAAAAAGACCAAATTACACATCTTTTATTTTTATCTGCTGACATTTTTACATCTGGAGGAATTTAAAAAAGTTGAGCAGCTTTAACAACTTTTTAATTTCATTGGATCAAAACAGTTACCTCGTCTGCAAATTAATCAATCAATGGAAACAGCTTTATTTAATAGGGTGGTCAACAAGGAATTAAAACTCTCAATTGAAACTCACAGCAGATATGAACACAACAAAATTATACCCATTTTGATTATAGTAGCAAGAGCCAACATTGTACTTTTGGCCATTTGCAAAGCTTGGAAAGCCAAGTTATGGTTTGTAGCTATATATTGTTATTGTATTTTATTGTTTTTGACCACTGGTGCACAAAATCCTGTGCACGGGTGTTGTTGTTTTTTTTTGTTTGTTTGTTTTTTTTTTGGGGGGGGTTACAGTTAGTTTTACAGTTCACATAATTTGCTATTATAATTTTTCAAATAAGCAATAAGTTGCAGTTTAAAATCCATCCGTAGTTCCCGTTCAATTTGTTTCCATAGCACAAAGCAAAAGATAAACCTCTCTTGCAACTGTAGCTCGGTTAGCAAGATGGAAAACAGAACACTTATATCTCAGAAGTCTTTGAGTCTTTGAGTTAATTGACTTACTTTGAGTAAGTCTTTGAATTATTATGAACTTGTGAGTGACAGAAACATCACAATGGAATGCTAATTGTTCCCCAGTGATCACAAGAGTCTGTCAGCTGTTAAGAGCTCTACTTTAAATTTGAATAAGTCTTCGCTAGTTTTTTTTTTTTTTTTATAATCTATTTTAAATCATGCTTTTTATTGTTTTTGTTTTTTGCAATGCAATGTCTACTTTTTAGCTCAGCTAAAGAAGCACTTTGTCCATTTTTTTGTAGGGTCTTTGTAAAGAGTGACCTAAAAACTGTGGAGCCATGGGCTGCGGGTTACGCAAGATGAAACCAGTTTCAGAGGAGAACAGTCCAGGGAAGATTTACTCCACCCTGAAGAGGCCACAGGTGGAGACCAAGGTGGGCATGGCCTACACATACCGCTACCTGGACTTCCTCATCGGCAAAGACGGTAAGACGGACAACCTTCTTTTAAATGTGTTCAAAGAAACCTTCAATCCTTTTAATTTCAGAAACCACAGCTAGAGTGCAACCCACAATATTTACCACTGAGGTACACAAATCTCTGTGCAACAATCACTGCTATTGATCAGTGTATTGTAACTGATATGTTAATGTTTTTTTTGTGCTGCTGGGCCATAACAATCTAATCTTTCACATGCACAGCTGAAATTATATGACTAGCTCAAGGCTTTTGCTGCATCATATCTCTGCATAGTAAGGGATCAGCGTGCCTCACACGTTTTCCAAGGGATTACCTGCAACAAAATACACCATTCTGTGCTCTATGTGTGATTTTCTTTACCTCCAGTACAATTAATCTGTCTAGTCCCCTTCTAAAAATAGTACAATATCAAACAGCCAGTAATAAATAAAATATATTAAGGCACAGAAGAAATCTATCACTCGTGGAATAAAAGCTGTAATTTTCATCAGCATTTTCTTGTAATGACAGTGTTAATTAGTGCTTGTTCCCTGTATAGCAACATCCATTATAATTTCTTTTCTGACAATTAGTCAGTCATGCTTTCACGTCATGCTAATGATATAGAACTTTCCAGACCAATCCATGTCAAACTTCCTGCTGGCGACCATCAATTATGGGAGGTAGGGTCCAAGCTGCTAGCAGGGGATGCAAACAAAGTAAAAGGTGGCCTGCTGCAGTGATGGACTTTTTTGTTCAAGGTCACAAAGCTGTTTCTCTTCAGCTAGTTTTACTGTGATTTTACAATGATTCAGCTGCCCTGAATGTCTGTGCTCTCCGACCTGCCTGGTGGGCTGGAAAGAAAGTGGACATGCTAACGATGAAGATTACGCCTAAAGTCAAACTGAGACTGCTTGAGCCATGGAAAGAAATATGGAAATGATTCATTTGTTTTTACAGGGTAGAATCCATATACCGATGCCCACATATTCACATAGATTCAGGCAGAAATCCCCCCGCCTCTACTTCCTGTCCTAAATGAAGGTTGGTGCTGTTTCCTGAGATGCAGAGACCAAACTTCATGGTTTGGCTATTACATTGTATGTTTTGTAATGCATGTGAGGAGCACACATCTTCACTTTTGTTATGGCACGAAACATCTACTAATAAGATGATTTGTGTGAAAACTGCTTGGATTTCAAGTAAGCGGCACAGAATTCTAGGTACAGTATTTTAAATTGAACTAGTTTTAAGCAATGAGATTACACCAGCTGCAGCTGTGGTGAGAGTACTCACACCACATCCATCTTTGACCTATCTGGTTTAACTTAACCTAAGTTAAATCAGATAAAGATAAACATTATAGGGAGTCTAAAGTGCAGGGAATGACGGCACAGGTGTCAGACTAAACCGGTCTTTAAAGTGTGTTAACAGAATCTGTCCACAGGCAGGTAGAAGGACAGAAGGACACATAGACACAATGCCACTACACTCCAAACTGCCTCCCACTGCAGCAGGTGTCTCCTGAGCTGCATTTTGCTGGCATGAATCACACAGACTCACGAGATAAAGAAAATATGTGCTTAGTTACGGTGGCTGCTAAAAAACTCATTTTTACACACTTTGTTCTTCTGTTTGCATGCTTGGTGCAAACACGTAGGCACACACACACACACACACACACACACACACACACACACACACACACACAATGCATATATAAATACATATATTGATATATATGTTATGGTCATCTGAGGAGACAGCATTAGTAGTCTGCACGCACACGGACAAGATTTTGGTCCTAATTAAGTGTGCAATACTAATCAAAGCATGCTAACATAACCATTATTCTTCATGCTGTTGTTACAGGAAAGTAATTTTGCTAATGCCCCCCAAAAGCAGAGCTCCCTCCTCTTTTTCAACTGCAAGGCGTACTTTTCATTTTTCAAAGACTCAGCTTTGCTTCCAGTTCACTCCCATGACATTTTGCAGCTTGCCTGCAGAATCAAAACAAAGAAACCGCACTGAAGCATACACACACCTCGGGCCGTTTAGAAGACTAATCCCACATTATTATTAGGCTATTAGTCATAACCTGGATGATACTTTTAAAAACAGATAAAACATAGGCAAATGGGTATTGTGCTTTCAATGATTAGAATCCAACTGTCAGACTCTGTGTAAACACACTCAGCTCACTGGTTTCTGTGTTGCTGGAAAAGACATTCATTTACAAAGTGTAAACTTACCTGCCGACCTGTAGCTACTGAATAGACAGACGCTGACTCCAACGTTCAGGTGAAGGTTAATTTAACATTATATCTAGAATTAGGATTAGAATAAGGTCACACGCATAATGGATGTCATAAAGGTTAAGGTGAGCTAATGGGGAATGAATGTGCGCAGGGACAAGGCTGTGCGTTAGTGTGTATGTGTATGTACTAGGCCAGCGGAGAGTCAGGGTGCTATATATAGCTATCACTCTGTTATTTCTGCCCCTGACAGTTATAGCTAAAATGATTGCGGGAGGTGAGTTTTGGTGGGGTGGCGGTTGTTGCAGTGGAGGCGGGGGGATGGTACGGGAAGCAGGGAGATGTAGTGTGCAACGTGTTCGTCCTGGCAGTTGATTAGTCTCCATTAGTTTGTCAGGCGGACTGGACTGGATGGATGAAGGAGCCGGGGAATGTGGGCGTCCGGGGGGCAGGGAGGCTTTCTATCCTCCGTCATATGGGACCTGACATGAGGGTGGGGCTTGAAGGGGTAGCGGGAGGTGGATGGGTGCCTCCCTTTTGTTGAACTGCGTGCGTTTGTCATTGGTTCATGGCCACATTATTATCTTCAAGTATGCTCTTTAATGATGGGGGTTGGTACTTACTGTAATCAGTTTTGTCTTGCCTTATCGCTCTGTCACTGTCAGTGCGCCTCTGTCTATGTTTCTGCCTTTGTTCATCTCTTAAAATATATGTGTGTGTGTGTGTGTGTGTGTGTGTGTGTGTGTGTGTGTGTGTGTGTGTGTGTCTGCCGAGTTGAGCTAGGAACACATTGCATTTGAGAAATAATCCTGGGAGCACGGTCGAGTGTCTGAATCACTTCATGCATCAGCAGATTTTCAGGCTGAAGGGTTAGTGTGTTACTCATGGCTGTAATTACCTTGTAGCATGTATGTAAGTGTAGGCAATGATTCATGTGTCTGGCCTTTTCTCCAGGAAACCTGTAAAATATTTAAGGCAGAGTCAAAGATTATGAATATGAAAATAGTCTGTGGTAGAGCTGTAGGGCAGGGACATAACTATGGATACTTACATTGTCAGCGCCAACAGAACATTTGTTACACTACATCTTTAGGTAATTACACATACTTTTCTTAATTAATCACTTATGACTCTTAAAATTAACTGTCTTTACTGCTCTTAAAAGGTACCCTGTGGAGTTTTCTGATGTGGGTTTCATTCCAACCCAGTATTGTACCAAAGCATGTACCAGCCCCGCCGGTCCTGCAAGGCATGCTGTAGTCTTTTTCACATGTGAATGTCTGGTGAGTCAGGTTCAAACCACGGCTAAAGAGCAGATAGTATGAAAGGAAAACGTCTGTTTGTTTTGGGCAGCGGCTACAGCGTGCAGGGGCGGGACACATTGGGCCCACTATGAATTCTCTAGACAATTACCTCGTCTGCATTTTGCACATACTTTCACTTTTTATACAATTACTGGTGAATTACTGTTTTACCGTAACTCCTTATGCTGACCATAATTCTTGGTTTGTGTAATGTATTGATTTGTGAAGCCAGCAACAAATTAAAAAGAAAAAACAATCCATCATCTCAGACTATGTGGAGATCAAACCGTCAACCCTCCAATTAGTGGACAACCCGACCTTCCACCTGAGCCACAGACACACAGACAACAATCTTGTGTTGCAAATGTATCTCTTGTGCAGTAAAAGCACTGATTATGTTTTTTTCATGAAACACTTTAAAACATTGGTTTACGATCGCCGGTTTGTCGGTTTCTCTTCCATGGTTTTGTTGTCTCGTTCCGGCGTTCGGTAGCATGTGACTGCCACTTGTTAATCAGCAGAAGAGTGAGACCATTACAATCAATGTGCACCGCATCTGCTGGATACTCACGCACAAACAAAAGAGATAAACGTTGACTTCAGTGTTACAAGTGGCCAAAATACTTGAACTCATAAGCGATTAAAGCCGCAACTGTGCTGCACTGCTCTGTCAAAATAGAACCAAAAAACCACCAACGTGTTTAACCAGGAGTCATTTATTATTTCCTGTTTGACCTCAGTTCACCTTCTTTGTCGCAGTACCTTACTGTGATCGTTTTTAAAGCAGCAGAATGAAGAATCCCGAGAAGTGCGTGCCATTTTTACCTCCCTTTCAGCTCAGTGTTACTGTAACTTTTAAGTGGCACCCTATAATGATCCCCCTGTGAGCGTTCCTCTTGTTATCTTTTGATGTCGGAAGCCGAAACTTTAAACTCAGAGTCAAATTCAGATCGTGCTGGCCTGTGCTTATCTGCTTTATCTCCAGCTGTGGTGTTCTTTTACTGTCACAGTTTACATAAAAGCTGATTTATATGTACTGTGATTTCATTAAATATGGCCTATCATTGTGTTTCACAGCTCTACAGTTTTATCCTACTAGAGTAGCTTTGCATTAACAACATGCACCTTGTTTACCCATTAGAACTAAAACAGCTGTCTGAAACAAGTTGTTTTACTTTTGCTTCCTCCTCATATGGGCCGCGTTGCTTCTGATTGGTTGCCCCTCATAAACAACATGTTTGAATAGTAGGTAGTTGGTGGTTCAGTGCCCACAGGCTGTATACACACAGAGACAACGGGAAGAAAAACTGTGCATTCACCGTTGTAACAGTGTACTTATAACTGCAGCACAGGCCTCAGGCTGCTCTTAAAAGCTGTTTCAGTCAGTTTTTTCTACTCTTGGCGCTCAGTGACATCATTGAGAGTAGATATCTTTAATATGGTCATCCTACAGTTCTGGCGTGTAAGCATCACCCACCACATGTTATAACATTTTGCTTGTGAGGGGAGAGCACTACAAAACACTGTGAAAGTCAAGTGGTGATTCAGAAACCATTATCACTGTCTGTGTGAACAAATCTGACATAAGACAAAACCTTTCTTGTGGCAAAGACATCGGCCTCTGTGTCGCTTTTATTTTAACCTCTCTCTTCTCGAGTAAGGCCATATGCCCTCATGATGTTGAGTTTGCATTACTATGACTACTGCTCTGTGAATAATGTTTATAGTAATTGCTTGCCACGGTGTTAGATCATAGTTTTCTGCAACTCCCGCCCCAATGGCCCCTCAGGCTACTAACTGGCTACCAAATGTATGAAAATAACACCTTCTACTGCAGAAAAACGGTGATGAAAGAAAGAGTAAATCAGTGGAAAGCTCTACGTAATAAAAGCTCAGCACTAAACAGGAGCGTGATGAGTTGCTGCTGCTGCCTCATGTTTCTTTATCATTTTAAAGCATGCATTCAGCTTCACGGTCACTCTGCTGATAGCATTCAATCGCCTCTGAAAGACCTGGCAAAAAAACAAAAACAGAGAGTCTGTTTGATATTGAGATCATGACCCCACGGGGAACTGAGAGAAAGCTCGCGTTAGATGGCGTGGAAAGGAGCCATTTGACTGTGAATACAAGCGAACACACTCAGGGATGCGTGGCACGAATCTTATTTCCCAAAATGTGATTTTTGAAATGTTAAAAACATCAGGAGGAATGAAAGATTGAAAACATGCTCAATATGTTGCAGCTTTGTGGCATGTGGTCGGGAAATACTGGAGAAATAAAGATGTCGTCCTTGAAATCAAAACTGGTGAACAAGCATAAGACCATAACACGCACACACACACACACACAAAGGACTAGACACACCGTTTGATATCATCTCGGGAATGAGACACATCATTTATATGCAAAACCCCTGGAGCCCTGAGTCCCCTTGTTAATATGAGCTGTAGCTGTGGCGGCAGGTGAGTGACACACAGGAGTAGCTCCCTCCCGTCACTCCACTCAGATATAAGACAGAGCTGTGGGAGAGGTCAGCAGGAACGCTGCATGCCGGAGTGGCTTTCCGAGGGGAGATTAGTCCTTGGATGGCGGGGGAGCCTGGATTTATCCCCTGGCTCCCCAGCTTGAGAGGTGGAATTGAATCGCAGCTATTGGAGGGGAGAATGACATTGAAGACAGAATTCACGGTCATCTGGTTTTTACATTATATTTCCATTATATTCCCAGTGCTCAGAGTGTGGCTGTACAGCTGAAATCCAAATTGTAAATTAGATGCAGCCCAAAGTGAATTGAATCGGAAATGTATTTCTGATGGTCTGAGAAATCAAAAGGGGCAAGTGGTGATTATGTTAGGAAAATAGTGAATTTATAATCTGGACCTCCTTAAGAACAGTTCGTCTATCTCACACTGAGATCTCCTGATGAAGGTATTCAGCGTGATTAGTGGAAAATCGTGGAATCTTCCATGAACCGCCGACCAAACCAGCAGTGCAAATTCAGGCTTGTGTCACAGCGTCTTCTCTCTTCCTCCATCCATAGTAAGTGGCACACTTAGTGGGTGCTGCTTGTATTGTTTCGAGCCACTCAGGCAGCAAAATGCCAAGCCATCGTTTGCTGAGACAAAGATGTCAGAGCAGCATTTTAGGCGCGTGTGACAGAGCCGGAGCTCAGCAGGTTCCATTCGTTAAGCTTCAACCAGCTGCAACTGCTGACAAAGTTTTCAGCAACAGGAAACGCAGATTTCTGCCTGGTTCCTTCCTCTTTCTTCCCCCACCCCTCGCCCTCCCTCCCTGCTCAGCAGTATGTTTAAGATTAGCTTTTCTGGTAATGCTGCATACTCTGTGCAGGCTGCTACGTGTGTTTGAAGGCTTTGTTGTAGTTAACCCAGATCAGCTTCAGGTACATGATGTGTGTGTCTTTTATTTCTCTCCCTCTGCACACACATACACACATTATATATATATATATATATATATATATATATATATATATATATATATATATATATATATATATATATATATATATATATATATTAGGGGTGCAACGATACACAAAATTCACGGTTCGGTTCGGTTCGATACTTTGGTGTCACGGTTCGATATTTTTTCGATACAAAAAAATGTTCATGCCTTTTTAATTTGTCATTTATTAAAATTATAAATATATATTTTAACTCAAAAGTACAGTTTTTAAATTTAACCCTAACCCTTGTGCGCGTTTTTTATTTTGACAGCGAATGTACCTGCGGACCACTTATGTGCAGCCCTGGTTATTTAGCTCGTCATATTGCAGCCACAGAAATTCTTTTGTCCATGAAACCATAAAGCTGCACTTTCTTTTTGCCTTATAGTCTCATTTGTCATAACTTCTCCGTTTTGTGGTAAGCTTTTCTTTGGCTGTCACTTCTTCACCCCGACCTGTCTTATTTGGCTCAGCAGAACTAAAATATATATACTGCTACTTTTACACACGGACTCACATAAGCTCAGCGATTCTCTGCGCGATCAACCTCTCACATGTTTAAGCTTGCTGCGGGAGATTTCACTTGTCATGTTTGCATAGTAAGCTAACAATTAATAAGACGATGTCAGAGGAATTGGTGCACAAATTATCATCACTCACAGATCAGTGCTGTCATTGCAAAGTGAAAGCAAAAAAACAAGCGCAAATTCAAACGCGATTTCAATATGTCACATATTGACAGTGGCTCACCGATGCCAATGACATAATTACCCAGCTACATTTCTGAAAGAATGCAAAAGCATTGACATATATTTTTCCTACAATAGCCCGACGGGCAGGGAAGAGATAGATTTTTGTAGCCCGACTGGAAAGATCGCTAGCTCCAGGACGTCAGGCTAGCGATTTTGCAAGCCCTGTATCTGATTGAGGAATCACTCATCTTTGGAAAAGAGAGTTTATTACAGAGAAATGGCTCTTTCCAAAATAAAAGCTATACTATCCGCTTCTTCTGGGCTATATTCTCAGCAGCATAAGGAGAATCACGTGCTAACAGCTGTCTAAATGACTCGGCTAAAGTTAGTAGCATGCTTGTTGTTTTTGTCTTTGCACTAGGATGATGTCGGCGTAAATGTGCAGTCATATTCGTTGTGTTCCCACTAGTGCTTTCAGGTTAATCTCGTTGAAATGACCTTAACGCCACAACACGGCAAATCGCCGTTAACGAGCTACCGCCGATCGCTCCGTGCATGGGCCTAGACGGCCAACACGTTAACGAGCTAACTGCGCTAACACACTAGTTCACACCAATGTAATTAAGCATTGCATGGCACATCCAACATACTGTTTTACTTTAGTCCATGACTCGCTTACCTTCAGGGTCATACGTCACATGAAAACCAAAATAATTCCAAACGCCAGATCTGAATGAGAGTGGGGGAGGTCCATCTTGCAAGGAGAGCTTAACTTCTGTCTCGCTAGCTTGCCCTGCGCTCTTCCTCCTGACTATGCTGTCTGTGTTGAGCGCTCAGTGGATCTGCGCTCGACAGTGCAGCCTAGGCGGAGTAGTCGAACGCAGATTCACTGAGCGCTCAACACAGACAGCATCGTCAGAAGGAAAGTTGATAAAATAAATTACAAATGTTGTATTGTTCGATACATATGCGTACCGAACCGAAAGCACTGTATCGAACGGTTCAATATCGATACGAATATCGTTGCACCCCTAATATATATATATATATATATATATATATATATATATATATATATATATATATGAACTCTGCCTCCTGACATCTGACCCACGTTAAACTCATGGACTGAACATACACACACCCACAATGGACAACTGTACCCTCAAACACAATAATAACATGGACTGAACCACCACTCACAACCACTAGCACTTTATATAGCCTCTGTAGAAACTATCTACACCCTCACTTATCTTAACTGCACTACTGTATAGCTCTGTGTAAATAATCATTCTGTACATTCGATAATCTTTAATCCTACAACTGTTTACAACTTGCATAGTTCCCATTTCTGTATAGCTGTATATCCCAGATTCTGTAAAGTTATTTATTTCATATTCTGTATAGTTTTTCATATTTATATCCTGTTCATATCCTGTACATAGCTTGTACTCACTACAGCCTGTACATACTTATAGTTATAGAATATTCACAACATACTTCATACCGTGTACATTATAACATACCATAATAGACCCATTTCTGTAATATACTCACATATCTATATTATTGCTAATATATATTGTAATATATCTATATCACTAAAGCACTTCTGGATGGATGCAAACTGCATTTCGTTGCCCTGTACCTGTGCATGTGCAATGACAATAAAGTTGAATTCTATTCTATTCTATTCTATATATATATACAAAATATTCTGCACCTGTTTTGAATCAGATTTTTCGAGCCTGCTCATTGAGTGTGTTACAGGTTTCTCAGCTGGCAGTTCTTATTGTGGGAGATGGGAGGGTAGCGAATAAAATGGGAGGTCAGAGGGCCAGAGAATAACAGAAAAAACTAAATGGAAGCAGGTGTACCATGGCAAGTGAGATTTAGAGAGGCATTTTAAAGTTTAAAAAAGCTGCAGAGGCATCTGGATTTTTTTTAATCTAAAAATCCCAGAAGATTTATGAGATTCCAGTCATAACTGCGCTTTCTAAAAGGCCTTGTTATCAAGACTTTTCCCAGTGCTATGGCAAAATAACATATCCTGGGGCTCTTTGGGTTTTATTTTTGAGATATTAATTCTGCATGTGGGTGGGGAACCTGTGTGCGTCATCAGATGAGCAAGTGACTGTGAGCGTCTTGAAAAGAGAGGAAATGAGGGGAAGAGATAGAATCTGAGATAGGGACTGTGGGTGGTGTTTGAGGCTCCTATATGTATGTTTTTGTACATATACACATGTTGTTGGGTGACATATCTGTTCAGAGCCTCTGTGTCTTGGTCCACGTCGGGTTGTCTCGCATTTAGCTGTGTTTGCACGCGGCACAGTTTTGTCGAGGCTTCCTGTTTATTGCTTCTTCTAACGCGGCCTCTGCTGTTTTCCTGCCTGCCTGACAGACAATACGCCCGAGCGCCCCCTCAAAGCTTTATTGGCTCTTATTGCCCTCTCTCTCAGATCCAATATGCCAGTATTGATTGTGTTGAAATGCAATCAGGGTCTCCACAGCAGAGGAGCAAACAATCTAAATTTAACAAAACACCTCCACTGGTCTCTGGCCTGGCCCTGGTAGCACCTCCCGAAGAGGAACAAATGTATTTATGTGTGTGAAAAAAAATAAAAAGGGGCTCTTTCATGCAGCTACAGCTATTGTTAGACAGTGAGGAGCCTTTGAAGCCACACAAGCAGAATGTACAGGAAGTGACCTTAGCCTTGACCTCAGTTCCTGCCTACTTGCAACAACAGAGCGTTGCCCAGGCCAAACATGTTGTTATTCTCTCAGATCTCAGATGATAGCTATTGTATAGATGCTTAGACAAATTAGACAAGTTATCATTGTGAAAAAGTAAAGATATTGGCACTAATGATCTGAAATAAAAAAGGTTGATTTTATCTTAAGGAATGCTTATGCATTTCTCCAGTGGCTGCGAGATGATTTAATGAGCTCAAGAGGTCGGACAATTTTCTCAGCTCATGAAGGAGTCACGTGATCTCTCAGCCAAAGTGAAAACAAACAATCATCAAAATCTGAGTGATGATTTTTCTTCCAGCAGCGAGTATTTGCTCAGTGACATTACAAAGCACGGTCTCACCATTTCCGTTCTTTTTCTTAGGAAAGTGAAAATACAGCAAACACTGTGAATCACTATGATTTTTCAGCTTTATATTGAAAATCTCAGCTTTCTTCCAGCTGACATAGAAACAGTTTCAAACTTGCTTTCAGTTCAACACTGTGTCCTTCACATCAGCTTGGAATGGCTTCAGCTTTAAATAAAGTGTTGAACATTTGTTATTTTCTGTTTAATGCCATGAATGTATTTTGGAAAGCAAGCAGCTAACCGAAATTCCGATTTTGAAACAAAAATTACTTATGACATTGACGGGAGCCAGCCTGCTTTTCACTGCCATCAATCACTGTATTAGAAAAGGTGTCATTTTCTGGTAGCACTTATCTGAAAATGAAATGAAAGTCTTCAGTTTTGTGATAATAGACACTGACAGGAAAACAAAGGTTGTTTTTTTCCTTCTTAGATGAGGTGTAGGTGCTGGAGCTTTTCCATCAAAAATGGAGACAGCAACACAGCACAGCGTATGTCTGGTGTTTGCTTTGGCATCAAGATAAAATTGCAATTAAGAAGCACCTTCACTTCTTGATGTCTTCAAGAGTACAGAGACTCAAAACAGCCAAATAAAGGTAAATAAACCAATGACTCTAAAAGCATATGTCAATAAAAACAGAAAACAAGAAATAAAGAGGGAAATTATACGACTAAAAAAGAGTAATACAAAGAAAAGAAACCATAAATAAGCATTTATTTTCATATTTTGGCATTTTGGCACAGTAGTTTATGTAGTGATGAATATATTTATTTCTAAATGTATTTTTCATTTTGGTAGTTGTGGCCCTCCATAGAAACAGACATTCATTAATGTACTTAACGACTGTCTGCTGGACGTAGCACAATACTCGTCCCCTCAATCCAACTTCTGGGCTTGGTTTGTGCGAGTGCTGAATCACCCGCATGGATGAAAGACAATGATTTTGACATATCCCGACAGTTCCACTGTAAATGGTTGTGGAAGTCTGTCTCCTTCTGCCAGATGTTTTCCCACTCCCATTAACCAACTTCAGCTAAAACATCCGTATCTTCTGAAGTCGTCTTGACCCTTCCCAGCGGACGTGTTAGGATTTGGAAAGCAAACGTTTTTCAAAAGCTTGTTTGAAGTTTTTACTCGTTAGAAAGAATTGGCAGAAGCAGTGCATGTTTCTGTGGCACCGCCCCTCTGCGAGACAGTTTACTCTGAAATCAGTTCTCCAGTAAGGCCTTCACTACTCATGACATCAATAAGTGAAAAAAAGCAGCTGCTTTATTTAAGTGTATTTGACAAACGGGGCGAGAACTTCACGGAAAATGTTTGCGGAGCAAAGCTGAATTGAATCTTTGCAAAGCTGATGAGAGACGGTGCCGTGAGTTACCTATCTGCGGGTACGGTGCGCTCGCAGGCCTTTAATGTGATTTCACTCTTGCCGGCACAGAGTAACAATTTGCCCGAAGCCACCGTCAAATAGGAATTGAGATGCTTCAGACCTGCTTATGTTTTCAACCCATCACATCAATGGGTGGCATTCGAAAACAGGGTGCTGATTGGGGTCGACTTGTGTGCACGTTACAGTTTGATTGCACTCACACCCACGTGGGATGCAGGGAGCGATTTGTCGGTGTGATGAATTTGCAGTCACGGGAGAGGGACGAGGGGAAAGCAATCAGAGTTCATCATCCCCAGCTGCAACATGGATGTATAATTCTGTGTTCTTCTGTGACTGAGGGCAAAAGCACACTGATTAGGTAGAGTTTACTGTATGATGATATGTGTAAACATGCTGTGCAGACACTATCACGGGCAGGGGAATGAAGGTTGCGCTCGTCACCTTTGTGCAGTTTTACCTGCGGTAGGTTTGCAGCTGAATGTCAGTTGAACGATTTACGATAATGTTCTGTATTTTTTTAAATTAAACCTCGGTTTTAAAACCATTTTGTCCAGGTTTTATGTCCACATGCACCACAGCTGTGAAAATATGTCTCATTATGTTCCTATCAAGCCGCAAAATTTATAAAAAAAACTAGAAAAATCAAATAAAGTACTAAGTATGTTGAGTGCAGGCACTGTGTTTGCTTCTTTTGACTCCTAAAAACAGAGCACGACGACTCCATCTTTCTGGACTATTACAATGTAAGGCTGCCATTTGAACGCACTGGCTTTTTGCATCCCCTTTTCAGCCCATCGTTAGAAACACAGACAAAAGACACAGACAGGTGTCAGAGTCACAGTAGGTGGTTAATTATGAAATAGATATCACACATGTATGCTCGCTCCATCATAATTATGTACGCGTCTCATATTTCGTGGATGTCTGGCTCCTCTGGTCCACCATTGTTTGCAGGGATTCAAATGACAGTGGTGGGATGCAGGTTCATATGAGGAGAGGCCACCTGTTGTACGGCAGGGCCCCCATCTGGAGGGAGATTAAGGTGCGGTTGCGGGGGTTGTCTATAATTTGACTTAATTATTTCTGTAGAGACGGGTGATGGATTAGCACTGTGTTCCTATTAGCATACGCCTGGTCTCTGGTTCCCAATGGCCCTCCAGTGCAGCCCAGTGAAAATCTCAATTGTCTAAAACCATCCATCCATATACCTCCACCTCAAAGTCTGAATGAGGATTAAATGATATATTGTCTAGTTGTTATATAAGGCTGGAACTACCTTTCTTTGGCCTGTAGTGAAGCTTTGATTTGAACTGAAATGTCTCAAGAACTCTTGAATAAATTGGTACGGACATTCATGGCCATCACAAGATGAATTACAACAACTTCGGCCATATTAAAATCCTCAAAGCTCACAGATACATTCGGTGTTGTTGAGCTGCATTTAGCTGCAGTCTTAGCTGCTACGCATATAGTGATTTAGCTAAAATGTGTACCACATGCATCAATGAATACTACAATAATGTAATTTGTGAGACAGTTAAATCATAAGCTCTTTTGACACAGCTGCACTAACATGCATGTGCAGGATGAAGTGCCTTCCAGGCTGCCTTAACGTCCAACAGATTTGAACTGTCTTTGTTTCTCCTTGCCTCGTGTTGTTCTCCTCCAAGTTTATTTTGCCAGGCTGTGAGGTGCCAGCACTGAATGATGATAGCAGAAGCAAAGCATGATTCAGATAAGATAGATGGCTGTGGCTCAGGTGGCAGAGCAGAGGGGTGTACTAAGAAGCAAGTTTGCTCTGCAACCTCAGATACTGGCTATAAAGTTTCTTTGTAAAACGTTCTCTTTCAGTTCGGTGCACGCTCACATAAAACACGAATCTGATGCACCTCTTCTGTCACACAAAATTGATCAATCAAGTGCTGCTAAACACAGACTAATAGGTCATGGAGAGTTATGAGGAAAATGAAAAAAATATTATGTTAAACTGTAATACATGCAAGAGCGGATCACAGCAAAAAAACATTCTTAATTCTTGATGTATGTATTGTATGTCTCAGTGGAGTCTCGGTGCTGCAGTTCTTTCCTAATGTTACGTGTAAAACTGAAAGTCTAAATAAAACTGGGTTATGTGTTGAGGGACAGCATACCTCACTAACCCAATGCTTTTATTTCATAGTCTACCCCTCAGGTTGGGCATAAATGTCTGGGCTTTGAAGTTCCATCCCAGCTCCGCCACATGCCAGTGTATGTAGTGTTCAGTGAACCTCAAGTCTTCTCCACTCAGAGCATCAGATAATGCTGTTCTGTCAGATCCTGTTGGTGTTGCAGAGATGTGGACAAGGGGTCTTTGTCAGTGGTGTCTTAATAATATGGGTGCTGACAGACAATGTTGCTCTTTTAAAGAGCGGCAACGTTTGCATTTGGAATACGGAGCTCACAAGTTTGTCAGTCAGCAGACTGCGGTTCGTGCCCCATTTGGGAGCTTGGTGTTTTCTACTTTCAGCTGCTGGTTAGGCTTAAACACCGATAAGGAGAAGTAGAAAAAGTTAGGAATTTGGGTTAAACGGCGCCCCTTACATTAGAGCTATGCACTTAAAATTGATGCTTTACTGTGCCTTTAAATTTGGTCCAAAAGACATCATCACAGTCATCCATTCATGACAAAAGGGGAGTGAGACATCGGTCTCACTGTGGCCGGTGCATCACAGCACATCGGCCAGTGGGCATCACTTTATCTCTCTAAGACTTTAGTGGCTTTGACAGAATTTGTATTTGGTGCTGTGAGGATTTGAACGGACTGCTGTGTGAATGCTTTATAGAATAGCAAAGGTGCTGTTTCAGTGCAGACAGTCTTATCATATATAAGTATAGAATAAGCGTTTAGCATGTTTCATTTTTACCATATGAAAATAAATTCATCTCATTAAATGCCTGCAAACTATGGTGTTCCTATCAGCCTCAACTGTGCTTGTGCTAATTCGCAAGTGCCAGCTTTTTAATATTCAAATCTACAGTAAGCATGGCAGGATAGTACCTAGTAAATAGGTAGCTTAGCACAGTCACTGTTACTATGTTAGCTGTGTGAATGTTAGCATTTAGCTCAATAGAAAATGATAGTTTTCTAAGTACAGCACCTCACTGAGCCGCTGAAGATGCATCAAGTAGTATCTCATTAGTTGTTAAAGGTTGGATATTGATCAGTGATGGCATTCAAGCTTAATAAATGGATGTTATCTCTCTGCCAGGAAATTAAATTTACTGAATTTTTAGTGTCAGTATAAGCAAATCATGTAACATTTGAAGAATAAGTAACTGTTGTGACAAAGAGAAAAGAAAATTAAGCAAAGTCCACCTTGGCAGTCAAACAGCAATTTGGCTTGCTTGGTGCTGCAGGTTTATCGTGCCAACTTTACAACTCAATTTACTTTGAGAGGGTTACCTGACCTGCATCTTTCTATAATGTAAATCACTTGGCTTTTAACCAGAACCACTTCATCTTTGTATTTCGGTTGGATTATTATACATCAATGTACGGTCTGAAGGCAGATTAAGAATAACAGGAAGAAGACGGGCGTCTCAGGTCGAAAGTGGGTTGAGTGTTTCGAGACTCGGACAGAAAAAAGCTCGGATGCAACTTTAAACTGCTCTGTTCTGCAACAAGCAGGTCACCAGAGCCCTTGTACAGTTTCACAGTCAAGAGCAATATGCAAGCCTGAAACCATTTCACACTTTGTTGTTATTTTTAGACTGACTCCGCGACTTGTAAGTGTGGAACAGACTAACGGTTGGCGGAGCCTGTTTTTACGTTTCACTGATGTTACGGCACCTTTTATCTGGTTTTTAGTGGTACTTTTTGTCCATTTCAGGTGTATTTACATTGACCAGTGTTTCCACTCTTCACCCCTCCACTCCAACAGGAAATGATTTCAGTTGTAGTTACTAACCCATGAGCTGTAGCAGAAGCGTAGCTGAGATGTCAGAGGTGAGAGAAAAATGTGACAAGTGCGTTTCTACAGGTGGAAATTCCCAGATGTTTCCCCAAATCAAGATCACAGCACATCTAGCATCAAATTGTGATGTCCCTAAAGCTACCTTTGACACTCCTACTCATACCTGCGGTACTTGTCGCAGCTCTACATTGACACTGAACCTCTCCCAGCCAGGTAGTTTGGACAGGCTTTCTCCTAGCAGAGTATCTGAAGTGACATGTCGGGTTCTTCTCCCGTCAGGGCCTCAGTAGTAATTGAGGAGGCAAAAACAGCTCTTGCTGCAGACATTTCAATGGTTGAGCTGGAGGAATGTCAAGGGCTTGCTGTAAGAGTGTTTTTGTGTGTGTGTGTGTGTGTGTGTGTGTGCGCTCACCAAGTGCTTCATTTTTTCCCCAGTGCCCATCTTTACTCCTGTGTTATGGTGTTACATCAGCAACGTTACTACTATTTATCAGCTGTAGTTAGTTCATAGATAAGATTTAAGACCTGTTCTCCACGGTATGTGACAGCTTAAATTGTGCAAACAAAATATAAAATAGTAAAAAGTTAACACATGGAAAGAGGCAGTTCAGAATACTTTAAATAATACACTAACAGAAGCAGCAATAAAGTGAAAAGATTAACCAATCAAAATCTTTCAGAAGTCCAGAAAGGGCGACATAAACTTAAGAGAAGAAGAAGCCAAAATGGGTAGTAAAGGTCAAGTTTCAACCTGGAATTAAAAGATGGCCATGATGGGAATGTGGCAAATGTCCTCTGGAAGTTTGTTCCACCTCTAAATGCCACTTCTCCGTGTTTATCTTGCACTCAGGGAGTAGTTCACAGCCCCTCTACCTGGTGACCAGAGAGGCTGAGAGGATTATCTGACAGTTGCCACTGACAGACTTTTAGACAAGCAGCAGGAAAAACAAGGGGTGGTGTGTGTGCATAATGACTACTTATGCATTTTATATGGAACGGTAAATGGACTGCATTTCCATATAGGGCTTTTATTCAAAGCTCTTTACAATTTGCCTCTCATTCAAGAAATTACCGCAGGGGGACAGCATGGGTCACGTCAGCCGCCAGTATATGAAAAGAAATGGTAAATTGTCCGCTTGCACATCCCTAGAGTATATTTAAGGACCAAAGATTAAATGTCCCTAAGAGCTAAAAGACTAGAATTACTGCACTGTGGTTGCACGCATCTGCCAACCAGTCAAGTAGCACTTTACATTAATGTCAATCCTGACTCGTATAACATTATAGGTAGTAACCAAAGATTAGCGTCGCATGTCCCCTTTTGTTTATGAGTTATGAGTTTGTGCGATGTAATAGAAGTGTTTTGGTAGAACACTATTAACTGCATAGACAGAATATAAAAGACTGAACTGTAAAATTAATGGAGGAGCACTTTAAATCTGCACTGAGATGGCAACTTCTCTCATTAAAAAAATTAAAAACATATGTAAGCTTATATCTGTATATAAAAATCTATGAGACAACAATGCTACACTCTAATTATCTGTGGCCTTAATAAACATTTTTCTGATGAGTTTGTGGTCTGAGTGACCAGACTGCAATCTTATTGCATGTAGCATGATGTGCATTTTACAATCTTTGGGCCTCATTAGAGTAAAAATGGAGAATAAGGCAGGATGTGCTTCCGAACGGGGCTTTCTTTGACAAGTCGCTGCAGTGTGAGTGTACTACATCCCTCAGTTTTAAAAGTAGAACCTCACAAATCAGTGGTTGACAACACAGCGGCTATGTCCATTGCTCATATTGGGTGTGAATTTTTTTTAATGGTTTCAGAAATTTTTCTATAAAAAATATATCATTTTGGTCATAATTACTACACGGCCAAAACAACGTCTTTCTTTTCTTTTTCCTTCTTGATCTTTGAACCTTGATTCATCCTTTAGTCCAAACTTACCAGTGATTCGGATTCATTAATCATTCATGACCTCCCCTAAGTATTTTTATTTTAGGAATTTACATACAAAGAAAGAGCAGAATGTGAGGTTTTTAAAACTATTGCGCGATGGAAAAACACCGATTGCTGTAATATTTAGACACTGCTTGGTAGAGTGTTAATGATTACATTCAAAAACCTTTGACTCACAAGCACATGGTGAGATTTTCAAGCATACTGTTGCTTACTGGCCTGAGGAATCTGGGGGTAACCCTACAATTAGTCATTGAGCTGTTCTGCGTGCTGAGACATAATGCTGATGTTGCTTTTAAGATGCAGCTGCAACTTTTGTGACTGTGATTATAAGCTGTGCGACTTTGATAAATGCCAATGCAGACTGCCATGAAGCAAAACAAGTTTCACCTGAGCAACATGCACCTCTTCACGAAAATTGAAAAACATCAGAGAAGCAAATTGCAACTTTGTAGTAAACATTTTATGCTTTTTATTTCTTTTGGTAATTTTTATTTTTATGTTGAACCTGATTAAACTTTCAAATAATAAGGTCAGGGTGTGCAAAATCTTGTCCCTGTGAACCAAAATCTCAGATGTCAGTTTTTTCAATAAACTTTTTAGTTCAGGGACGGTGCCAAGCAGTAGACAGCTGGCTTAATGGGAAGGGAAAGGGAGCTAAACCGAGAAGCTGAACTGAGCATAATAGGTTAACTACCTGGCCTAAGCCAAATGGCAGTTTTTTCTGGTGCAAGCTGCAATTCAAGTGCCATAGTGCACACTGTTTTCTCTATTGTAGACCATTAGGTCAGGTGCTGAGTAGGATAGTAGTGGCTTGTGGTAGAACTTATGGCAGTTTTTAGCTAGAGGGACATCACTCCACCTTGCTGTTGCCCATTTTAAATACAAAGTGCTGTTACTGGCCAGCAGATGCAGTTCCAAGTGTAGATGAATTGCTTACTTTTACTTGAATGTTTGCTTTCCCACTGGCAGCATACACACCAACCAGACTCTTACAGGCATAACGGTGAAAAATCCTCAGGAGCATTTTATCATACAAGACAATAAGGAGCTGATTTTCTCCTTACCAGCAGTGAATTTGGTTTTTTTTGGCTGACAGGTGACAACAGCAATAACAACAATTGTTTGCCCTGGTTGCAGCCTTCAGAGCAAATTATGCACCACAATCAGCAGCTCCAAGCATCTAATGGCAGACCCACGGTGCCACCAAAACATCCCAAGCCTGTCAGAGAGCTTAATCATCGCAGAACCTCATGTTTTAAAATTCAAATTTGCAGTCTTTTGCATTGCTAATGGAAGAACACCCCACACCCCACCCCCACCCCGAATCAAGCCGGGACGTCTTGGGAGAAAATGCTTCAAATGCAATTTGACAGGAGGCTAATGTCAGGGTGTACTGTACGGAAAAAGCCCACAACTTGTAGTTAGCAGAGAACAGGAAGCGAGAGTGGTGTGTGGCGCCTGAGTGGCGCGCTGTTGAGAACGCAGCAGTGGAGCCGTCGTGGACTTTGATCAACAACCTGCTCATTTACCGCAGCTTGTCTCTCAAGCAACGTCTCCAGGCAACTGAGGGCTGTCAGCGGAGGAGGTGGCGTCGTGCGGACAAAACGCACTCTGGAGGCCTCCTGTCAGCCAGAGGATTGGTGATGGAGGCACACTTGAGTTCCTCAGAGAAAGGGAGCGAGAGATGGAGAATGAAAGAGAGAGAAAAGATGCAGACCTTTTTCCTTTTCTATATAGAAACCTTATTACTGGCAGAACAAATTACAGGTAGTTATCCTCCGATCAAGAGATTCCATGCTTTCTCATTAAGCCGTACAGCATTCAAGTCATTTAGCGAAGGGAACAGTAGATGAATTTCACTTGGTTTTACCCCCATCTCCAGTAAAAGCTTCTCCTGGCGCTCTGGATACAGAGAAATGCTTATGTATTTAGACATTCGCCCAAATAGCCTTAAATGCTGTGTCTAGACAAAGAAAAGCAATTGCATTAACATGTAGCTGGCCATCCAGGCTATTTGTTTTTATGTTTATTTACCCAGAAACCTCTGCTGTGTGCTCTTATCCAGCAGCGCCCTTCACACTCACTTCGTTACGGACATTAAGACCTAGGATTGGTCCAGAACAACCGTAGTCTGGTGCCAGTCAGCAAAACTACCAGGGAAGCTGGCCGTTAAGAACCTTGCTCAAGGGCATCTTAACAGAAAAAAAACATGTCTAGTTTGTTTTCTACTTTGAGATTTTCCTCGCTCCTCCGGCCAAGACTTTGAATTTTTCCCCAGGGCAGATGCTCCACCAATTTTTCATTTACCATTTTCCTCCTGTTTATTCTGTGTGGTTTGATTTTTGAGCACCACAAACTGCAGGAGTCAGGATTTGAAGGAAGAAAAGTGCAGGAGAGTTTTTGCCAGTGTTTGAAATTTCAGCTATTTTTTTTTGCATTCACTCTCATGATTAACAGTATATAATCCAAATTTGTCATAATGAACAAGTGTGTTAATTAAAAGCAAAGGTCAAAGGAAAACAACTTGATTTTCATTCCGGGAATGATTTCATTAGAGCAGGAACTCATTTCTCGAATAATGCCAGACTGATATGAGTGATATGAAAAATCAATAGCTCCCTGAAAACATGATTAACTCCTGTTTGTTTTCAGTGTAATCGTTATGCTTGAACTGGTTTAATAAAGAGCTTCATGGCTTTGGGATTCAGCACCTAGAAGCAGTTCAGCCCCACATTATTAGCGCATCTATGTCCACTCGCAGCATCTAGGAAGCGAATTATTCTGTTCTGCATGCAGGTGTGATCCCATCAGTTGTGTTACTGTGAGAGTGTGAGGCGGGAGAGCGCAGGAGGTGCAAAAGCACAGACAGAGAGTGCGTCTGGTGTCTAGAAATTCTCTGTAATATAATGTGATTTTATTAGAATAACTGCGCTCCGACGTTCAGTATGTGGTCTGCTGATTAGGTGCTTCTGATTGATTCTGCGCACGTGAGCAGAAGCAGCTCAGTGATTAAGTGAGTGGCTAAGGGGCTAATAGCAATACAAAGCAGGTAAGAAAGAATGAGCTGGTAAAAGAATTAACAAGCGAGCGTAAGTAGTGATTCAAACTAGGAACTGTGCTGCCGGGCAGTGTTGCCTCAGGTAGCAAATCCACAGAGTGCGACTGCCTTTGAAGACTTTTCAGATGACAAAACACAACACAGTGGTTTATAATGCTGCGAGGAGGGATTCTACAAATTATTACTGCTCTTTTTTTTGGCTTCTTTACCAATTCAATGCAGGATTCACTGAATAAATAAATCTGTCTGCAACCACAGACAGACAGACGATCTAAACCTACCACACTGTTTCTCAGGTTTTGGCCTCCAGCTGCACTACAGCAACACTTTTTCACCAAAAACAGTGTTTGCAGAGTGGAAGCTTCTGGAAATGCAGGCGTAACATTTTAGTAAGAAAATTAATCGAGCCTTAGCAATAAACCCAGCATGCTCTGTGTCTATGTGGTAAAAAAGTTAAGACAATAATGAACCTTTTATTGTAATCATCCGTTATATAGTCAATATAGTTTATCACCCGAGATAGGTGCTGTTATTTACTTGCATTTGTGGATTTCTGTATGTCAGCAGCAGTCCTGGAACTGCTGTTTACCAAGTTATGTGAGCTGCAGTTTTATGTCTTTTGGCATGAACAGAAAGATGTTCATGAAAACAGCACAATGAGTCCTCTGTATTTAAACACAAAGAGAACAGAGGTTTATTCAGAGTCAGCAGAGTAACTGGGCTGTACGAATCCATCACGCTGCCATATGTTGTCTGTGATGTGCCGTATTGTTGTTTGTCAAATTAAAGAGGATAAAGGAGATTTACCAAGAACTGTTTAGGTGTTTAAGTGAGGACAGGTGGTCTTTTTAGTAGTTTCAGATGTGGCCAGTTATGTAGAACACAGTCCAAGAGTCCAAACAAGTAACTGAAAACAGGAATGCTGTTGCTGCAGGAATGGTGACAGAACCAGCAGGTTTTAAGTTGTTCAGCACCATACAAAGGCAGTTTATGTTGGGCTTTCCTTTGTTTCTGGAACTCTACTGGAGGAATGACACTAATTTTGCAAAAGTTATTCCCTCATTTGACATATTGATGTTAGTGGAGAGTGATATCTAACAAACATATTCATCATCCCATTTATTGAGCACCTTGTGGCCTATGGATGAGGAAATTGTGATTGTAGAAGAGACCACCCTCATCAGGATAGAAATTTTTCATCATCATTGAATGAAGGTGATCACTCACAACAACTCTGTATCGATTTGCACTGACCCTGCAAACCCATCCATCCATTTACTTAAGTGCCTGTTAGTATGGCGAGGGGACTGGAGTCTATCCCAGCTCATTTTGCGCAAGCGATGGTACACCCTGCACATGTCTTCCACAAGCAGCCAATTCAGAATCACCAATTAAGCCGTCACGCGTGTCTTTGGACTGTGGAAGAAAGGTGGAGCAGCAACTACATGGACGATGCAGACGACACACCAACCCGGTCTGCTCGCTACAGGGGTCAAAAGTTCAGATTTTTCCTTTAATTTGTCAACCATCCACATGTAAACCAGTGAGAAGGCGAGAAAGTGAGTGAGTGAGTTAAACTGCAGTCATTAGGTGGAAGGAGCAAGAGCAAGTGTGAGATTATATGTGTGCGCACCATAAGTGAGTAAGCATGTAAGTCAAAGGGGAATGGAGTGAATACAGTAGGTTTGTGTGTGTGTGTGTGTGTGTGTGAGAGAGAGAGAGAGAGAGAGAGAGAAAAGAACGAGGGGGAGAGAGCGAGGCACCAGCAGGCCCAGTGACTTTCCCAGTGACTCATTAGGTAGGTAATTAAGGCACAAAGCTTTGGCCCCAGGGCCTCACCGAGCTGCACTCTGAGCTGAGACTGCTAATGACGGCGTCCTGGACGAGAAAGAGAGCGAGAGAAAGAGAGAGAGACATAAGATGGGGAGAGAAGCATGGATTAGTCCACACAGCAGGAGCCCTGGCTGCTCCTTACATCCTCACAGACAGAGAGGTGAAAAGGCAGAGGGGTCGATAGTGTTCACACCCTGCAGGGATGTAATGGACAGTAAATCCAACTTAACTCTGTCTCTTTTCGTTTACACAATAATGTACAGTTTACTCTCCTTTGGAGGCCACACAATGAAATGTAACACGGATCTTTAAAGCTGAAAATGTATAAGATCTACATTTTTATGGATGGCTTTGTTAATTTCTTTATCATGTTTAGTGGTAATTACCAGATGTTGGTGTAAATCAAAGATGGTTCACACAGTGAACGTATCTGCTAAACATCTGGAAAGAACAAGTCTGAGACAGTGCTGGAATTATGGGGGAGTCGGGGAAGAGCACACCCCTCAAGAGAGAGCTGAGTTTTCCCTAAAAGCAACTGAATTTCAAGTTGGAGAGCTTTCAAGACAATCAATATGTTCAATAAATAAAGTATCAACAAAATATCAGGATCAGATTTTCATGCAATTTTAAATGTGCCTATGCCACTTTGTCCCTTTCAGTGCAGCTAATTTTTTTTAATGTCATTAATGAGCGTAACACAATCAGTCTGGACATCTGTGCAGTGTTTTTATGCATCGCAGCTCAGGAGCTGCTTCATGCACCGTTCTGTGTGTCTGTGCATAATAATGGTGTCAAATTGGCTCTGCTTAAAGACTAAAGTCTACTAAAGCACATCTCCTCAAACAGCTGACAAAAGTATCCCTTCTGTCTATCAGTGCACCCTGAGCCACTGTACTTTGATCAAGTTAAACTCAGCTTTATGTCAGTCACAGAAAAAGAAATTGAAAAAATAGAGTCAATAAAATATCTTTGTGGGGATTTTTTGTTTTGTTTTTAATTAAACTACAGTCTGAATTTCTCTGTGATTCATACAGGTTATTAATGATCCATGACTGATGACCTTTTTATTTTTATCTTACAAAGCAGTAAACTCTAATAAACTCCCAACTGTCTGCCTTGCCAGAGAAGTTTATAAAATATTGACTATGCCCACCGACTTCTTTGTTTTTCTTACTACACCAGAATTTTAAACCCTGTGTGGGTGCGATGGTGGTCAGATACTAACCAACGTAAGGCAATGTTTCTGCTTTCTAGTCACAGTGTGGAACTGTGATCGAGCTTAAATATTAAAAACTACCTAAAAAGATTATAGATTTATGATTACATCCTGTGATATTTTAATTTAAGTGACTTCTCCCAACTCTTTAGTGTTGGGAAACTGAAGGTAGGTCTTGCAAAGTCTATTACAATAACTGCTTAACCTGTTAACTGTGATTTAAGCTTGAAAGCTGAAAATCCAAGAAGCTTACCAAACATTAGCACAATCTTTTTGTACTCTGTCACAAAATTCAAAAAGGTTTTCAGGCTCACCTTCCACCACCCTCATCTAGTGATAAAATAGTTTCCTAGTGTTTCTTTTAACTGTGTTTTTATTTTATTTGTAGTAGTTTCATCATATTCCTCTAAAATATGCATAGCTCGTGACTTTGTGGTTACTTACAATTTTCCCAATGTGTGCAGCACAGGTGGTAGAAAAGGGTGACAGATTAACCTGCAGTCGACCCATAATGACAGCCTTCGCTGCTTTCTTCACAGAAATAGTTTGGAGCTAGACTTTAAGGCTTTAAGTGTTTCCTGCAATTCACTTCAATTTTTTTATAGTGCCAGTTCACAACAACAACAGTAATCTGAAGGAGCTTTGTATCGTAAGGTAAAGACTCTACAGTGTTTGAGAGAGAGCCTCAATGATCGGATAATCCCCCGTGAGCAAACACAGTGACAGCAGGGAGGAAGAAATCCATTTTAACAGGAAGAGACCTCCAGCAGATCCAGCATTAGCGAGGAGCAGACATGTGCCCTGACTGAAAACGCCAAAGGAATGAAAAGACAGGAGTGAAGGAGACATGCATCAGAGGTTACCTAGAAGTCTGGTTTGAAAGGCTTCAGATGTTTCAGAGTCACCTTATCCAGCCATAAATATGAGTTTTAGCAAAAATGTCTAATCCTAAAAGTGGAGTTGGAGGTTATGCTGTTAATAGGCTACAAAAATTCAAATTTCTGCACAGTCTCACATAAAATGGGGCAGCTGGTCAACCTTATGGGATGGGCGTACCAATTACTGGTTTATTAACACTCAAAAGTGGCTCAACCACAGTAACAGACACACTGCAAGCAATGAAGTAAAGGCTGGAAAGAAAAAGAGGAGGCTAAATAAAATGATTTTAGCATTCAGTAGATGATTATTGTCTGAACAAAAGAAATTGATCCAGTACAATGACAAACAGGGATTATTGTTATTGGAGCTGTTCCTCGTTTCAGGCTCATAAGGGGCCATAGAAGTTCTGCGCTAGAGATTTAAGTTTGATAATTATGCCACACAGGCCTGTCCGCAGTGGGATTTCGTATTTTATATTCTCCTTGAGAATGCTTTAATTCCATAGGCTTTTTGGACTGTGCACAACTTGTGACTTACAATGAACAGCAAATATTGGTTTTGGCCATGCTAGCCAAGTTGAGGTCTTATCGCTCGCTGTTTTTTTCATTTCACTATCACACTGCTGGTACCTTCTCCTGCCTTGAACCACTATCTGGACATTAAGGACAAGAAATGAGAGGAAAATACAGAATATAGACTCAATTGTAGAGGCAGAGAAAGAGGTTAAGAGCAGAAGAGACCCTTCAAAGATTTTGCTCTTCTTAACGCAGTAGGGAATGGATGGCGGGGTTTTTTGTAGGAGGGGAAGCAGCAGAGAGCAGTGGTGGTAAAAGCGAGATAGAGAGAGTGAAGGAGAGTAGATGGTAGTGGGGTAGATTCCCTGGCGAGAGCAGAGGCAGAAAAATGGGCTAAATGTACAGAGGACGCAAGCAGAGAAAACTTCCCCCTCCTGTGGGAGAGGGATGAGAGAAAGCAGAGCAGGGGGAGAGCAGGGAAAAATAAAAGAGGCGGCGGACAGAGGAGTTGCTGGCATTTCCATTTTGAGCTCGTATGAAGGCTAATGACTCAAGGCGGACTGCTGAGGCTGAGAGAGGGTGCTGCAGGTGGTCCTCACAGGACTGGAGCGCTCCTGAGGAGACTAAGGCCATTTTAATTGGACACTGAATAACGATATGACTACTTCACAGAGAGAATAGCAGGGTGGTGCCTTCAGTTCCAAAAGGCCAATTACAGTATATTCATGTTGCTTAGCTTTTATTAAGACTTTATGAGAGAGCACAGACTTGTAAGAGCTTATAATTCTGCTTGGGAAACACATGTTGCAGCACTACATGGTGGTTTCTTTGGAACAGAAAATAACTAAATAACGCTCCTAAAAACAAAGTGTCTCCCTGCTGTGTTGTCGAATGTACACAAAGCCATATATGCATAGATAAAAAGAGCCACACAGTCACCTCTTGAGTTATAGCTGGGTAGCCAAAAACAAGGATTTCTGGAGATTTTTATTTTGCAGTTTGAGTTCAGAAAACAATTCAGAAAACAATTTGTTAAATGTCAGTCATATGTGAGATTGTTTTCTTGATTGAAAAACTATTAGTTATGCTTTAAAAAGGACAAAGTTTTAAATCAGCAATATATATACGTTTTGGGGTTTTTTTGGCCGGGGGGCGGGGCTGTCTCAGCTTCCACAGGGTGAGAGGCAGGGTGTACCCTGGACAGGTCGGCAGTCTGCTGTTGCAGGGCTAACAGAGCAACAGATGATCATTCACATTCATATCCACACCTATGGGCAATTTAGACTCACCAACTAACCTAAGCCATTAAATGCATTTCAGTGGACTGTGGGAGGAAGTCAGAGTACCCAGAGAAAACCCCCCCACACACAGGAGAACATGCAAACTACACACAGAAAGGTCCTGGCCAGATGCTGGATTCAAGCCCAGGACCTTGTTGCTGTGAGGCAACATTACTGCAGTACTCCAGGTGTCCCAAAGAGGACAACATAACAAAGGACTTTACTTTGGAAAAAACAAGCAAACTAATTTTTAATATTATTCACGTTTTATTATCCATCTAATCACCCGCTGAGAGTTTACGCCTCTAATTAGGCCTTGCTTTTTCAACGAATGATATAACAAGAGTCCTTCATTAATTTGTGCTGGAAATGTTGTCCTAACTTTCATTTAGACTTGCTAATGCAGACTCCTTAACTCTCATTCAGGAAAGAGGCAGAAACATGTGTAGAGGACACACAAACTTCCAAAAGTCCCAGTTGGCAAAATATAGCACGTTGTTTGTGGTGTGATTTTTACTTGTGCAAGACTAAGTTCACAGTTATCACTCTGTAGTTATTATAAAAGACTAATCTAATGCAAATTCAACTTTAGAGTAGACAGTAGTAACTGATGCACTGAAGGACTGTGATCCATGACCGAAGAAGAATGTAGGACAGGGGTGTAAAGCTGGGTGACCAGTAACCCCCTGAGATGCCTTATTATTGATGCCATTTTGGACAAATTTTATCGGTCTTTGTCTTTAGGTCTGAGAAAGTAGATCCCAATATTTTAATTGCAGCTGCGATAAAAATGAAGCTAAAACCAATTTTAAATTTCTGGGCTGAAAAACCCAAACAGTCAACTTCATTGTTGCTATGCAAATATTCTTTACAGGTACATTACATGAAACAACACTGAGAATCACCAGGTGTCACCCTGTCTGTGTTAACGGGTACTAAGCAACGCTGATGTCGTACCAGGAATATATTCCCCCCGTCCCCAGTGGCACAGCGGCATTTTCAATGACTTCTTTTCATTGGAAAGAAAATAAAGACACTCTGTCCTCTGCAATTCTATCCACCAGTATGAACACATCAGCCACTAATTGAGCTGTTAGTATTAGCAGAAACAAACAATTCTCTAATCATGATGATATGAGTCAATATCACCGAATGAGAGATGTGACAGATAGGAGCAGCAGGATCAAAAATCAGTTGCAGTGGGTGGATAATATATGCTGGGTTATTTTCTCCCCCATGCAAATGTGGTTGAACCATTTCTCCCAGAGGCGGTGCGTGACGTGTGTGAGCGCACAGCCTCGGCACTCCAATCTTTCAGCTTATTAATTTCATATTTACTCATTTATTTTTAAATGTGGTGAGTGATGGAAATGCGGCAGGCTCAAGCTCAGAGGTGCTTACATGGCAGATGGGTTTATAAGGGGAAGTGAGCCAGTGTCAGAGGCAGGGATTCAATTCAAAGTTGACAGATTAATTTTTTCATTTTTTAACTTTTATTATTCCCAGGAAGTCACATTTATGTATGGAAAGTAGAATAAGGATACATGTGTTGTACTGTGCTCGGGACTCAATACAGAAGAAACATTTATCCAGTCTAGGATTTAGTGCCCTGCTCAAGAGCATACTGACAAAATCTTGGAGGTAGAGGAAAGTGTTTCTAATTCTGCACAAGCAAACAAAGCCTTACCTACATGCATCCTGGATAAACCATGAACAGAACACAACAGAGTTTAAATATGCAGTCAACCATCCGAAACAACAGACGGTGCACAGGAGAGGTGGAGAGCTGAGTATATGCAGGGTGGAGTTGGTGGAGATGAGTGTCGGCGGTGACTTGTTTAAGGAGGATAGCAGCAAGCGTGAAATGCAAGGTTTACAAGATGGTAAGCAAGGAGCTGAAAAGTGTTCAAACCAAAGCGTTTCAGAGGCAATCATATTTCTCAAAGATAGTATTGAACTGAAGCGACCTGTTTAATTTGGTTTGTGCAAAACTGCCAAAAACTTCAGTGGGCAACATCGTGAGTCAATTCCCGTAATTGGTTAAAATGACTTCATCTTTTAAAATAGCATGTTTACAATGTTGGTACCAAATCTGAGTTTAGTCCCCATAGCTAATTTTTCCTTCATGAGAGCTATATGGGGATGAATCATTTTCTTCTGATTTTTTTCCCCCCTAAAATTCATCCGTTTGGATATTGTTAAAGCCTAGAATTAGGAATGCGGCTGCTTTAACTGACGGAAGTGGGGGCAGAGGTAGCTCAGAAGATAAAGTGGTTGTGATCGGAAGGTCGGGGGCTTGAATCTACCGAACGGCTACTCTGAGGTACCTCTGAGCAAGGTATCGTGCCTACACGCTGCTCCCCGAGCGCTGCACTGGTGGCTGCCCACTGCTTCACTGGGTGAATGGGTTAAATACAGAGGAGTAATTTCCCTATGGGGACTAACACATACACACACACATTGGAAATGCTGACAGGCTGCTGTAGCTGATAGCTGCTTGCTAAATCTGATCTCTGCTAAGTCTGCGTCATCAAATTGGGCCATTTGTGCTGTTGGTACCTTTTGGTGGATTTCTGACAGAGTTATTTGATAGTACAACATGACTTCATGGCTTCCTGTGACGTCTAGACTGTCCAAAAAGTATGTGCTCTAGTTTTGGTCAGTGAAAGTCCCATATTTTACTTCCATAATGTGCTAGTTAGCACTATATCTTGATGCATGCTCAAAACATGCACGTTCCTGAAAATAATACATCAAAATGAACGGAATCAACTCTCTGGGACTACTTAGCACTAATTAGCAAATGTACAGATCTGTAAGTTTCACCTATGCCGTTTAAGCAACCTGCTAACTGCTCATTAGCATCAGCTGAAATGTTAGCACTCTGTTGTCTCGTCTAAAAATGGTCATTTATGGGTCCAAAAATAATTGCACATATTGAACGCGATGCTAACGATAAAGTTTCAAAACATGTAGTCCAAAAACAAATGAGGGATGTCGCACTACAAATACACTTTACACACAGTCTATGATCATATTGGGTTGTAACAATGACTGTGTTTTCTACAGTCATTGTGTTGTAATCACAATGAGTAGAAAGTAGATTTCTTTTTAGGTTACTAATCCAATTGAAAGCTGTAAATGTTTAGATATGTGTTTAAGAAGATGCATATTCACTACATAAAGTCTGCTATGTAATGGCATGACTTTGTATATCTTACACAGACGGTAACATTGCTTTCTGGGACAATCAAATATGTGTGAGGTTGCCTTTAGGTGGTTTGTAATGTGAATACTGTGTTTTGTTGTTGGAGTCAAAACTATTACTACAAAAGGTAAAAATGGATAAATAAATAAATAAATAAATAAATCTGTCTGTGTGTCCAGAGTTGTAAAAACCTGTCTTGCTATGCCACATGCTTTCAGACGCATGCCTCTGTCTCTAATCCTGGATTGCATTTTCCAACAAGCCGTCCAACCACATCATTATATTGGCTATTTGTGCTTATCATGGGCTTTTCTAAAATTACATAAGAGTGTTTCCACCGCAATAGTAAAAGGTCTGCCTGAGGTGGTAGGTGAGGTGAGGTAGTTATGGCACAAACACTGGGGTTTGACTCATATGTTGAACTATTTTTAATGTTTATTGGATGGCAATTTTTTCACTCTCTGTTTGGTTAAGGTTGGACACTGAAAGGAGCTGATTAGGAAAATATGATGGTTTTACAATGTTAAATACATGTTGGAAAGTTCACTTTTAAGGCACCACTATATTTGATCCAATCTCAGGGTGATAACACCAGCACATAAACAACTGTGGTTGATGATGTCGAGCAGGTCATCTAGTAAATCAGAAGGTTGGTGTTTTGATTCCACCAGCTCTTCCAGTCAGCATGTCAAAGGGGTGATGATATTGAAACCCAAATTGCCACTGATGCCAGCATTTTGAAGGGCGAGCAACACTAGAAAAATGCTATAAAACACCAGTCCCAGTAGGTCATCTGGGTCATATTCAGGGAAAGGACACATTAATCTTTTCTTGTCGTAGCCTCTTGCACTGATATGAGCAAATATTTAGTCTGAATGCACAATGAATGTTGCTGAGAAAAATTGGAAGGCATTACCATCCAATCGCCCAAACTACCTTAAGTAGATGCTAAGGAGGTGTATGATGCATACTTAAAAGGTAATTGAATGCATCTCAGTAAGTGGGATGCAGAGGTTGCTACTTCCAGGTTATTGACACTGTGATAATAGCATTTAAATAATCAAATTGAAATTTGCATATGTATTAACTTTTAAAAGATGCGACAGAGAGCGGCTCCAGCATTCCTGCATCCCCGTCCGTGAGGTGTTGCATGTTGTGATGATCTTGGCAAACGCTGAACATCACGGTTCGTGTTGCTTAGATCTCCTTCGGAGCCCTTTCCCGTTCGTCATCCAGGCTGTCATTTTTTGTGTGACTGGCAAACAGCTTCAGTCACATCTCTAACACATGGGCTGAACTCTTTTATGGGTCTGTGGATTGGCAGGACAGGAAAACACAGACAGATGCGATCAGATTTGTTGGTGTAAATATAAGTCTTTTAAGCCATATCTGGATCTTTTCCAGACATGGAACATGTGAAATGGGGGCTTCTGCCAGTTCCAAGTGATGAGTCAGTTAAATATGTGTGGCCAAGTGTGGAAGGTCAGCATCACAGGAACACTGTAAGTGGAACGGGTGTTTATTATTTACTCTGTTCCTCAGCTGAACTCTCTCATTTACGCATATTCAAACTGTTTACATCTTCACTATGAACTCTGCTGAACTCACTCACACACACACACACACACACACACACACACACACACACACACACACACACACACACACACACACACACACACACACACGCAGTCTATCATAGTTAGTTCCAATTGTTTCTTCCTTATTACTTGTGTTAATTGCATTTTCTTTATAACTGATATTCTGTTTCATCTGTGAGTTTGTCATTCTGAGGCTTCAGTCCATTCCTACGCCTTACTCATTACAGGACCTCTTTCTCGATTTAATTTGAATGCCTATAGAATAATTTTTTTGATATGTATAGTGCACTATGAGAATAAATGACAAGCAATATGCAATAAGTTTTAAGAGGTCAGCGAAATGGTGACAATATAATCACATGCCGCCCGACCAGAAGGCAGATGTTTGAGTTCTGTCTGGGAGAGCTATTTTTACATGTTCAATTAACTTTGGCTTTTGACATATCTTCTTCTCTCACTCTTTTCTTGGCTTCAGGCTACAAAACTATTTGATTAGGTTCAGCAAAATATATTGTTTGTGATTAAAATATACCCATTCATAATGTCTGTGCAGTTCAGATTTCTCCCATTGCTGCAAACTTCTCTGAAATGTTCCTTCAGCAGTGAAGTGTCCCTTGACAGCAACTACACCAGCAGCACACATTTGCCTGCAGTCTCATCCTGTCTATCACAGACATTTAGGGACCTCATGAAGTATATCAGACGACAAGGCAAAATTTAACTAAAGGGAGACCCTGTGCATTACTCTCACACTTAAGGGTCCTCATCATGATGTGGGGAACAGAGAGTGTGAACAGTTTAACGTTTAAAAGTTTAACATTTTTACATCATTTTGCACTGTAATGAGTAAATGGCCAAATCCATTGAACTTGAGACGCAGCAGCAGAAAAGAAATTCTATAAGCTTCATTAAGTAGCTTTTGTAAAGGTTTATGCTATAATCTAGCAGTTATTAAAATAATTATTCACCAACTACATATAAAATATGGATCAAGGCGACATTACCCACCGGTTTTCTGGACTTTACATATTGAAGCCTCAAATATAGCTCAAAGTGACGATATTTAGATGAGAGGATATAGTGCTACGTTAACGCTTGTAAGCAGTAATCACAATATAAATAAAATACAAAAATGTAATACAACAAAATTTCAGCACACACCTCACATTAGGTCATAATATTTGCCAGATGATTCCATCAAAATGCTCCAAAAAAGCACCAGTCCAGTGGAATAAATAACATAAATAAATACGAAATAGAAAAAAAAAAAATTTCAACACTTCACCTTTTTGAATTAAAATTTTGCTTCAAACATGTTTATTTCGGCTGTAAAGTGAAACATTTTAACATGGGAGTCTATGTGGACTGAGTTACTTTTGGTGCCACCCCAAGTGGCCACTGCAGGAACTGCAGTTTGTGACACTTGTGTATGGACTTCATGTACCAGCCCTGGAGGCTGCATCATGGATATGTTGGAAAACTTCCAACATCGTAAACTTTTAACTTCAGTCAGAATGTTTAATAAGTAAGAAATACACCATGACTCGATTAATTTTATGGGCCTTTTCCACAGTTTTTAATTTTAAATGGCTTCAGTTTTTCCCTCATCTGCCTGTAATGCTCAGAGGATCACTGCAAAACTCTGATATTAATAAGTAGTCATACTCATGCAGCACTAAGTTATGCTTAACCATGATCTGTCACGCACAGCAAATGGTGAGTAAATGATTTTGCATCTTCCTGTTATCCAGAGGACACAGCCATCATTCCCCATCCATACATCCATACATACATTCACGCCTTTCCTTTGTCTCCTTCTCTGTGTTTAATGGCAGTCTCTATCTGACAGCTTTGTGCTTACACAATTTTCCAGAAAACCAATTTGTTGGTTGTCAGCCAGAAGCTCTTTTTTTTCTCATTATTTGTCACAAAGCGATTTGTTCCTGTTAGTTTAGGGCTCTTCTCTGTTGATATGTGCAAGAATTTTCTTCCAGGGTAAACAAAAAGATGGAGTGAAGTAATTGGCTGCCAGTTTGCATGTAAGGTTTACCAGATTCGTTGTCTGATTGACCACAGACTCCTTCAAAAAGGCCGGAATATTTGCAGTACAAAAACAACACCGACACTTGCATAGAGGAGTTATAAGGTGGCTAATTTACTCTCATCTACGCAAACAAAGCGATTCTCCTTGGCTAACATGATTTTAGGGCAGAGTAAACATCCTTACAACAGCAAGAGATTCAGAGAAACTCAGCACTGGGCATCATATTGCTTTGGGGACAGCATGATAAATAAAATTTGGTCTGATAAATAAATGTAGAGTCTCTGTATTTAAAGGCCTCTGGTTGAGATTATTAGCAGCTCACACAGTGATTAAGGCCAACTTAAGAAGTTGCCAGTGGCAGTGTTCACACTGCCTAATTGAAACCATTCCTTATTTACTCTTCTCAAATAAGGGGATCAGAGAGCAAGCAAAGTTGGTTTCATTTTCCACATATCTAGCACCTCATGAACCACGTGCACACACAGTAGCATTCCTCCGGGGAAAGGACAGGGTGTTCGTGTTGCACCAAAATGAAAAGGGAAGGAATGAAAAAGCAAAATCACAGATCACAGAAGGATTAATTCCATTTCTGAAGGCAGTCAGCAGTGGAGGAAAGCAGCGAGAGAGGAGGAGGGGAAAATACGTTTCGCCCATTTGCAATGGCGGCCTATTTCTTTGTGTTAATTCCTCCACGCCTTTTAACTTCTAAAGCTCCTGCATTGTGGCACAGTAGGACAGAGCGTGATTGAGAAATTTGGAGGAGTATTTTTAGCCGAAGCATTCTTTTTCCCTGGAGGAACAGCATGTGATTTTTTTCTCCCTTTCCTCGTCTTTTTCTTCATCATCATCTTCTTCTTCTACTTTAGCCGTTCCACAATGAATCTCTGGATTTGTACCCAGAAGGAAGAGTTGCGGTTTGGACTGAATCAGCTCTGTATCTACATCACAGGAGCTGCTGTCTGATTGGCACGAGTACGGTTGTTCCACAAATCCCTTGTGCCTCTGTTGCAAACCTGATGATATAGCGTAGCCAGCTTAAAGCACAACACATCATTGTTGTTATAGCATGCAGTGTCACATGCGTGAGCTTTAGATGACTTTGTCTGCAAAGTGCAAAGAGAGGGCAGCAATGGATCGCATGTAATTGGGGTTACATTATAAAATTATTAAGAAAATACAATCATCCCAGAATACATTTGAGCACATAATTAGATTATAGCCACACAAATAAGATTGCATAAGGATTTCATACTGTAAGCTCACAAAAAGCACATCCTGAAATATTGCATATATGTACCACAGTGCTGGTGTTATAAAAGTGTTTTGGGTTGGTGAAATAAATGCTGAATAAGCAGGCATTGCATTGTGTTGGTATTGAAAATGTTTTTTTGTTTTTTAATATCCAAAAGTACAAAAAAATACAGAAATCACATTAAACGTTTGAAGGGGTGATGTCATGCAGCAGCACCAGCTCTAATTGCTTTTGTTATTGTGATAACAAAATATATTTTTTATTCACACACATGCAGGAGGTATGTCATAATTCACTGCTTCACAAGCATTCACACAATAACAACACTGACTGTGTATGACAGTGTGAGTGTCACGAGTTTAAATGCGCGGTGACTGACTGACTGACCCTAATCTGGCTCCTTGTGTCCTTGTGTTGAACTGTGAGAATATATAAGAAAAAAAAATCCCTGCATCTTGAGCACAAAGAATTCAATACACAGAGAGAGGCTGGAGTATTGAATAGACTATTAGTGTTTGTGGATATTTTTAGCCTTTGCTCCTTTGATGTTCAGGAACATCAGAGCAGTTTCTACACATGAACTTTGGACAACAACGAGATAATCAGGTCAGGATATTTTCAATTGTTGTCGAGTCTTTCATGCAGCACGGAGCAGGAAGTCGTTCACTCAGAGGATATTCTCTGTGTAGTTTAGAGCGTGCTGGAGGCAGGACGTGACGGTCACACTGCAAGTAGGGAGCTGGCAGATTAAAGACTGGCTATGTCAGACTCAACTGTGATGGGCATGTTCTCACATGCACGTTTGTCTAGTGATGTCTTAAAAAGCTCAGAGCCGCATGATTACAAAAAAATAGAATGTGCATTGTATAGTTTGGGGTTTTCTGATGTTTTCAGTGAAAGTGACAGCCAGTCTCGCCCCCAGCGTTCCTGTAGCATGGACCAGATAACTTTAAAATGACAAAAAATAATAATAAAATTAAAAACAAAGTGTTAGCAAAAGGCTAATGAATAGGCAAGTTTAATCATTTGCTGATTTAGTAGTAATAATGCTAACTCCATATGGCTTTTGAACCCTGATTTATCACTCTTCTCTACACCTTCTTTGCCTCCTCTGATAACTCTTCTTGTTGTTAAAGTTTCCACAGTTACTCTACCATCTGCCACTTCAGCTACATGGGCAAGTTACCTATAGCTACTGGGGAAAACAAAAGCGCTATCCTTTTCCTGTTTTGGTAGTGCAGTCAAGCCTTAATTTTCCTGAGAGATTTCGCACACGGTGGCAGACAGAACCGCATAATGAAAGCAAGGCTTGCAGGGAGCCAGTCTAAATGCTGATTATGCCATTATTTCATAGCCACTACACTGTGCAATCAAACTTTACTTGATAAGTTAAGCAAAAAAGCACGCTGATTACCTCTCTAAAGATGATTCATTCTTTTCATGAACTGTACTGGGATCATTTGAAAGGCTTGTTAGCATTGCTGACTCTACCTGAGACCAAACACAAAAAAACAGCACTGCTGGCATCGTCAGTCAGGTGAACCCACACTCGCCCTCGCTCTGACCTCCCATTGAACTTTAGCAGACTGACTTTTCCCATGGATCTGAACCTTTCGTTCTGTGTAGTTTCATTGACTCTAATTAGCCAAAGTGACATTTCCCATGTCTTGTGACAGCTTGTAAAGACAACCAGACCTCCTCATCCTCCTTTTTTCGTCTCTTCCCTCCGCGGTCTCTCGTTCTGCACCCAGCTCTTTATCTTGGCTCGCTCCCACTCACCCCAGCTGTTTAGCCTGCAGTAAATGTTGCCCCATACAGCGTACTGCTGTGATCCGAGCCATCATCCATCCAGGCCCAGGCCCCATCTTTACGTCTTTATGACTTTCTTGTTATGTGGTCACTGCTGCTGTGACTCTCCATCATTCCTCTTCTTCATCCAGATATTAAGCTCTATTTTCTAATGCAATTACTTTCATTCCTGAACTAAACCACTCTCTCTTCCCACACTCATTACCATACATCCAAATTGGCAATGTTGTCTGACAGAAGCTGTGTGTGGCTTGTTGTATTACAGCTGGTTGCTCCCTGAGTGAAACCATTGACAGCTGCTGTCTGCTGCAGGTTTTTGTCCCTCGAGTGTATGTCTGGGGTCCTTGCTGGAAGAAAAATAATGCTGAGAAGGAGCTTTTAGCAGCAGCACTGGCCTTAACTTTCTTTTTTTAGAAGCTCAGTGATTGCTGCTCATTAATGTCGGGGCTCCATCCTCTCTTCTTGGACAGTTAAGTTGAGCTGAGAGCAACTCCGAGTGTCAGAACATAGAGGGCTGCTGTGATACAGAGCCATAGCAATCAGCTCTGACTGGATTTTGTTTAACTCACAGATTGTGGAGCTGGAGCAAAAAGCTAACTGCCAAGAAAATGGAAATGACTCTTAAATCAGTATCTGAAGACAATATCTGTTATGCTTTCTGGTATAATTGTCAATAGATTTGTAATTGTAGGCAGGTCTATCTGGACTAGAAACTTTGTACAGTGACGAAGAGCTCAAGTGAGAGAAAAAAGGGTGAATCAAAAGGAGCTAACAGCCGTGACAAAGGATGGTAATTTCTGTCATTAGGTTGTGTGACAGAAATGGTTCAAACTCCAAGAACTGCAGTGAGAAATATTTCTCAGTACCTCCATTAGTATATTTTTTAACCCCTTAAAGCCTCAACTGTAAAATAATTGCCATAAAAATGCAAAAAATGGAAAGTTTATTGCAGCGTCTGACAAATTTCTTTAAGAAATTAATTACATTTTAATTACTATGTTTGACTTTCAATTTGTTACAGATTTTTTAATTGTTCAAAAGTGTATTGTGAAATTTATTTAGATTTTTCAAGAGAAAAAATTAGAGGAAGTAGAAGTCCCAAAACCTCAAAAAACTGTATGGATTAAATATGATAGCCCAGGCGTTAAGGGGTAAACGCCCTTGTGACCTTAGACATTTCTTTGTTCTCTACACACTGAGCTGCATGAAGGCTAGAATAAGTGTTACAAGTGTGCATGTCATAGTTGATGAAGAAAATGGACCTAAATGAATGCACAGGCAGAATGGGTGAGGTTAAAACATGCTGCTATACTTTGTATGCCGGGATCCAGAAAAATAGTCAGCGATGGGTGAGTGTGACGAAAGAAAGAGCAAGAGCAGGTGATTCATAATGGAGGAAAGTCTGAGGACATTGAGTAGAAAGGTAGAGAAGAGCCAAATATGGAAAGGTTGAAAAAGGCCAAGAGACTAAATGGGGGGAAAGGAAAGCATCTGTCACTGTGACAGTCAGTGTCAAAAAGTTGCTATTGCAAGTCTTTCTGTTAATGGCTTAAAATTAATCATTGCCTCAAAAATGTACATATACCTTGTGTTACGATCAGTCCATGAGGGAAATCTGATTTTGTGTAATTTCAAATTGCATTCTGTGTAAATTCCTGTGTGAAAATGTGCACTAAAAGGATTTGTGAACAAATAAGTAAATTTAATTTACTTCATACTAGAGGAAATTTAGTTCATCTTTGTCGTTTTTGCCAGGAGAAAAACCCACTCTTGCAACAGCAGTGATTGCTTTGGAGAGTCTGTAATTTGTTCAGAGTAAACAGAAGAATGGCTGAATTATGAACATAGGCAGTGGTGGCTGACAGGAAAACACAGAAAACTTAAATGAACACAAATACTCCTGATTGCTTTGTTTGACAAACAAATGACACTTAACCTTCATGAGAACTTTTCTGCAGCTATCACTAAGCTGTAAGCTCTCACATTAAACCTGTTCCACATGCAAACATCTTTCTCTAACACACTTCTTCCCCACTTCTTTTCTCAGGTGGGACCTCCACTCTGCGCCTCTCATCAGTGCGAGAGCTGCCAGGTCAGCTGCAGGAGCTTTACCAGCAGGGTTTCATTCTGGCTGCTGTTCATCCATTCATCCATCCCTGTGGTCCAGAGTCTAACAGCCCACAGTACCAGCTCTACAGGGCCATACTGGTCCGATTAAATGACGGGTAAGAGAGTCATTTAAATGTGTAACTGGCTGAGCTAAGACTATTGTTACATAGGAGAGAGTTCAAATATTAATTCCTACTCAACCAACATACAGTTTTCTTCATGTCCCGAAAAGATGGCACACTGTCAGTAAAGTGTTTGTGTTAAAATTGCAAATACAGATATTTGAAAGAGGATGTAAAAAAGTAAACATATTTCAATATTTTAATGTTTACTACTTTAAAGTTTTCTGAAGTAAAACAAAATACTGAAAAAAAGGTTTTGGGGGGCGTTTTTTGGACAAGAATCAGCCTACCATTAAACTGAGGGCTCTTATTAAAAGTATTTTACCAAACAAAGACTGGGGTCTGGCCCCGAGGCAATCATCTTTCATGGGCCTTAGACATCTTAGCCACACTTGTGGGAATAAGACCTTTGTTTGCACAAAATGATGAAGCCATTATAGTCACTTAAGAAAGCCTGTTAAGATTACTAATGTACCTTAATTGGTGTCATTATGCAGAAAAACACTTAGTGGGAATCAGGTTTTGATTCATCTTCTGCAAAAATGGTAGCTTGGCTTGTTGGTGGCAGACATCGGGGTCTACATAATGGTTATGTTTACGGCTATTGTGTTATAGTTCAGAAATTACTTCTTTTTTTGGAATGCATAATAGTAAAAAGATTTTCATCATTGTAATCTGAAAACACACTGTGGAGGCTCATATTCATTGTACAACCTTCCAGTGTTGCTATATTGACAGCACAGCATCACAACATCTGTTTGCGGCTCTGCAAGCTGTCACATGGGATTTTTCAGCACTCAAGCCAAAACTGGCTGCATGGCCCAAAGTCACCACTGCCCCCTACATCTGCCCTCCAGCCCCGTGCCTGAGCCCCGCCTTTTTTTTCCTGATAACTGTGGGTGTGGGCGCACATTTCAGTTGAGGCAGGACGCCAGGGAGCTGGTCCAATGGTGGTTGAAGGACATAAAGGAGCAGTGAATGACAGCACGGGGTGATGGTTACTTTCGGACCGGTCCGATTTCTTCTTAATATCGCTTGTCCTGTAAATAGAAGAACACAGAGTTTTGACTGGATTTGATGGCCCCAAGGGTCATGAAATGTGATCAGTTTATTCAGGACCACAAACTGTGAAGTCAGTTAAAATAAAAACATGACAATCCAAAAGACAAAATCTATGAAGAGAATGTTTTTTTCCTTTTTCTGGCAGCAGTGACATGCAGACAGGTTGAAGCCCCAGTGGCTGCTGTGTCTGGCTCTGAAGCCCAGCTAAGAATTCAGGCCTGTTTACCAAAAACTGTCCACTGGCTGCAGGGCATGAACGTGTGTGAGTGTGTACGGGTTGACAGACAGCACTTGATCCTTTCGCCTGTTTTTTGGATTGTTTGTTGAGCCCCATTGACTTGCTGTCTTTACATTTGCGTCTCTACTAAAGTGTCTTGATATAAATGTATGTGCGTGACACTCGGGATAAAGATGACTCTCTGATCTACCTGAGCTGCATCAAATTCAGAAAAATCAAATTCCTCACAGCTTAAAGGAACATTACATCCAAAATCAAATTATGCACTTTACGTCCTGCAGTACTATTTATCTTGATTATTTGGATATGAGTTATCCAGGTTGTAGAAGTCTCTGCCTTTCCCAGGAATGCAATAGAGCTGCGCACATCTTGCAAGTACTGGGTTGGACCCCCTTTTGCCTTCAGGCCTACCTTATTTCTTTGTGGCATAGATTCAATAAGGTGCTGGAAGGATTCCTCTGACATTTTGGTCCAAATTCACATGATAGCAACACACGGCTGCTGTATATCTGTTGGCTGCATCCATCAGCGTAACTTTGTGCTGAACGTTGAGGGGGGGAGGGGTCAAGATCGCAGTCATAACCCCCCTGGAAATTACACCCTGGCTGCACCTCCAGGATGCAAATCTACTGGTCCATCACACCTCAAAGGTCCTACTGCATTGACATCTGGTGACTGTGGAGGTCAAGTGAGTACAGTCAACCCATCATCAAGAAACCAATTTAATATGATCTGAGCCTTGTCTCCATTTTACCTCGTGTTGAAAGTGTGGACTTTAAACTACAGTATTACCAGTTTTTATTCCTAACAGTGCAGGTTTTATTGACAATGTGTTGCGTAACACACAAAAATAGATTGCAGCCAACAAAATAACCACGTTTGCCATGTTTACACCTTACTGTGAATAACACAGAAATTGGTGGATTCCAGATGGTGGATTCAAACACAGGACCTTCTTCCTGTGAGGCAACAATGCTAACCACTGTGCAAATCAATCTGAGAAACTGAAGAAGTAGTTGCTAAAAAAGCTATCATGTTCAGATCATTTATTATTTCCTGTTTGTTTTAAAGCAGTTACACTCTAAATCCCTCATAAATACTTCAGCTCATCCCTGCATGATGGTGCCACTAAAGAGCTCCATTGTGTCTCCTGTGGCTGCTTGTGAGTCACAGTTGTCATGCAGACCTGGATCTCACACAGATGGAGCAGAAAAGACAGTTGGAGGCATTTGAGATATAATCTAGTTGTCACATTGTTTTTAATTCCTGTGTCACACGAAACAATGTAAATATATAAAAAGCACCAAAGTTCAGAGAAAAAAATTAGCTAAATTTGGAGTGAGCTGTTCCTTTAAACCACATTCCTAAAGACTGACAAACTGTTCCTGCAGATCTTTACTTGATGAGCAAAAATGCAACACCACAGTCACTAATCTACAGTGACATTTCAGTCATTTAGCAACTCTTTCACCCACAGCGACAATGCAATAACTGCAGAAAACCAATACCCAATATTACAAGCAACCAAGAATAAGGAGTGTAATAATAAGAGCTGCTGTGCCCCAACAGTTGTTCCACAACCACAGAGTGATCATATAAGAAAAACTATAAAACTAAAGGGAGGCTTACTCTGACAGGAATACTGATGTTCAAAGAAATAAATATTTGAAAACAGAAACAGGCATGCAACCAGGAAGGTGACAAAGTTTCAATAAAACAACATGAAATGAAACTTTGTTTATCCTTATGGAAAATAAAACAGAAAGAAAATAAACAAGCAAACTAAGCATTGCACAAAAACAGAACAAAAGATAAATAATGCAGCTCAAAAAAAGTCACAAATGAGAAGTAAACAAATTAGTTTGTGCAATTGTATGCTGATGATCATTTAAATTCATCGGAGGAGGGAGCCAGTCTTAAGATACCTCTTTCTTTTTCCTCATCCCTGCTAGTGTTTGCTGCAGATATCAGGCTTGTTTTTCTCCCTTCAGCGAAAAACAAAACAAAAAAGAAAAACCCTCCACTGATTTTTCTTGTTGTACAGTATGAGAAACAGCCTCCACAGTGTGGGATAATTCATCACAGCAAGCATGACAACTTAATTTGGGTTTGTCAGACTTTCTGTTTTATCTTTATTTACAGTAATTTTGGCAGAGTTGAGCAGTGCACGTCGTTACGATATGCCCTGCTTACTGTCACTCACCTGACAGCCGCTGGGAGACAGTGACGTCTCTGCCAGAAAAAGGGAAAAACATTTTTAAAAGACTTAGTTGCTATACGGTCATCTGAGGCATGCTTGCTCTGGAAATAATGAATGGAGAGGAGAGTTCGAGAGAGCATTTACAGTAGGATGCTCGTCAGAGCCTGTCAAACAAACTCGTTTCTATAACGATTACCAAAACAATGACATATTTTCTGATGTGTCACATCTGTGTTAAAGGTGCAGGTGAGAGAGTGAATGAATGAAATGCTTTAATTATTTGTTAACTCAAGTTCTAACTGAGGTGACACCTAAGAGAATGGATAATTGGAGATTTCAACATGGAAATCTACAGGAATTGATTTTATTGACTAATTTACTGATTTTATTTTTGGAATGGATCCCAAGTGGCTGCTTCAGGAACTGCAGATTTTGGCACCTCCATTTGGCGTCATTTTTCTGAATCATTGTTTAGCACTTGTTAAAACCACAGTGATAACCATATATATTAGGCTTATACTGAAGTGCATTGCATATGACATTTGTATCTCATAATAAAGATCCTTCCTATCAAAAGGATTGCAAAATAGAACTGAGTTATTCATTTTAAACCTGATGATTAGAGATGCTTTATTTTCTGTTTATGCAGAAAATAAAGCTGACTTTTACTCTGCTAACACCAAATGCATGGATTATATTACAATTACACATTAAAGAAAATTAATGAAATGCCCCTATATGATGCTGTGAAACCTTCACAAGCCAAAAAAAATCACAAGTTGAATCTTATTGAAATAAAGGTCAACACGGTAGCATCTGCAGATTTGTCAAAAATCATATTTATTCAAATTAGTTTCAGTCCTTTTCCCCCCTGGACACCCATGCCCCACCTGCAGGGGTTTGGTGTAGTTAGAATGCATGGCACCTTATCTTCCCTCCCTTCTGTGTCCATTAGTAATCACCTCCGATGCTGTTGTATAGAACACTTCAGGCTCACTTTTGGCATGCACAGATATTTGTGCACATGGTCTCTGCTCCCCTTTGCTCTGGAAAACTGGACAGCAAAAATATTGACTCATTGAGTGAAAGGGCAGCAGCTGAATAGACTGCATTTCTTGTATTTTTTTTTCTTAAAGACATGCTTGCCTTGCTCCTGTGAAAAGGGACACCATAAGGGGGAAGAGGAATGAAAGAGAATCACAGCTGGATAGAAAGAAAAAGAGAGAAAGAAGGCTGAATGCTGTTTAAAAAAAAAAGGAGAGACAGAGATTGAGTGAAAAGGGCAGGGAAGTTTACCATCCTTTGATGGCCTCAACCGAATGCAAGGCCCAGGCTTTATCTGCAGTGTCTGTCACCGTGGAGACAGCTGCTCACATCAGCACCAGCCCAAGGGAATCCAAAACTCCACCAGGGGATCAGGGAAGAGAAATCAGCAAAACCAGAAAGGAGAACATCTCCTCTGCTGTTCGCTTTCCCTGTCAGGCCCAGGGATCAAAAGAAGAAGAAGAAGGTGGGGAGGGGTGCAGGGGTTGGGGGGATGTGGAGGGTTACAATGAAAACATGTCAGCAGGCAGCCATTCATCCATCGCTCCAAAATGAACAGCTTTTTGTGACTATACAGAAAACAAAGTGAAAGTCAAAATAGAGGAGCTGACTGGTGTACAGCAGCTATATTTATATTTGACATGCACAGTATGTCTGCAGACACAATCCCAGTTAAGTCTCTACAGTATTAACCTCAGTGTGAAAGGCTCAGTCAACAAGGCAATTCAAATGGACGGGGTGATGCTGTGGGAATTTAACAGAGAGCTTGTGTACATTCACCGTTATGTCATCTACACATGTTCAGATGCAGTCACCTGACTGACATCTTGTTGGGGGGGGTAAAACTTTAAAAACCCTATATTTTAATTTGTCACTGGTGGTGTTCAAGCCCATTACATCCTGCAATGGGAAAGAAGAAGAAATGCATACAAAATGGATTGCACCGTTTGAAAATTTAAAATGTCAACTGTCAAATTTTCCAGTGTTCAATTTGGTCACGATGGAATAGGGTTACAGTTCAGCAGGCAATGTCTGATGGGATATATTCATCATTATTGGGTAATTGCAAAGAGCTCCTGTGTGCTTGCAGGGAAAGTGAGAGATGAAAGAGAGAGATGGGTTGAGAGGGAGGATAAGGATGGAGAGTGTGCAAGAGGGATGGAGAAGGAGGAAAATAAAGAGGTACGGTCTGAAAACCATTACGGGGGGATTCGCTCTGGTGAAATTATTCACGAACCTGTGAAAATGTGACATTAGAAGAGTTGTGCTGTATTATTAAAGCACCACAGTGGCAGAGTGCTAAACATGGGTTCAGATGCACCCTGACTGTGTCGTCATAGCAATAGATGAGTTGGGGTGGGAGAGGACTGACACGACTTTGTTTCTGATGCAAAAAGGCCAGAAGGAAATTCATATTTTGAGTCATTCGCTGACTTTGCCGTGGAGTGCTTTTATGCACCCTTGACTTCCTTTCTGCCGTGTGAGTGAAAAGCTTTTTTTGCATACAGAGAGTGCAGTTTAACTATTCTCAAGCCATTTCCTCAATTGGGTGATATTAAAGTAATGACTTAAAGCATTTTACTGAATGCACACATGCTTACTTAGTGTAAGTGAAAGTATGTTTTAGCTATATATTTCTATGAAATATAATACAGGAGGTGAGAGGTTGTGATTTCAGCAATGGTATCAGTTTTTGTGGGCAAGTAAAAGAGGGGATAAGTCATTTGCTGAGAGGTTTTCAGGTTGCTGGAGGCAAGTTTGGCCCACAAGTTGAAGAATATCCATCCAATGCTGTAATCAGGTTTTAAGCAGATAAGCAACAGGGTAGCGAGAGTGACAGCTCTCGTGGTTAGTATGTCCACCACTTTGGTTAACAGTGAAGCCACAGCTCCCCCTTAACAAAAGAACTGAGTTGTTAAGTGTCCCGCTGTGGCTCATGAGGTAGAGCTGGTCATATACTAACCAGTCGTTCAGTCAGCAGCTCCCTCAGTGCCACTGAGCAAGATATTGAACCCACAAATAATGTGTGAATAGGTCAATGTGGCTTGTGTGGTTTGCAGCAAAAAGCACTCTGAGCAGTCATTACATTAGAATTAGATTTAGAAGAGTGCTCTGTAAGAACCAGTCCATCTACCTTTATTGTAAAATGTATATTTTGGGTGTCAGCATCTGTGAGAAGGGCACAAGATGTTTGTTACTGGTACCTTTCTGGTTTGTCTTTGTTGTCACTCGATCATCATTTACTAGGCTTTTGTTGGGACTAAAGAGTCCTTGTGCAGAGCAGAAAATATACAACATTTGCAAAAGTGAAACCTTGAAAACACTGATTAACACCTGGTGATGATTTATCATTTGCTTTGCTTTAAATGCATCCATATTTAGTGCAGCTTGGGGCTGCTGTGGTTAGCAGTGTCATCTCACAGCGAGAAGGTCCTGGCTTTGGATCCACCAGCTGGCTGGGGCGTTTCTGGGTGAAGTTTGCACTCTCTCCCCATGTCTGGATACTCCAGCTTCCTCCTACAATCCAAAGACATGCATGTTAGGTGAAATGGTGAGCCCAAGTTGTATCCTCTCCCTGTGATACCTCTGCAGGAGATTCGCGACCTGTCCTTGGTGTACCTTTCCTCTTGCCCTATGACATCTGAGATAGGCTCCTTCCCAAATGCATCTTTAAATTGGATAAGTGGAAGAAAATGGATGGGTGGATGGATGTGTCAGTATTTATAAACAATGACAAGTGCAAGGCCTTCTGCTACACTAGAAAATTTGCCTGTTTTCCCAAGTGGTTAAGTCATCAGATGATTTCCAGTGGGCTCTCAGACTGGATGTTGCAATACCTAACTCTTTATTGAGCAACACTCAGGGGTAAATAGTCTGTTTTTGGTTTATGGGGAGACAGCTATGATCTCAGCTATTACCAAAGAAGTAAGCGGTTATTGCCAGGAATTACCAATCGCTAACCAAATATCTTCTTCTTCTTAATCGAGCTGTGAGTCGCCAAAAGTTATCTTCAGAGCGTTGTTCTGAGAATAATATTTTGAATAATAGACAACAACTAAACTTGTTTTGGACATTTTTTCAGTTTGGTGTCCACTGGAAAACAATAATGTATCAACAGAATCACTTTTCATACTTCAGTGAACAAAGTGTAATTGGAAACCACAGATTTACAGATGATGTTGCCACTACAATGCTAAAACAAATCCCAAAGCAAGCCATTAACAGGTAATATGCAATTAGTTTCCATGTGAACGTTCAGCTCCAGTGGGAGTGATTAGTCTAACAAAAGATGTTCTATGGAGAAACAAAGCATGTGACCCGTCTGTGGCAAGAGACGAGAGAGGATGGAGTGGAGCAGGTGTACTCACACAGGAGGGAGCTCCACATAGGTGGGCAGGCATTTGACACCCGTCTAACCACACGAGGCTTTAGGGGTTGACAGCCGGTGCTGCAAGCTGCATGAAAAGTCACCGTTTCACACAGTGAAGATGGACTGCAGGTGATGCAGCTGCTATTTTTAACCCAAGGCCTCCCTCCAGGACTGAGAGCTCAGTTTGAATTGTTTCCCCTGCCCTTTCCTTCTCTCTGCTTGCAGAAGTCTCTTCCATGAACGTTTAGTATTATTTTCCAAACCTCCTCCATAGAAAACATTTAATAGCACAAAAGTAAAGGAAATGATTGCGCTTCAGAGTGATTTATTTATTTTAAAGTCTTTTAGAGGGACTGAATCACTTTTGTTTGAATGGCAAATGATCGGACGTTGTTTTAATTTTTCTTCAACAGCAAGTAAAGTGAAGGACACTTTGTTTCATCCTTTGAAACTTCTGTCACATAACTGCACAATAAACCTCTGGGTGTTTTCTCAAAGCATGTTTCATAAGGTCGAAAATGTGAAATCAGATTTTAAAAACTGAGACTGTAACAAAACAAATGCTTCCCTCTCTGCTGCACCGTGTAAACTCTACTAGCTGACAGCATCTCTGTCTCCATTTCTCTGTTTTGTTTCCTGAAGAAGTGCCTGAAGCCCAGCCGAGCTGGTTGGTTCAGATTTATGTCGCAACCAACAGGGGATACATGTACCTTTTCTGGCAGTGCCACCAGGCTTTTGCCGTTGTGCCTTTGATTGTTATGACGCTGCAAAAAAAAGAAGAAGAAGAAGCTCCCAGCTCGTCGTAATGAATGTTTCACAGAGTGTGTGAAATTTTTGCTTAACAAGTCAGCCGGCCCAGTTTCTGCTCTGCTGTATGCTGCGGCAGCAGTATACACTGAGCGATGGGTGTCAGTGACAGCAAAGTATGTGCGTTCCCTGCTTGTTTTTTTTTTAATCGATCAAGTGAAGTGACTCAGTAATCCCTCATACTCTGAGGTCTAATATGCAAATAGGCCTGGATTTAAAGTGAAAATGCAATACAATATTTTACTTTACATGCTCGATGTTTTTGACAAGGAAGAAAAAAATAGCTTGAAAATGAGAGTGAAATGAAAAAATATATATATAAATGAGCTCTTGGTTTCCCTGTGACTATAAAAGTGTCTTTTATGCCAAAAAAATCTGACAGTTTGGGCTTTAAAGGGGTGCTATTATGTTCATTTTCAGCTCTGTATTTTATTCTGGGGCTCTACTGGTGAAACCTTTCATGATTCACAGCTCAAAAATAAGTGCGATTTTCATTTTTTACTGGCCATTTATGCAGACTCTCAGTACATTTTCTGGCTGAAACAGCCTCAGCTTCTGTCCCTTTAAGCCTATGTGCACTTAAAGTTCGCTTCTGCTATCTCAGACGAAGTTAGCAGTTCCCTACTCAATCCTGAAATTCCCACCAACTTGTTTTGGAAATTTCAGAAAAATAAGGACATTCGCGATAATGTCAGCTTGGAAAAAAACAGTTTGACAAAGCTCTATAGATGTCATTTGTTCAGAGACTGCAGTTGCCATTTAATTTGTAATTTTCATGTAAGTATGACCCCGAGACAAACTGGCGACTGGGATAGGCTCCAGCCGGCCAAACATTAAAGAAGTATTTTGTCATTTTGTAAATGGGTTTATTTTCTTTTTTTGCTTAGGGTTAAATAAAACTATCTATGCCACTCATCTGTGAGCTGAAGGGCCAGGTGATGGCTAGTTCACCAGGGGAAAGTGCAGGGAGCATAAAATAATCCACCAACAAGCAGATCTTAATACAAATTCACATTTATTAAATTACCTGAAGAAAACAACTATTTGTGGTCTGTTTGCATTGAAAATATATTCTGACGTATTTCTTAGCACATCTCACCAAAAACTACTCCTTTTGATACATCCAGTGGAGCCGTGGCAGGAAAATCACTGCGATAAAGCATAAGGATCACACAGCGACACACAAAGAGGATGAGACACGTACGCTCACTCAGAGCCTGAACTGAGAAGTTGCAAGGGCAGCCCCTAATACACACAGCAGCTTGCATGCATGCATCTTTTACCCTCCTGCACATCAGGTGTCCGTGTAAAGCCAGAGCTCATGCAGAGCACAGACGTACAGCCCTTGCACGCAAACACGTACTGTATGTGCACACTGACTCAGCTGCACCCTGAGCAAAACTGTGTGTGGGGCTTCTTCGCCTTGTCAACAGGATGAGAAGCTGGGAGATAGAAGCTGGGGCATTAGTCTCTTTGGGGCTGGCTCTGGGATTTCCTGCAGAGGACAAAGTAGGAAAATACAATATCATATAAATAGATTCTCTGCGCTCAAAATACTGATATGGCTTCAAAGGGGAGGGCTGCAGGGGGGAGGGGGGGCAGATGAGATTTGCATTGAAATTTCTGCCTACTGTGTGTGTTTTCTTTCATCCATGTAGATCTTTGCCTCACTTAACTGTTATTGTATTTTTCTTTTACCTCCCACTGGGCAACAATAGCATTAACAAAGCTTCTTGATGCAGCATAATTTGTTGATAGAGGGTTCTTTGTATTTGATTCCTGGGTCTGTCAATAGCACCCTGTTTGTGACTGTAATTTTATCATTTTAAGCTGGCTGTGAAGGTGGGTTTCCATCGGTGGCTTTATGTATTCTGAGCATTTGCTCAACAGGCCGGTTCACTGGAAGGCTGAAATTCATTGTCACCCCAACTGTGTTGCATGCAGGGTGGAAAGGAGCCAGCCAGTCAGCCCACCATGCAAACTACAGCTGGAAGAGTGCCTGTCTGCTGAGCAGGTGCCCACCCCAGAGCTCATCCAGGGCTACGTCAAGAAGGTAGGTCTGTTTTACAAATGCCAAGCTGAATGTCTTGTTAGGTTGTGCCCAGCTGGAAAGAGGATAGCAAGAGATAGGGAGGGATGATTGCAGAGAAATTGCGGTGGCTTTTACTCCAAGCAGATGAATGTAGTTGGTGGTTTCTCTAGACGTCATTATTTCTGCCACCAAACCTTAAATTGCTTTATTCAGCATGTCACCTTGTCTGAAGAGCCAGAGAACACAACACTTAAATGCCTACAGCTCTGCCAGCAAGCAATCATGTTGTAATCTTTTAATAACACCTTGTCACCGAATGTTTGGAGCAAAGTTGCCAATGAAGAGGAGTGACAAAGTTTGACATAATTGCAACCTTACACCTTGATAAAACGCGGACAGTAGCAAGATGGAAATATTCCACAAATTAATAGCAACATTACAACTTTCATTCTGTTTCATTCTTTCATTCAGTCATATCTGCAGTGTTGAATTGTTATTGGTAAAATACAGTAGAGCCAAATGGATATTGGATACCGATGTTTGGTGATTTAAATGTGAGATAAATGGGCTGATATTTTGTTTTTGATAAGGGGAGTTTCACACAAACAGATTTCCCTGATGTTTGCTATGTGTTGCTCTTTTTTAGCAGCCAGTAGGTGCTCTTTCTATACTCTCAACATCATGTCCACATTCTGCAATCCTGTCTGTTTTTCTTTCGCGAAAAAAATCACATTTCTGCTCTGATGTTCAACAATTTTTGCCATGAGTATGATGGCAAATTATCTACAAAGAAAACTAGTTGTTCTGCAAATGGTGACTAAATAGTACAAGATCCACAGTCTTTGCAAAATATTATAGTTTAGGATTATTAACTAAAAGCTGTGACACATAGAGAGGGCACCAGACCTACAGTAAGTAATTCCGTCTAGTATGAGCATTAGTCAGATTAAAGAATGGTAAAAAAAATCTACCTAAACCCAAGATAATTATTTTATAAAAGAGGGATCTGATCAAAGGTTACCCGAGCATCTCCAGCCTCGACCCACATAATTAGATCCAATCCAAAATGAGATTAGCTGACCCAAATACTGACAGACCACCAACAATTAGCAAATAATGAGCAGCAATAGAGTCATTTTACCTGCACCTCCATCTCACCTCAGAAGAACAGATTCTTCTCCTGCTTGCTAATTTTGTTTTACATTGTTTGGTATAAAATACAGAGTAGCTGGACCGATTCAGTGTTAAACAGCTGATGTATTAAAATAGTAACAGCGTAATCGGCAGCTGTCTTAATTAGTTGGGTAATTGCACCACATAACCATAATTGTAAGATTTGTTTGTTTGTTTTTTAGTTTGTTTTTTAAATTAATGTCAAAGTTTAAAATCATTGTTACATTGTTGTTAGAGTTGTATTAAGCTCACTTCCTATATAAAACAATTTTTCACCACTTCAAGCAAAAACACACTATTAAGACCAACAAGGCGATGAAGGAGAAGACACATGCAGTAAATGTAAGCAAATAATTGAACAGAGCACCACTGGTGCACTTGCTAGCTGCACTTTGTTCATTTTTGTTCAAAATGAATGGTGAATGGACTTTATTGATGGGGTTACAGGGTGGAAAAGCAGGGAGTTTAAGCAGCTGGTTTAAAAGCTTAACCCAACATACAATGTCCCTGGTGGAGAATATTTTTCAGCTTTATTATGTGACAATAGTGTGCAGCTTCTGATTAGTTACAAGGTTCTCTTAGTCTAGTTTCTGTTAAACTAAAATGTTCATGAGTTATTTTATACTTAAAATGACTTCAAATACATTTGTGCTTATGTTTGACTTACGCTGTGTCACTGTTGCACTCTAAAGCTGCTGCTGCCACCTTGTTTCAATAGTTTCACACTTCAAACTTGAAAGAGCGTCATTTCCACTGAGTTCAGTGGAAAATAAGGATGGAAAATACTCTTTATTTACTTACACTTAGAAAAGCTGCTGTCAGTAAGCATCAATGAAATGAAATTGTTATCAGAAATATCATTGAAATATTCTGGTAGAATTTTATGTGACACCTGGCGTAAGCACCTGCTGTCTCATAAATTATTTTCTTACAGTAATAAAGGAGCAAACCCAAATTATTAGAACCAGAGTTGTACATAAAAAGTTCTTTTTATTCATTTATTTATTTAGTGAACGTGATGTTTTTTTTTAATGAGAACTTGGTATCAAACTGTGGTCTCATTCTTTGAATCTTAGTCAAAATCCACTCTATTTACAGTTGTCTTTTGCTCTCCACTTATTCTCTGATTGGTTCTGTAGCTGCTAGCTTGTCCACGAGCTAGTTGCAAACAAGCTAGCACTTCAGTGGGTTTTGGTGTTTATGATTTGTGGTATTGATAATCCTCTGCTGGTCCTCATGTTGAGATATGAAGCATAATAAATGTATTCTGTATTTTAAAGTTATCGTATAACTTTAAAATACAGAATATTGCCCCCGTGTCTCAGTGAAGCTGCACATATCTATCTGTGATAAAAGCCGTGTTTCCCTCATGGTTCACGTCTAATGTTAATTAGCAAACCAAGCAGCTTGCATAGATGTATTTCCCATAGAGAAGATGAAAGCACCAAACAGGAGCCAGAGATTCGAAATCACTGATTTAATAATGAATTGGCTGTGTATCATATGTCACTGTTGTGAATACATTGCTGCTGAAAGCCTGCTTGAAATGGCACTTCAGATGATATATACGACACACCCTCCTCTTTTGCAGGCTGGAAATGCTGCGTCATCATGATTCAACTCTCCTGCCTAATCTATATATTACCAGCCCCGATGCCGGCCTTTTGAGCCCCGCTTCTGAACCTTTCTCTGCATTTTGCCCTTCGATTAGTCATGCAACTGCAGTCCTGTAGGACCTCATTACTGTTGGTTATCATTTTAATCTACTGAGCGGCTACACGCCTGCTGAAGTAGGAGCAGGAGGCCATGCTACAAATCTATTAAAAGGAGAGTGGACATGGATGAGTGGTAGAGAAAGGAGCAAAGAGGGCAGTTTTCTTGAGATACTCTCTTGGATTCTATTGCTGCCTCCATTTTCCTTTCTTCAACTTTCATATTCAGTCCTTTTTCTTCCGTTCTGTCTCAGTCTCTGTCATTATCCCTTTAGCCTCTGTCATTTCTGCCCTCACTCTGTCTGCGCTCTCTATCTCTCTCTCCGGGGTTTTCATCTTGACCTTCAGACACCTCCTCCTGGTGCCACTTTAATAACTTACGGGGGAAATAGAAAATGTGGTCTCAAGTCAAAATTGAAATGGGATTTTCACTACAGGCTGTTGATATTCTGGTGGCAGTATCAGGGAAGCTACTTCCTGAATATTTTTTCATCAAGTTTGTGCTCAGCATCATTTCTGCTAATGAAGAGAAATGATGTGATTTCGACCTCAAATCCTCATTTTCTTGACCTGAGGTGGCTCCATCTGGGCCAGAGTGACTTGTGTGTTCATTTAAAATGAGAAGTTCAGAGGAATGCTGATTTTTAATTTTATTCTCCATTTACTCTTTTATCCCCAGCAGTATATGCAGGACACGACTCCTGAATTAGCAATTGTTCTCATTTTCAGAAATAACATTAACCCTTCTTTGATGTGGCCAAACAAGCAGTCTTGTAGTTGCAGTAACTCTCAAACCACTTCTTCTTTTTATCTAAAAAAAATCAAACTACTCTCATTAGTAGACAGTGATATTCCAATAAGTTCAGTTTTCTTATGAAATGCCTTGAAACTGAGTAAAACAAAGACATTTACACACAGGCATTAAGGTGCAGTTTTTAGGTTTAAGCTGTCAAACTGCTTTCTCTGTGTTTAAGTAAATGTAAAGTCTAATTACAAAGTAACTATTCATAATTATGCTCAATAACTGTTAGACGTTAAAGCTCATTTGTTTTCTAAACAAAGAAAAACTAACACTTGAAGACTGGACAGTTTTTGACAGAAACACATTTTCACCATTATTAACATATAAACATACAGTAACGGTCAAAAGTTGGGAGACATTTTAAGGGGTTTTCATCACATTTTGCATTGTAGATCATTGCTGAAGATACAAATAGGTTTGTGGAAGCTGCAGAAAGGTGTCAAAATAGATTCCATTAATGACTTTGAACACTTTCGGCTCACCTGGAGTTTTTTCAAAAGTTTTAAAAGAGTTTCCAAACTTTTTCCACTCTTTAGTTCATCTCATGCCAGAACAGTTGAAGCTGCGCTGAAGTTGGGTAACTGTCGAGGTCAGAACATCTGATGAAGCAGCCCATCACTGTCCTTCTCAGTTAAACATCTCTTACAGAGCCTTAAGGTGCATTTAGGTCTTCCTCAGTAGTGGCTCCTTTGAAGCAGCTGAGCCTTAAAGGCCCGATTCACACAGACTCCTCCCAGCAGCTGGTGCTGATGATGAGTTCCTCCTGCGTGAACTTATGAAGCATTGACTCTAATTTGAGACATTGTTAATTGGCAATTTGTGATGCTGGTAACTCGCTGGACTGACCTTCATGTCATAAACTAATGATGCACTGTTGTTTCTCTACTCATCCAAGTTCTTTCCATTATTGCTGGATTGCTGCTGTAGTTAACATAACTGTAACCTGTGATCTTCTGACTTTGCATCTGTTTACATTGTCAGGGTTTTTTTTTTATTGTGTCAGAATGTGCAGCACAGGACACTGAAGGCATTCAAACAAAAATGAAGCATTTATTCAAACTGTAAACAGAATGATAAACTAACAAAATACCCCAAACCCACAAGAGATCATAGAGCACACAGAGAAACATGAAAGCACAGTAATATAGGGGCAAGTCGATACACAGAGGACTTAATAGACAAGAGACAGGTGAGCGAAATAAGACTCAGGTGCAGACAATCAAAACAATCAGGAGGAAATAAAATGTAAGACAAACAAAAGCGATGACACAAGGAAACACAAAAACTGAAACTAATGATGAGAACAATCACAATAGAGCAAGGAACCAAGGACTCGCGGTACACTTGGAACAATAGTGAAACCAAACAGGAGCCAAAAGCTAAAAAAAAAAAAATCCCCGAGATCAAATCAGTATTTATGATATGTTGTCTTACTGTAGGGTCTTTACCTCACAATATAAATTAGCCCTGAGGTGACTGCTGTTGTGATTTGGTGCTAACCCCAGCAACACTGTATACACCTTAAAAGTGGTGGTATGGCTTTGTACAGATTAACATTTGTGTTCAAAGCACTTGTGTTGTTAGAAAAAGACAAAGATTGTATATGCATATGAGGAGCAGAAATGAAGAGCAGCTGGACTGCAACACAAAGGAGGGAAAAAGACAAATAATTGATATAAGGATGCAATGCAAGCAAATGTTTGCAGTTTTGATTTTCTAGTGAATGGAAACTACTCTTTTTTCACTCTTTTTGACATTATTTGTGCATGCATTGCTTTGGCTCTGCTGTTGTTGTGTGAACGCACTGTTTGTGACTCTCATTTTGTCATTTATCTTTGTGGTTATCTGCAGTCTTAACAAAAGTCCCGATGCTGGTGGTCTATTGTCAAGATGTCTCTTGAGAAAGAAATCTAATCTGAATGGTTCTACATTGTCAAGCAAGGGGTTTAATGAAATGATGATGATAACAATAATAATGGCACCAAAAATAAATTCAATCATTACAGCCTGCTGTTTGAATCTACTGTTCTATCAACTGCACCAACATTATACAGTCAGAGCCATTCATTTCTCTCTTTGACTGCCTGCATTACCATTAAATGAGATACACCAGTTGCTCCCTTTTATCTCAGCAATTCCATTTCAACATATTGGTATGGGGAATATGATGTGGAAGCACACAGAGAGCATTCAGCTGATATTAAACAATATGGCTGGAAACAATGTGACTGTTTTCCAATTTAATTTCATAGTGAATAACCTGCAATTTGATTTTTATTTTCTTCCCTCAATGTTACTCGAGATAGAGATGGGTGCCGCCTTGGCTTGGAGAGGGGGTTGGTTGGTGGACCAGGGCAGAAATGGAGAATGGCATCATTAACATTCCCTGACAGTTAACGTTTCAATCTCGCTCTGTAGCAGAACCCCAATATTGACGTAAAAGGCCAGACAACAACAAGACAGAGAAAACAATAGAGCGCTGAATCTGGGATGTGGCCCAGGTCTGAGTACAGGGTTGTGGCTGTTCCAATCTAATCAAAACTGTGATTGGAGACGCTGCCGGAAAGGAATAAAGAGAAGTGAAGGGAAAACTAAAATTTAACAGATGCAAACAACTCCATGAAGCCGTGGAAAGAAAAAAACTATCAATTCAAGTTATCTGATTTCAAACCAACTCCTGAAGTTTAGTTTCAGCTCTCTTGGGAAAGATTTGTTTGGGGGTCTCCTTGTTCTTAATCTGGATCCTGATCACTGGATACTGTTCAAGACATTTCAAGGGCTAAAACAACTATTTTTGCCACTAATTAGTCTGCAGATAACTTAATTGATCAGCTGACTCATGTTGTAGCTTCCAAAATGTCAATAAAATTACAAGTGGACATCTTCATCTTGCATGTTAAACATTAGAATAATTAGCCTGCTGACTTAGCCTCTGGCAGCAATGGTCATTTTTCAAGGTTTCATTTCGAGTCATGACTAAAAATAAAAGTCTGATAAAATTCGATCTTCCTCAGAAGAGTTGTCTTCAGCTGATGATTACAAGATCTCATTTTGGCAGCTACTCTGCATCACCAATAGTAGATAAACAGTTTCTGTGATGAGATGTAACCAAAAATTATGTCCTGTGATCACAAATACAGAGATAACTTCAGATTTGGTACCACCAGGGTTCCAGAACCTCAAAAAGATAATGTTTTATTATGTAAAGTAAAGTAAGTATAAAGTGTGCGTGTTAGTCCCCATAGGGAAATAGTTCCTCTGCATTTAACCCATTCACCCAGTGAAGCAGTGGGCAGCCACCAGTGCAGCGCCCGGGGAGCAGTGTGTAGGGACGGTACCTTGCTCAGGGGTACCTCAGGGTAGCCGTTCAGTGGAGTCGAACCCCCGACCTTCCGATCATGGGGCCACCACTCTACCTACTGAGCTATCCCTGCCTAATGATTACATGTTGTTGCCTTAATAATACTGATATAAATCAGCATCTGATTTATTTTCTGTCAAATCACTGATTGTTTTTACTTGAATTTAACCAAAAATAAGGCACTGTAAATCATTTGTTGTCATCATTCTGGCTTTTAATATTTTTTCTTCATTGTCCTTGCTCCCAACAGCAGATACAGGATGCCGCTGACCAAGGGGTGATGTTTGTAGGATTTGTCCAGGAACCATACGGAGCCCCGTGTACCAGGATCAGAGAACCCGACACCCCCTCTCTGTCTCTGCACTCCAGCCCCTGCTCTGTGCTTGACTCCCTGGGAAGCTGTAGCCCTTCAAACCCCTCAAGCCCCACCAATCATGCAGAACCTCAAGCTGGAGCTGACGTGGTGGAGAAGGAAGGGAATGACGAAGCCTCTGGCAAGGCTGGAGAAGAAGAACCAAGTGGGAAGAAGAATCAAAGTGAGAACACTGGGAATGAATCCGGGCCAGGGGTGGAGGAGGTCTCACCTGCAGCATCTCCTGTGTCAGAACAAAGTGAGGCACTGACAGAGGAGGATTCAGCATCTCATAATAATAACAAAGACAGCAGCACGGACACAAAGGAGAGGCCAAGATACCGGCTGCGGAGAGGTGACGGTAAGTGTTCTCCATGGTTACCGTCATGCGCTGAAGCTAAGAGGGAAAAGATGTGTTAAGGAAAAATCATGTAATTGAGGACTTCAGAGCTGTGAAAAATAAATGAATCTGGGGAAAGAGTGCAGAAATGTGATGATAAGACCTGAAACCTTTTTTTTATTTTTCCACAGAGATGCAAAGATGTCTGTTTTTTTCAAGTAGTGAATTGGTTCTGACAAACTGGCGATATATATCACTACATGATGAGAACACTTTGGGAAAGCAGGGACACATGAGTACCACTTTATGGAAGTAGTATCACTGCACTCAATCATCAAGGAGAACACAAAAGACCTATTGATTAGAACCAGTTCTAAAGGTTCTCCTCCATCAGGAGGTCAACATGTTATCTTCAAGCCCGACAGCACTGACACAACTCAGATTAACAGACTACAGAGGCGACTGGCTCACAAAAATGTTACCGGCAAATCAGTAGCCCTATTTTAAACAAAATATATCTGTAATAACAACTTTATATCCAAAAATCACACATAAAGTTTCAAGAGTTTTCTTGAGTAATGAGGATACAACTATCTTTTCTAAAAAGAGGTGATAGGCATTTTTAAAAATGTAATACTCACAAAGTCCTGGCATATAAAACAAAAAGCTTCAGCACAGCTGCACATCATTTTAGTCAGTTGAATAAATAAACAGTTTTGTTGTGTGAATAGACCCCTTTAACTAAATAGGACTAATTGGTCCACTGGGGGAACAATAATTAAAGGTCAAAATTTCAAAACTTCACAAAGCTTTCACACTTGACAAGACTCTTAAGTCCAAATGACACGAGACCCACCGCACAGCTATCCCTACAAATTACACAGAAAAGCCTAATGAGGGAATGATAATTAAGATAATTAAAGGTCAAAACTTCAAACTGTGAAACGCCGTAGCTGCTACTATGTTGATATAACCCGGGCTACTTCACTATGACTCATTTCATATTGCAAATGCTGGATGAATGATATTGAAGCGTTTATCACTTCCCAGTAATTGGCTAAAAACACGTACTTTGCGGGTTCGTGTTTATTCCTGTTCACATCTAATTTCTGGCCCTATATACTTGGGAATTTACTAGAGTAGCTGTGCATGATTAACATTTCAAAATAATCTACATTATTGTTGTCCTCAATTCAAATTCTCTAGTTTTTTGTTTTAAGCATTTAGCTAGACAAGTGATTAAAAAACATTCTTATTGACAATTGAAGACACTCAAAATGTAAAGTCACTTGAGTAAATGGCTCATCCTCTCTCTGAAACAAGCCATTTAAGTTCCCTTACCCCTCTCTTTAAGCCAGCCTTCCTCTGGACAGCTGCTGCTTTCAAACACATTTGAGACTCAATTGCATCTTTGATCTTGTTTAATATGAGCATCCACCACTGTAACAGTATGTAAATGACAGAAAACACATGAAAGCATACTAGGTCTCCTTTAATCAAACTATAATTGATAACCAGCTCTGCCACATTAGTTACGGGCTAAATCCTGCTGTCACTGGGACCGACTAAACCGAAGCTTCTTTTGTCACACAGTTTCTAGTCTTAGGCTATTATCTGTCTACATGTCTGTATGGCTTCATGTTTTGATTTTATCTACCTTTTGGCTGTTTAACTGAAGAATAGCATTGTGTCGTACATCCCTCCTGAAACACTTGGCAACTGCGGAGGTGTCATTTCTTGTGATTGCCTCAATGTTACACAACAGTGTGCTGCCTTGGGATGCAATCCTCTCTATCTGTTACACAAAAAGGAGTCATCTTGTTTACGAATTCACACTCATGCTTAACCGATGAAGTGGAGTTCTGAAGTTCTGGGAGGTGCACATTTCATGACTCGACTGATGTCTTTCCAGAAAGTGAGCAAAGCACAGCTACACCTATGAGCTCCCCCTTTCCTGTATGTTGAAATCAGCACAGACATTTATAGTTTCGGCTTTATTTGAGCATTTCAGATTAACAGATGGAGACACCCACCGCTATCACCCCCTACAGTCTCTCATCCCTCCACAGAACCTATTTGTGATATGTGTCGGCGCAATGTGCAAACTGTGCATTAGACACACGTCCCAGTGGGAGTGTTAATGCATATACTGCATTTCAGTATGCACAGTATGCAGCATGTTTAGGTTCAAAGCACCTAATAAGAAGTGTTGAATAATAAATGCACTCATTGATATGGAAGATTTTGCTTTTGTCTGCATGTATTTTTATCTATATGTGTTTGCGGTAACACACACTTGGCATCGCAGCAAACCACAGCCCACTGGTCCATCTGGGCCTCCATGTAGTGCATTTTGCAGTGAGATAATCCCCCACTGCCTCGTCCTCTACCTCCCTCAGCTTCACAGCTCTCTCTCTATCCCCACCTCCATCGCCCTGAATCTCTGCGGCAACGCCAGCAGCGCCGGCGTAGCAGCCAGCCGGGGTGTTAGGGGAGCCTGCCAAGCTCCCTTGTCGCTCTTTACTAATGCCCAGTCTGCTGAGGAGGCCCAAGAGTCTCTGCTTGTGCTGGCTTGTCCATGCTAATCCTCAGATCTCGGGGTGAACGCTGTGCAAGTGTTGGCAGTGAAGATGGCAAACGTCTGTGGATTATGATTGAAAGAGGAACACCCTCCCTCAGACCAAAGCTCTGGATAGAAACTGAGCCTGTAAGTTTGAAGACTGAAATGGTTTAGTGGAAGAGCAAATGGAAAGCGTATCATGATGGCAACAGCTGAATGACAACTGTGGCTTCTGAAAGTAACTTTTGAATTCAACAGTTATTTTTTTAAGTTATCTTTTCCTGCACTAATTAATCCTGGTCAATAAAGTACGATATGGTTATGTATGTGCATTTGAAAGCACTTAACGCAATCTGCAAGTAGATGCAGGTCTGCTGGGGTCTGAATGATATAAATTTAGATGTTATAGAGGGTGAACAAAAAGCTCAGTGCTAACATCTGTGTACTCTCCAGTTTCCCTCATCTATAAAAGCAAAACTCCCAGGGCAACAAATGTGCATTAGTCCTTCAAGCAGACATCAAACTGATTAGAAATTGTAGCTGTCCATATTCACATCAACACTGGAGTATAATTGCAGCCTTATTTACATTGATGGGTAAAGAAGGTTTTGTTTTGTTTACATACTTTAAAATTCAATGGTGACAAAAGGTGAATGTTAAGTATTTATTGTTCTTCAGTATTTAAGGAAAATGACTTTTTACAACCTTAGCTCAAAGTCAATCTCGATGTCCTTCCCCCACTGACTTTTCTGGTTGTAAAAAAGACAATACCTATAAATACTGTAAAACTGACAGTGATTGTGTTTTAGATAAAATAGGAGAGCAACACATGGATGCCATTTTTTTAACCGAAATTTACCCTGATCGGTGGAATCTGCTGTCAGCTGTTTAAATGCCTGAGATATCTTAAGTTAAATAAAACTACAAATGTGTACATGAAATTCTAATTCTGACACATACAAGTCTGAAATCTTCATAATGCGTACAGAAGGAGTCTTTCAGCTGCTCGGTTTTCATCACTGAGATCAGCATTATCTCTGCTCTGATGGGATCAGTGTCCAGCTTTTCAGATTTAATGATGACATGCGGAGTTGGAAAGCTGCGCTGCTAAGATCACGCCAGTGCCGCTGCCACCGACCTCGTTATTTGAACAGTAGAGCTGCCATGAGATGAGCCTTTGAAGCAGCATGCTTTCAAACTCCCAACCACATTCATGCGCTTGTTTTCTTCTTAGCTGGCCCCGTCAGCTGCAACAAAAACAGTCGAGTTAGCTGCACAAACTTTATTCTGAAAGGCCTAGTTGTTGCTTGTTGATGTAATGCGTTCATGTGATTAGGTTCAAAGGACTTAGTCATGCTCTCTGTATCTGTGTGTTTCAGAGATCGTTTATTAGGGGATTAATTACATTTTTACTGCCCAGCAGCAGAAAAAAGTGACACAGGATGTATCTGAAACATTAAGAAAAATTATGGACTAGGTGCATTTATTTGCCCATAAGGTGACTTTTCTGGCTTGAAAGTCTTGTTCTCGGCCTGAATCCAAAAAGCAAATGATAGTCCTGCTATTGTTTTTTATTGTGTGTCATTTACAGGCCACTGAGCACAAGTGCTCGGTCCTGCTGGCTTCAGGAGGAACTTGGCAGGAGATGTGTTTTAGAGATTGATGTTGGTTAGTTTCTTGAAAGATTGCTTAACCTTGTGTTCTTCCTTCAGAAAGTAACTGCTCCCATGCAGTTTACACAAGGAGGATTACAGAGTGTGTGTGTGTGTGTGTGTGTGTGTGTGCGTGTAGTGTATTATTTTCCTTGTCGTGTAACTGGTATGTCAATGTAACTACCACAAAAGCAAGTAAATGATTATAGAATAGAATAGAATAGAATAGAATAATCCTTTAATTGTCCCACAAGGGGAAATTTGGGTGTAACAGCAGCAAGAAAGACACATATACAAACAAACAGTACACAAGACACAGAACAGAAACATACACAATTTTACATATTTACATCAAGGACAATGGTTACCAAAAACAGAGTACTGTACCGTTATTAAATTAAATAAAATTAAATACAGATAAGAGGAAAGCCCTGCTTATAGTGTGAATCGGTTGATAAAATAGTGCCAAGTTACAGCGCTGATGTAAACATCTATGTTTGTTGGGAGCAGTTTTGATTGTACAGTCTGACAGCTGCAGGAAGGAAGGACCTGCGGAAACGCTCCTTCATGCATCGAGGATGCAGCAGTCTGCCACTGAAGGAGATCTGCAGTTCAGCAACATTTACATGCATGGGGTGGGAGACTCTGTCCACCAGAGATGTTATTTTGGTCCTTCTGTCTCCCACCACCATGCACTGGGTCCAGGGTGCATCCCAGAACAGAGCTGGCCTTCCTGATGAGTTTATCCAACCTCTTCCTCTCAGCTGCCGATAAACTGCTGCTCCAACAAACAACACTGTAAAAAATGACAGATGCCACCACAGAGTCATAGAAGGTCTTTAAAAGCGCTCCCTGGACTCCAAATGACCTCTGCCGCCTCAGCAGGTAGAGTCTGCTCTGACCCTTCCTGTAAAGAGCATCAGTGTTGAGTCCACTATCTCAATGTCCACTCCCTGGATGTTCACCACGCTGACATTGAGAACAGTGTGGGTATGCGTCTCTGGAAATCCACCACCAACTCCTTGGTTTTCCAGTCAGAAATTATACGTTTCTGACTGGCATTTAAAATAAAATTTGCCTAGTGCAATCCGGCTGGTCCAAAAATCAGCCATATTCACAATCTTTATGATGCACTGTAGCAATATAACTAACTATAACTAAAAGTAAAAGCCTCATGCAACAATGATGCTTCGAATGCTTTGTCATGGGTGTAACTGCCACGTGTCTCCACATAATAGTTTCTGAAAAACTCAAGAATCCCAGATGAAAGCCTGGATTCCAGTTTGAGCTACTGTCATCCACCATGATGGACATCTGAAGTCAGTGTTCTTATGTTATATTCTGGTACATTATTCCCTGCCGTGTCCTGCTAAATAGGCAAGGCTCTTAATTCTGTGTGGTTTTTGTGTATTTCCACTGAATAGAGCACTGCTTAAAAAGACTCTTAGAGGCTCAGAAAATGAGGTCCCTACCATTCTGCCTGAATTATGGTAGCCTTGAAGCCATAATTGTAGCATACTTAGACAGTAATAAACTATAATGCATTTAAAAAAAAACAGTTATTACACAGAAAATGACTAATACTGTGAGACAGACAGACTGGCTCTTATATTATGTCAAGCTGTTATAAATGACACATGTAACTACTTTCTACAACACTGCCATCAACAGAAATGAAGTAATCTGTGTTGAATATGGTTTTAATGTTAGTTATCTAATTATGCTGCGGTTACAAAAATTTAGAGCAGTAACCCAAAGCGATTTTAAATCACTAAGTTATATGACAGAATTTTTCATTCATTCAATTTTTCAAATCTTCATGGCCTGCCCGAAGCTCACAGAGATACAGAAAGAATTGATGGGTCAAACTACAGTGATGCACCATCTCAGGCTCGTGCACATAAACTGTAAAGCAGTTAATCCCATGCAGCCCTCCACAAAACCATTCACACTAAGAAATTGTGTTGTTTTGGCAAATCAGAGGTGTGCTGAATGGGAAGTCACTTTGTGGTCACATGTTGTCCAAGATTTCTTTGCCATATTGTCCTCGTTGTAGCACGGGTAACATGAGGGGAGGGTGTGTGAGTGCACTGCTGCTGATTTGACTTTTCTCAGGAGTGACAAATGACAAGATTTAGAGAATTTGGTGGCCAGCTGTCAGATCAGTCAGAGGAGCCAGACAAGAAATGGTTATAAATTATTCATTCTTCCTGGGTGTCTGTCGGACGGATGGACAGACAGAAGAACCAAAGCAACTGAGCCATGACTCCCCCCTACCGCCATCATCCCACCCCAAGTGCGTGTGTGGCTGGGTGGGTGGCACTGCTGCACATTCTGCTCATCCATCTGGTTCACTTGGGGAATGACAGCGTGATATTTGCATTGGAAAGAAAGGGGAAAATGTTACCAGGCTAGATTTGAAATGCTTTCGGCCCGATTCGAACCCCCGCTCACATCTCATGTTCTGTGTTTTTTTCAAAGCTAAGCAGAGCAAATATTTCACTCACGCACATCACAACAAATAAGGCTCTTTACACTTTGATTTAGTATGATATGAGCAAGGAGCAGTGACATACGTACTGTGGGCAAATTTCCAAGCCTGTTTCTCTCTCCAGAGGCCCACTGCATTATGCATATTTCTGCTTGATGTAAACAACAGCTAGCTGCAGCGCTTTTAATGCATTATTCAAGGTTATACTATGAATTAACTTGGTTACAATGAAACGCTCCCTTTTAAGTTCTGCATCAGCAGAGTTACATCACTTTTGGAAAACATTAAAAAGAAGAGGAGGATAAATTGTAGCTTTAAAATGCTTTTGATTCAACTCACGTTTGTTTTTGGAGAAGCAGCATCCTTGGAAAAGATTTCCAGCATATTTGTGAGTCCAGCTTGGGGCATCATAAATCTCTGCTTGTATTACTTTCTCATTTCTCGTCTATTTCGCACCTGTCAGGTGGAGCCTTTGTTCCAGATATGGTAATGTTTACATTTTATACCACAGTGTTTTGCATACAGATTTATTCTACACACCGGGTCGCAGGACAACACAAATCTAACACAAAACAATGCAGAAAGAAACATGCACATTTTCCTGAAAAATACTATTTTCACACAAGTTATGTATCAGATTCTTAAAATCTTCTTGACCACCACAAAATGAATGTAACTTTAACTTTTACTTTTATGTGCACTCCAGTTTTGTTGTTGCTTACGGTCATAATCTTGGCTTGTTGAAACAAAAGTAGCACCAAAAAAAGGCCTTAAAATTTTAATTGTTGACGATTCAGGGTGATGTTTATTGAAAAGTCTTTTTGATTCAATGTGACACATCAGTGCTGGCTCATTTTTTTGAGCTCAGCTTTTGTATTTTATCTTTTTAAAGACCAACGCAAACCCTCCCCTCTACTGTATGGTTTATTTAGTAATAGACAGCTTCATGTGGAGAAGTTTCATCTTTTCAGTCTCACATTTTTTCCCCAGGAAATGAAAATAAACTTGCTGAAAAACATGAAAGCACACAAATTGTTATTTGCCTTTGATGGCTGGTGACCATGAACACTGGAGCCAGCTTTTCTTGGCCAAGAAGCTTGTTGACTGTCCACACATTGGCAGAGTTTCCTTGATAGTTGTTCTCATAGGAAATAAATGTACTTCCAATTTATTTTAACTGTTTTTTTTTAGTTTTGAAAAGTCTCAGGAAATAGAAATTTTCCAAAGTAGTCATTAAAGATTGAGAAGAAATGCTTCATTTCTACATCCTTTTATAGCTGAATACAGCAGACAGTCCTTTGCTTTACAGCAACAAAACAGGGCTGTTTCTCAGGCAGCCATTTACGCAGATATTTCGTATAACTTCTGGCAGCTGAAGAGAAGGAAAGTCCTCCTACAGACAGTGCCAAACTACATTTTGGATTGCAGCCAATGTACAGCATTGATTCAGTAATAATACAGTAAATTCTGGGGCTTCCATAAAGGCTACATCTGTATTGTCATAAACCTTTGTGAGTTAAAACCAATAAAACTGTGACTGGTTTTGTTTTATGTCTTGCCTAAACAGGGGTCGATCTGCTGGCGCTGTACAACCACCCACCGGTCCGAGAGGGCCAGGTGAAGTACTACACTGTCAAGGTGCCTCTGCGAGTTCAAAATTGTGACAAAGGGGTCAAAGGGGTGGAGGCCAACTGGTTGGATCACATGACCCAGCACTTCAACAACGGAGCCTCGCTGGTCGATGGATATTTCCACCTGGGCAACATGAATGGTAAGCAGGCTTGACTCGCTGTTCCTGCAGCATATACATGCTTCCTAAGAAAAATTATTTTTGGAGAAAATATTCAGTGTGGGTTTTATTTTTGTTCCACACACTGTGATTTTGGGTAAACGCCACATACACACAAGCAGAATGATAGGTTTGAAATGTAAAAACACTTGAATAATGCATTCATATTCCCTTAAATATCAAAAGAGTCTTTATCGTTGCTTGGCTTCTTGGCTTCAGCAGAATAATTCTTCCACTGGCATGCTCAAAGCTATTACAGTTATTAAATATAAAAAAGTTTCCCAAATTACCCCTTTTCCTTTCACTGTATTGCCAGTAAAAATGTGAATGTCAGGCAGAAGCTCAGTTCACTTCAACCTCTATAAAATGAAAAGACTGTGACAGGTAATGATGCACCTTGCCCTGTATGGCATTAATTATGCATTAGCTAACATTTATTTTCTTCCAGAAAGCAATGAAATTATATTTGATTAACACTAGTAAATTGCTCTTGTACTTTTTCTCCTTCTGTGTCAAGAAGTGGTGCAATCCTGTAGGATGGAAACTTCACATAGACGCTATGTGACAACTGCAGAAGAAATCACTATTGTGTTTGAAATTCTGACCCCAATTAAGGATTATTATTATTTTTTATAAACGTTTGATAAAAGATCACTGGCTATACTCATAATGAGTTCACAGACAATTCTGAAGTCTTTTTGCGCAGCTTTTACCTATTTTATGCCATTTTTCTGTCCTCTCTATGACACAAGCAACACAACTGTCTTTGCCAGTCTTATTATTCCAGTCACCTTCCACCAAGTTAGCTCAGTGTACTGCACAATGATATACTGTATTGTGAAAAGTATATGAGTGAATGGTACGACAATACAAAGAACTATTGACTTATGACGCAAACAATTTGGATTATCAGAAAAAAAAGTTGTGCTCTTAATCACATTAGAAATTATATCTTAAGGCAACCAGTAAGATAACCAGTAGGGAAAACTGTGCATTCCCCAACCATTCCTCAAGTGGTTGCTGGAGGTTGCTGGCTGGTTGCTAGGTGAAATTGGTTGAAAAGAGGGTGTTGCTCTAAAAGCCCCCCACATGGTTGGTTTGCCCTAGGTTGCTTTGGTTGCTAGCAGACTGCTGCAGATGCTAGCAGCTGTTCTCCATAGCCCATAACTACTACTCAACAAGTAGTTGGCAAGAGTTTTTGCAGAAAAATTGACTTGAATAATGAGTTAAATTAATTACAGTTGAGATTATCTATAAAACACAGGGAAACGGTAGCTGGGTGAAACACTAGCAAACACACTAGGATGTTGAGCTTGATTATACGTGTTTAACATTGGCATTGTAAGCATTCTACATGATTTTGTAGAATCTGTTTTTAAGTGACCAGAGTTTTGGTAACAGATCCTTCGCCCAAAGACTAAATCAGAAAACTAGCTGAAATTATGCTTATTTTCCTCGTTCTATCATAATATTAGAAAAAATCTCAACGTTTAAACTCTGCATCACATTGTAGCACACATTGAACTCTTTGAAATACTTTTTCTACACATGAATGAAGATGAGATACATCGTATGGCTAACATTAGCTGCTGGTCAGCACTGTGAAATGCTAGAGGCCTTGAAGTAAATTAAGACACTGCATCACTGCAGTTCCATCAGTGTGATATCTCTGACATAATCTTCATACATTTGGAAGATGTAAGTCACGAAGCTGGTATCCTCTTCTAAACTATTTCCTGTTTGGGTTTTCCTCTTCCATCAGACCCCAGCGGCTCTGTGCTTTACTCTGACACTGGAGAAAAAAGCCAGCCAGAGTAAATAAGAGTCATAATTCATTAATCTGGGAAAGTGAACGCCTCAGTAACTCTGAAACACAGATAATTAACCTGATAACAAATTAGTGCCTCCTTGCATATTTTATGTCCTGAGAATGGAGTAATGAAGTGTATTATTATGATTCAATGTTTTCTGCCTGTTAGGGTCCTCTAACATATTTTGCGTTTTTCTCGTGCTGCTAAGATATGCATCTCTTGAACAGTGAATTTACTCGTTAGGATAGAAAGCATATCAGCTGCGCGCTCTACCTTCACTGCCTCACAGCTTATGCTCAACCACTTTGGAAAACAGACAACTTTATAGAGGTGAATGCTGTACTTTTTGGATTTTGGTCTCTTGAGAGCAGCTGGCAGTATGACATCAAAGCAGCACCCGTTTGTTGTTAGCAGCTAATTACATCAAACAGCCGTGCAGCTTAGGGCTTTAGAATTGGTATCCATTCCTGCCGTCTCCATATTTAGCAACTTCTTTGAAAAGAGTTTCTGAATTCAGAACGAGACAGTCTACGTGTTGCAGGGGACCATCTCAACCTCATTAACAACGTGTAAATGTTTGACAGCAATACAATAAAGGAGACGGACTGACAGATATGTGGTTGGATGGGAGGATATAGTGACAGTGACAGCCTTATTTACAGCCTCGAGACAGAGCGGCTAGGTTGTCATGTGTGTCTAATGAGTATAATTATTCTATTTTTTTAAGACTGACCTTTTGCCCTGTTTTTTTTTTTTCACTTTAATTTTGTTGTGCCGCTTTGAATTCTACATCTTTTATTACTTTAATGATACTGAGCTGGCTTAGTTTGTATTAGCTTCATTATAAAATGTCTCACTGAATCAGGGAACGACATCCAGGGTTGAAATATGGAATCAAGTTTTTTATTTCATTTTTCATTTTTTTACTTAACCTTTATTTGTACAGTTGATCTCTCTTGTAAATGAGACACTGAGTCTCATTAAGAGCTGTTCCCACATGGGTCTCTAATGGTCATTTGAGGCTGCATCTATTGCAAGGGATCCCCAATAGACTCACATGTTAATATACTCACCTTTACAGCAGAAATGAAGCGCAAGGTGCACAAAGTCAGGCATTGGTTGCTGCACAGGTGGTGGAGGAGGCCATGCATAAGTAAAACTGCAGCCCTCTTGGTCAGGTCGCTCTTGAAAAAGCGATTTTCAGTCTCAATGAGACTTCTACCTGGATATATAAATTATATATATGGAGGGAGATCATTTGAGTGACAAGTGGATGTTTTCATAACTTGTTCAGGGTTCATTTATTCTGAAATATACTCAAAGCAGTTGATGAGTTTTTCTTGTACACACATTTTATTTTAAGTCAGTATTTTTTTTAACTCTAAATTCACATCACATATCAGAGTAACCAAGCTAAGAAGAGCTAGTAGTAGCTGACAACTCCCTAGCTCTGCTTTAGGCTTAAAAAATGTCCAGTGGCAGTGTCGAGCTAGTTGTGGGCATATTGTATATAGAGTTTATAGTTAGAATCCTGATGATTTGTTTATGCCCTGTGTTTTCCTTGATGTTGAAATCTTATTTTTATAGTAATGTCTCACCTGGATCGGTGGATGTTTTTACCTGTTTTTTAGCACTATTAAGGCAACATATAAGCTAGACTTGTGACATTTTTTAACTTCACTTGGTAATTTTATAAATACTGAAAACTACTCAGCTATAGTTTGTTCACACAGAACTGAAGCTAGTAGTGCTGTAACTGCCAGAGACCTTAAAATATCAGCAGTGACATAAGTGACCGTTAGTGACATTAAGCTGGCAGGCACTGGGTTAAACTCACCTCAACTTTAAGGCGTGCGATTGAAAGGACTAATAGAAATGAAGAATATTGCTAAATACATAGCGAGTTATCCATGCAGCCAGAACCTGCCATATCTAGTAACCAGCTTTCAGCTACAAAGTGATGTGCACATGTGCAATGGGTCTCACTTGTTGACGGGGCTTTAGAATAGTGACACTGAGCACGTTACCATACTGATGTTAGCATGCAGTTGGCACAACTGCATGAAGAGCAGCTAGCATGCATAACGTTCTTACAATATTTTCAAGTTAGCTTTCAGAGACGTTGTAGTGAAAGCTTATAGCCTTTATCTGTTTCAACCAAGTAAGGTTCATAATATCTTATAGTAAATTTGTGGTTTTAGCATGAAGTCAAACGCTAACCTACTGTTATTCAGGAAGTGATCCTGTAATTAATCTACATATTAATATAAATCATTTGTTAATCAAAGCTGCTGGCAGTTGTGTTTGCATTTGAAGTAAATTCATTGATTCAATTAAGAAAACAGAGTAATCCCACAGCTATCATTCTGGAAAGTTTCTTCACAAGATGCCTTGTTTTCATCCTCTCTACCTGTTTGTTATTATTCATAACATGAATTGATTTGCAGCCAACAGAAAAATGACCTGCTAATGACAAAGTTTTCCCCCCAGGATTTTTTCAGCAGCTGTGTGATTATGCATGTCCATTAACATTTGACACAGAACCCTTATTTATAAGCACTGCCAGAAGAAAGGCTTTAAACAGCCACGGGTTCATTATACTTAGGTTATTTTTGTTCCCCTTGTGATGTGTATATTAATTGACAGGGAGCTTTTGACCCCTGCTTTACGCGTGTGGGGAGAGCAAGTCCCTAATAATTCGCATACAGTGTGCAGTTATATTTTGTGAGGTCTTTATGCCACCACAATATAAAAATACATCATTCAAATTGGATATTCCCAAATTAGTTCCAAAGTCTGTTTGTGTTAGACAGATAAGTCCTTTCTTTCAGAAAATCTATAACTCAGACAGCTCCTTACAAAATAGCCTGAATAAAATGAGATTGGGATTGTTACAAAGTTACAAATTCAAGCTCTGGCAACTGAAGAGCATCTGCCGTGCTTACAGGCAAATAGCCTGAAGGCAGGAAGAGCGTGGCATTTTTTACCCTGGGGGAAAAATGCTCAGAGCATCAGCTTAAAATCTCACAAATGTGCCTGATTGGAAACTTCAGAGCAGTGGTAATGCTGTGTAATCCACAGCAGATTATAAATGACAAGTTGACATTTTTGAAAGTACAACGTGAATTTCATTTTGATATTTTTTCAGTAAAACACAGCTGTGCTTGGAGTAATGACCCATACCAAGAAAACCATGCATAACAAGTATTTATCATCAGCTCCCAAAAGAGCAAAACTAAATTATGGTGAAATAAGGAGTTATGGACAATGAGACTGGCCAGGAGTCAACATTATACAAAGGTTTCTAGAGTGTTTATCAGATTATATATTAAATGATTATTTAGTAAGCCTGGCACAGATGAAACCATCTGTCAAACGCTGGTGGAAAACCAGTAATCAGGTTAGATTACTGGTCAGTAACCAGTAATCATAGAAATTCCCAGTATTTCTCATTTTTGTCTATCATTGTGTTCCAGTTCTGTACTTCTATTAGTACACTTTAACTACTTTGTATTGACAGCATGCATATAGACCAAGTAATGCCAAAAAAATGACCCTCATCTTTTTGACCATTGTCACCCATACATGGGTGAGGAAATATCATTGGCTTTTGATTGGCTCGTTGGGTACTTTGAGGTACTTTTAGTATATTTCATGTAATCAACGTGAACACGTGTTTAACAATTAATCAGTACCATTAATGTGGTTTCTCTGTTTTGTAGTTCAAAGACCTTCTGCTTTTTGCATGGAGCAATAAACCCGTGTATACTTATAAAAGTACAGGTTTGACGTTGAGCATGTTAACCAACCTGTTTCACTGATTGTTGAGACGGACTTTATAAATCATGTTTCTTCAGGTCTTGTGTTCTAAGTGCTATGTTACCTTGACAGTCAGGTCGGTCCAAAGGGATGCGCACTGTGTCCCCATGCTACTTCTAAAGAAGGGTTTCCATGGTGAAGCCGGATGAGAAAGCATTAAGTGGCATTGTTTGCATACGCATGTGTATGTGTGTGCATCAATGAATCGCTCAGCTGGTGAAAGTGCTGGCCGGTGTGGCAGCAGTGTTTGTGGAGACCTCGCCTGATCACAAGGTCGGATATATTATAGCTGTATTAAATTTACAGATTCTAAGCTGCATACAGCTCCAATCTTATGACGTGCATTAAAGATTCATTCACACTGGGGAGCTTGCTGCAAACAGAAACACACATAAGCCTATATCTGCACAAACGCATGCATAAACACAGCATACAAATTTGCACTACCTCCCAGCTGGAACCAAGGTGGGGGGGGCTGAGTTTGTTTACTAAAGAAATGACAGTAATGGTGTTGACGAGGAGTTTGCTTTTGTTACTTGTATAGCTTAAGCTATCTCTAGAGCCACAATGAGGATTTGTCACCCGGTTGTGAGACATTGAGCTATTCATATGCATGACAGTCAACCTTTACTGCTTTCTAAATTTGGGCAAAGCCAACAGAGGCAGAAAAAAGGGAGAGAGACAGAGAAAGTGAGAGGCAGTGAAGATGAAATTCCAATAAGTTTCTTTTTTTAATCAAACTGTGAAAGAAACTCAGAAAAGAAAAAGAACTGGTGTTTGTGGGTGTGTTGGCACAGGATACATGCATGTATTTCAATACAGTTTCATTTAACTGTATGTAGGTTTTGACAGAAAATCTCAGATTCACACATTTGGGAGCACTTCAGTGTCTTTGGGCATGAGACCAAATACGAATGCACTCAGATGGCTCATGCTTCACACAAGGATTCACTATCACACAGACTGGTTTGATTGAAGAGTAGATTTTTAAAGGAGTTGCATTAAACTTGTTCATCATGACCTGCAAGTGTCTAAAATGACTTGATGGATTATCCTTTTGTATGTGTCAATATCACAGCAGGCACACAGGTAACAAATAGTCTGACAGTAGTGAGGAAGCACAAATGTTGCTGATGTTTACGGTGGTTTCTGTGAGAAATGCTGTCTCCCACATCAGCTTTAGTCACAAAAATGCAGTTGCATAATTGCCTGTTTTCACGCATGTAATTCCCAAAAGGATGGAGAATCAATCCATTCCACAGCTGTCAGAAAAGAAAAATGGCCACTTTCAGAATTTCTCTTTAGCTGGGTCCAAAAGAGCATTTACAGAGTCTCTGAATAACTCCCATTTGGCTTTATTAGCATAGCAAAAGATGGAAACGAAGGGATGATATTACCGATCACAAATTCATATTTCATATAAAATACACATTATTGTATAAATAAAGTTGTTGTATTCTTACCCATATGTAGTTGTGACCCATGTATCCGACACTCTATGGCATTCCAGTCACTAAGCTGCCCACCCTCTGTTCCCTCCTCACCAGCTGAAGTCTGCCTGGTAACCCAAAGGTGCAGACCTGCCAGCTGTCATGCATCTGGCTCTATGGGGAAGAGCCACATCCAATCCGCACGCATTAGACACTGAAATCCCTTTCTCCAGTTGTCCCTCGCTGCGAATGTCCACTCGTCCTGTTTGAAATATGGATAAGCTGTCAGCGGTTTGTCTCCAGCTCTCTGAGGCGGCACCTGGCATGCATGTTTAAATCATGTCAGCAGACATGACCTGGGGCATGGTCACTTTCCAGCTCGCCAGCAGTAAAGTGGGCTCACTCACATTCACTGGTTTGGCTAATAGCGCTGAGAAAGGTTAAATATTCACAATATGAATTTTTAATGTAATAATAGCAACTAGATTAAATGTATTAATAAATACATTTGGAGTCAGAGATACAATTCAGCTGTTTGTAAACGGGCTGGTTCCACAATACACACCAGCACTACTGTTCTACTCCTAAGTGCTTTTCTATCTAACATTCACACGAACACATCAGAGGCTTGGAGTTCAGCGTCTGGGCATGCTGGAGTGGAGCAGTCAGCGATCGAACAACCAGCCTAATTAGTAGATGACCTGCGCTACCTCCTGAGCTACAGCCACCATTGTAAACTACAAACATGTCCACCAATATGTCTTAGACAACTCCTACAGCTCAATTAACATCTCAGCTATTCATTCACTTGTTCGACCTGTTCCAAATAGTTGCTTTGTTGTCAACAGATCATAAATTATGCAACATTTTAGCTGTTTACAGTTTATAATTGAGTCAGCTAAGAAACACCACATCTAGGAATAGCTATATGTAGGGGCGAGAAAAAAAAGCAGTCAACAGAGGCAGAAAAAAGGGAGAGAGACAGAGAAAGTGAGAGGCAGTGAAGATGAAATTCCAATAAGTTTCTTTTTTTAATCAAACTGTGAAAGAAACTCAGAAAAGAAAAAGAATTGGTGTTTGTGGGTGTGTTGGCACAGGATACATGCATGTATTTCAATACAGTTTCATGTAACTGTATGTAGGTTTTGACAGAAAATCTCAGAGTTCCAGCGAGGAAACGGATTCACACATTTGGGAGCACTTCAGTGTCTTTGGGCATGAGACCAAATACGAATGCACTCAGATGGCTCATGCTTCACACAAGGATTCACTATCACACACACTGGTTTGATTGAAGAGTAGATTTTTAAAGGAGTTGCATTAAACTTGTTCATCATAACGTACGGCATAACAACATGGTATGCAGGGTGTTCAGCTGCGGACAGGAAAGTACTGCAGAGGGTCACCAACACAGCCCAGAAGATCACTGGCTGCTCTCTGCCCAGCCTGGAGGTCACTGCAAACTCTCGGTACCTCAGCAGAGCTGGCAATATCATCAAGGACCACTCTCACCTCAGCAATCAACTGTTTTACCTATTACCGTCAGGCCGACGGTACAGGTCACATAAAACCAGGACAAACAGATTCAGGGATAGCTTCTTCTTCACTGCCATTATATTATGCTGCTATTCATACTGTCATTATATTAATGCTGCTATCCTGTATATATCGTACTTACTATTGTTTGAGTACTTGCGATTGTTTTATTGTACTTTTTATATTTTACATTTATATTTACTATTGAATCTTGCACCAAGGGAGTGGCACTCCAATTTCGTTGTACTCTGTACAATGACAATAAAGGCTATTCTATTCTATAAGGAATAGCTATATGTAGGAGCGAAAAAAAAGCAGTCAAGGCTACAGAGACTCTCAGAACCACATCATTGGTTTGTGCCTCTGAAAATTCACTGTACACTAACTGATCAGAAGCAGCAAGCAAACAGATAAAATGTCATCAACACCCTGATGTAAAATGTTTTCCACTTTTTATCATTTTCCACCTGAAAAATTGACACAAGTTACATTGCTCTGCTACCACAGTGAAAACTGTCTTTATATTACTAATATGTTTAACTACTAATTTAACCAACTATGTCTTGATAGACTGATACAAAAATACACAAATATTAATTAATTTACTTCTTTTTAAAGTGTATCCATCATCAGTTGAAAAATGAAGACGTTAGGATACGTTGGCGTGGACAAACATGTGGATTTGTCCAAAGGGGACATAGAGTTGGAGTCAACTATGGTTCCGCTCCACTCAGAGTCCCAGTGAACCACAACGGTTGAAACGGCTTGCACATGAAACAAAAGAATGCCTTCTGCCAAAAAGAAATAAAATCTGATGTCTAACAGATGTGATAGACTACAAAACTCAGGCCTATTTCTAGTCTTCTGTTTAGTGTGCATATTGAATTGTATGGAAACAAATGATAAATGGAACGTAGGGTTAGAACATTTTTTTTAATATAACAAACAAAACCTTTAATGAGTCTGTTAATTTCAGGTTATGACCTTATACGTCTCACCCTGTTGTTTTCTAGATAGTAACTCCTTTTTGTGTTTGCAGCAGTGATGCACATGAGTTTATTGGAAAAACATCCAGAGTGCTTTCTGTTCCACTGTTTGCTTGATTTAATCATCGTGTGTCTGAAATCAATCCACAAGAGCAGGTTTGTGTACATGTCGATGAATATTAGGAACAAGCAGCTTCCGAAGTGACTTGATGCAGGCGAGGACCTCGCATCTACATACAAACACCTGTGCAGGCAAACACTAAACACTCAGCACTTTAAGTTTCAGTCTGTGTGTGTCAGCACTGTCTACACCCACTAGGTGCCTGCTGTTGATCCTCTCCTGTATCATTTGGATGCTGGTATCGGCTGGTGCGTTTCACTCGCTGTCACCTTGCCACTCCAGCTATCTGACTCTCCCCTGCCATTTGCTTCTTTGTCTTTTAGCCCCAACACTGTCTCTCTCTGTTTTTAGTGCAGCTGTATTTGCATGTCTCGCCCCACGACCTTGAGTGTGTGAGTCACAAGGGGATGGAGAACAATTTTACTGAGGCTGCACTGTGGTTTTTTGCAAGTGTAAACAACTTATTCTCAGTCGGCCCGCTGGCTGCTCAGCTCAGCTCTCAGTCAATAGGCACAAGATAATGTTTATTCGTGCACGCAACCAGCGCATTCCCCTGATGGACTCAACGCCCCCAGCAACCAGCTCCTTCTCTTCCACTTCCCTGGTTCTCGCTCTCTTTCTCTCCTCTGCCAAGAGTCTGTTTGCATTATCACCAGAGACAGGCTGCTCCCTGTAGAGCAACGAGACAGAAACCCTGTCGATCTCACCTGAATGATCCCTGTTGCATTTGCAGAGAACCGACATCAGTCCGTAGTGTGTTACACCTTCCAGAAAGGTTTCTTTGCAGTAATATGCCAAGCAGGACGGGCCAAAGAATTAAATAAAGTGCAGGAATGGGGAAAGAAGGGGGATGATGGAGGGAACAGAGGAAGAGCAAAGGCAAAGTGGCAGGAGGGGGTTAACACTGACCACGTCTGCATTTGAAAGATGTCTTCAATTGTGCATGCATGGGTCCAGAATGGGTTTTGAGGGTGGTGGAAATAAAAGAGAATGTCATTCTCCACTCTATCTCTCCCTGTGTCTTGCTTACTTCCTTCTTCTTTTTCTATCTCCTTGTCCCCGCCTTTCTCCACAGGCTCTCCAGCCACCTCTCATCCCCCTATTATTAGGGCCCAGTAATGAAATGTGGAGTGTCTCGTATTGGTGCCTGGGCCCCAGCAAACTGTATTAGTGTGTAAATGGTGTGAGAGTAATGAGAAAGCTCTCAGGCCTGCTGGGAAGACTGGACCACGAGGCTCGTGTTTTGTCTGTGTGTGTATGTGCGCCTGGATGTAATGTGCATGTGCATCAAGTGAATAACAAGAGACGTTGGGTGGAGAGGGGTCCTGGCTCATGGGGGCCAGAGTGGTGTTTCTTTCTCAGATGCCAATCCTGCAATTGTTAGCCTCCAACAGAAGAGAAGCTTGGAAAATCTATTTGGTCAGGAGCACACAATCTGAAAAGTGGCCTAAAGCATCAATGTCAGTGTCTCTATGTGATTCATTCAGTTTAAGTCTTTTTAAGGTGAATAATGCAGGCTTAGCAAAAGGATTTATGCTTTGTACCTTAACACCCGGCTTCATTAAATTGGTTGCTACATTTTGCCATCGCTAAAATCTGTCCACCTTTCTTAAAGCAGCGTTTCTCAGTCCTCTGGACACCAAGTACATCTAGTTTTTAATCCTATTTTAGCTATAATTAGCCTCTGTTTAACCGTCAAGCATTAAGACCAGCAGGCTCTGGATCCTCGTAACGTTTCATCTTCTTTTTTAACGTCCCAGAAGGGGAATACCTGCTCCTTTCTTCAGCACTGTCTCCTTGCATAATGCATAAGTGCCTAATGCTCATACAAATGGCTAGGACCACTGGCTATGTAATAAAGGGTTGTGTGTGAATGTGTCTGGCTGATATCATTCCATTTCCGCTGGCCTGGAGGCCCTGACGGAGAAGAGACAAGACAGACACGCTCCATCCAGTAAATACTCTTTTCATGGCTTTACTTTTTTCCCCTTCTCTTTAGATTTGCTGCCTAAGTCAGTGGAAAGTGTCTTCATCTTCCAGGAGGCGAGCGAAGGTGAGCCGAACGCGGCCACCCCGGCGTACGATGCCATCGTTGTGGAGCAGTGGACCGTCATCGATGTGAGTGGAGGGATTTTTGCTTTGTCCTAGGTTATGTTCTGTCTGTCACTAGTAGAGGGGGATTTATGCTCTTGTACATTTCATACATGTGACTGTTTTGGAATTGGAGATTTTGATATTTTAAAGGATGTACAGTCACACATTGAAAGCCAGAGTCCAGTCTGTGCCCCCCTCTCTAAGAGTATAGTCCTTTAGCAATGAAGTCAGGTATCGCTTAGATATCGTGGCCCTTCAGCCAACCGTTTCCTTACAACCCAAAGGCAAATCGGACAAATCTCAATTTATGGGACATGTGTCGCAGTCGCTCCCCTTATCAGGAGCAAACAAGCCTTTATCTACGTGATGATTAGTGTCTCTCCTCAACAAGTTCCGAGCTGGAAATTCATTCCTGTCTGGAGTGGAAGGATTTGTGGCCATTTCGTTGCCTTTCATCTGTATGTATGTGTGTGTCTGCATGTATACATGCTTGCGCATGCAGCTGAGTGTGGACGAGCTCGGTTTTGTGTGTCTGTGTTTTCAGATGCTATCTCTGTAATTGAATTTAGACTTTTTGCAGCCGGTAGCTGTCCAAGTGTGAAAGGAGACTTTTGTCCCCCAAATGTGGCTCTCTGATTGACCAGCCCAGCACCGATGGCCATATGTGCCACTAAAAAGACTCCTGCAGTCATCTGGCAGGAGCAGTACAGCCTCCCCTCGTCTGGGTGAATGGTAATACTGTTACAGCTTAATGGCTTTCAAGACTTCCTCAGACACATTAACCGAGAATGATGCCAAACTAACGCCCAGTTTTCCAGGAGATCCAATCAGCTCCTCCACTGGGACTTTATCAAAAACCGTTTCACCCCACCGATCTGCACCATGCCAAATCAGATTGACAACACACTCTGTCAGGGCGATCAGGGCTGCACATCATCCCCATTATTTGTGATAACTGCCGAAAATTGATATGCAAAGTATCCTCACAGCTCATTATTGTTTTGGTGCCAGGATAATTAAAATGAAAAAAAAAAAGGCTGAATGTTGATTGAAGGTGTTTTTCTTCTTCTTTATATACGTCAATTTCTTTTCCCCTCAGTGCTTAACATACTTATTTATCCAAAATGCTGACAGGTTGTAGGATTTATGAAGCTCAGAGAAAAAGAGTGATAAAACAAATCACTTCAGTGAGGGCATGTGACCATTTATATTGTCATTAAGTAGGAGTGTATCATCTCAGGAATGTCAGTGCTCATCAGTGAAGGGATAAAAATGTCTTTAGTTTCACTTATGAACGAGCTGAATCTGGATGTGAGTTGGATGTGAAAAGTGCTGAGCTTTTAATGCTATATCTCAACCAAAGTGCAAAATAGTGCTATAGTAGACCCTTTTTTCTACACCATTAAAAGTAGAAAAACGAGTCTACTATAGTAAATGTAATAATAACAAAAGTCATACAATTTTAAAAATAATTGGTAAACATATTTTCAGCATTTTCTCATTCAAAAGCATCAAATACTGCCACTGTCAGATGTTACAGAGATACCCACAAGATTTTCTTTGACATTGTGGCTCTCTCACCGGGCAGCAGCGTTGGACATCGAGTGTGGAAACGCGCTCATTAAGAGGATGGAAAGGCAATAAGTTATTTTTTTGTGAGCCAGGGTGATTGATAAAATGTTAATTTCAGCATCCAGAAATTATTTTAAAAAAATTTTAAAAAGTAATAATAAAAATGAAATATTCAGTCATTTGTTACACACCCAGTTTTGCCCTCCCTGAAAGCTCAAAGTCACAGTTTAGTTCAGCTGGAGCAAAGATGCTACAAAGAGCGCATTTGGCCAACAGGATCTATAAAAGAGAAGCAAAAGTCATAGAAGGTTTCAGTAGGTGGACTTGCTGAAGGATCATTAACAGATGCCTGCAGATGACTTTGTCTCCGAGGGTCTCTCACCCAGCTGTGTGTGACGGAGGTGATAGTTGGTTATCAGCTTTGACTCTACAGTGCTCATCCCGTGGCTACTGTACAGGCCTCTCCTGGTTCCCCCATCCATATGCAGGTGCAGGCATCCTGCAGTGGAGACTGAAAAGTGACAGGGATCAAAAAAGCCACAATAGGAAATTAGGCAATCTATTCAAAAACTATGGGGCCTAACTGCCTATTGGAACTTAGCTCTTTTTTTTTTAGTTATTTGTTTTTAATTAGATTTTTATTATGTTGTTAAAATAGCCGGAACAATGACACTAAGAGGCTACCAATTAAATGACAAGAAAATGTTTGTCTTATAAGGACATTCATTTAGTTTAATGCAGTTTTAATAAGAAATTATTTGACAAAAACAGCTGTGAGAGACAAACAAATATTCATAGGGCAAAATATTCTGACTTCAAAGCAAATTAAAGGAAAGAGAAGAAAACAACCAAGAACAATAAATGTCAAACTGACAAACTAAGACGTAAGTGCTATGGGAACAGTTTCTGTTAAATGACAGCAGAGCAGCGCCTTGAGGGAAACGGCACAAAAAACAACAAAATGCATCCAGTGACAATCAAGAGAAATAAATTGAAAGCATGCGTAAAGTGGGTGAAGCATGTAGATGTGCATAAAAATGCCATCAGTGCTAAAAAGCTCCTGCAGACATTTCCTTTAGCAAACAGATTTTGGTCAGGTGTCTGATGCATACTTGTTTCAATATGAGCAAAAAAAAAAAACACTCAAATATGAAACATATGGATTGTGGTGAAGTGTCTGAAAAGGAATAACTCATCAAGAGTCTCTGGTATGAAACTCCAATTAGGCCCAGTTTCTCATCTCTCATGTCCTATGGGAAAATCAATACAGACACTGCCTCGAAACTAATGTAGTGAAAGCCCTCCTTTCTTTCACTGAGCTTCACAGGAGCAATAACCAAAGAAAACATGTGCATCTGCACACTTCAGTCAAGGTTGGTCTTAATATGTTTGCTCGCCATGAGTCACTGCAGGAGAATTTATTTATCAAGAGGAACAAAGTGCATTAGTGTTGTGCTTCAGTCTTTCTGTATATAGATAAAGCAGGCAAAGAGAACCAGAGCCACAAAAACACCTGTGCGTGTGTGTGTGTGTGTGTGTGTGTGTGTGTGTGTGTGTGTGTGTGTGTGTGTGTTTTATTAAAAGATGAAGTGATATTCAGCTTAGTGGACCTGATGTGTATGAGGAGTGTGATGTTGCTGAAAACCTTTCATACCTCTTAAAATGTTTTTTTAAATAGCCCCATTATCCACTTCAGCTTAGCTGGACACAGTGGTAGGTCTATTATGATGCATGCATGTTGTGCAACAAGTGATATTTTAAATTCTCAACATGGTACAAAGATTTTATGGATAGCTCTAAGATGCTATGGGGGAAATATTTGTTAGATAGTACATGGAAAAATGTTCTATCTAGCCCAAAGGTTAAGCCTTTACAAAATATCGTATTTATATTAAATATGGAAACTGAAGTGGGGAAACAGAAATGGGACATGTGATGCAGCTGCATTTTTTTCCTTATATCCTCCCTACCTTTTTTTAAATTCAGGTCCAGCAGTTTGCAGTTATATGATTATTGCCCAATGCACAGTCACATGACCCAAACGTGCAGGTTTTTTGTGGTTCTACAAAAGCACAGAAAACTATTTACACCTCTTTAAAAGGAAAACTATGACTTGAAAGGTCTGAAATCAATATGAAGCCACAATAACTGACATTCGTCTTGAAAGGGTCATTCTTAAAGGGTCAATTTACCCAGATCCCAAAGGAACACATTGACCTTTTTCACTGGTATCCAATCATGCACATAATGTTGGTTTTATATGCTTTGCTAGTATGTGGTGCAATTCAATGAAGGTGAAGGAATTTGAACAGTACAATTTCTCCAAAGGTCCAACTATCAACATAGAAAATTGAAATTACACTTCATGGTCACATACAGTACACTGGAGCTATAAGAGAAAATGTGTTTTTGCTGCTGACCCTTTGAAATACCTCTTAGCAGAGCAATAACATTGGCACGGATGTTTGCTACTCTAATTAGGTGCAGCAGAGATGCAGAATGGCTCTGCTACTCCACCTATAATCACAGCAAAATAAATAAATAAACCTTTCGAAGGAATTATTACTTCTGTGCAGGGGTTTTCAGCGTTTCATACATAACTTAGAAAAATGATAAGAGGCTCTCTGGTTACCATGAGAAACTGCCTTCTTTATGGATATTATTAGTACTGCAAGAAGATAAAACACAACTGTGTTCCGTGGCTTTGCTAAATAATTTGAAGCTGAAAGAGCTCGTTTTTCACAGAAATAGTTGTATATAAAACTGTAACTATATGTGTTTTCATCCCAGTTCCTTCCTACAGGTATTTATTGGTAATTATTGGATCTATGCCCAGTTAGTAATTTCTACATGTTTAGACAATTTCTTCCATTTTGAGGTGTAAAACAGGAGATGGTCTCTGTGTTCAGTAAACCTGTAAAATCTAAGTCGAATGAAAAACAAGTTATATTCTCTGTCTTTCTTTTTTATGGACCACAGGGTGCTGCAGACATTAGCACTGCTCTGTTTCCTTCAGCTAATTCTGTCTCGCAGTCCAAACGCATGCTTGTTAAGTTAATTGGTGACTCTAGGTTGGCTGTAGATCCAGATGTGAGGTGGATAAAGCTGTTAGTTGTCCTTACAACCAGACTATGCTGTACAAGCACCCTATCAAAAGATGATTGTTTACCGCTATATTAAGGTATAATGTAACATCTCTGACCAGATATTCAAAACTAGTCTTTGTAAGGTACAAATTAGAGTACAAATGAGCAAGCACAAATGGCAGTGCCATAGAGTGACAGGCTGTACCACCAACAGTATAGTAAGAAACTTTATTTTTGTTTGATTGATTTGACCATTAATTACAGGGGGGGGCGGTTTGATTCCCCCCCCCTCCTGCCTGCCTGATTGTCCTTGGGCAAACCGATGAACCTTGAGCCACTTCCCACTGCAGGTCAAATACCTCCCAGTGGGACGACTCATTTTGAAACTCTTTGTCAAACTTATCTAAGGTTTAAAAGCACTATATTTGTGCAGCGTTTTTACCATCTTATGTGTCTGACTTAAGATTTTAAAAGGATCAAAAAACAGATTTTTAAAAGCTGGGTTTTGTTTTATTTTTTCAAGAAAAGAAAGCAATCTCGAGCACATACCATTTGTAAACAGTTTTTGTTATTCCTTTTGAAAACTATGGATATCATGGTACAACTGCCACTGAGTAAAATGTTCTCTTCGCCACTTCAAACACTGATATTGCCTGCTTGCTCACGCCTTGATCCCAACAACTCCTAACCCAAAAGACAAACCAGAAAATCTGCAGGGGGACTTTAGAGAAAGTGTCTCCTCCTACAGAAAAACATTAAAAGTTAATATCAGTGAAGTTCAAATTCTAGGAATGGCAGTCCAAAGTCAAAGGAAGCGAAAAGGAGCTTAAGAGCGCCAACATTGTTGTCACTCATTCCAAGAATTCACTTGCATCCCTGGCTTTGAAGAGCAGCGCTTCACAGACTCCAGAAACTAAATGATGTCTAAAATGGGATTAGGGCCCCACATCACAGCATCAGTATGGCAGTGAGGAATCTTTGAAGAAATGGTTTTAACACATCTCAGAAACACACACAAACACACACCTATTGTGTCTGTGCTCAGTCACTCCTATCGTCTGGCAATCAGGTGCACACAAAATCCCTCTCCACCGAGTTCAATAGTTTACGTTTCACATTTTATTTGTTCCGCTCGTGGTCATGGACTTTATTTCGATGGCCCTAGAAACAAAGGATACAAATTATAAAATTACATATTAAAAACATCTGATTTGGTTTATGTTCTGCGAGAGCTGTGGCCTGTGGCCTGGATGTGTACACGTACTTCAGAGAGACGATCGTTAATGTGAATCACCTCTCCATGATATCTCTATTTCCTCAGACTGAGGTGAGAGAAGAGCTGACCTACATAGAAGGAGAGTAATTTGCACTGTTCCTGCAAGTGAGAGGTCGCACCCGCTCCGTCAGGCAATGTGTCGATGATGCTGATAGCTGCAGGACAGAGGGAGAGGTTTAGGCTTATAGGGTGCAGTTTCTGTAAGGTATACAAACAGTAACATGTACCATGTAACAAAATGATAGCATTACTAAATGCACCAAATACTATTTCAACATCTTTGTATTTTTACTTCACTGTTTGTATTGCCTGGAGACTAACCAATGATCTCCTTGCTTCCATGAAACACCTCTCTCCCTTTAAATTTCTCGGATGGTTTCCTTCCAATACATTTCGTATCTCTGTAAGCCCCCAAAATGAAGGACTCAGTTGTAGAGTTTTCTTTTTCTTTTTTACTTACCAATTAATGGTCTCTGTCACATTGAAGGGTTATGGAAAACTTAAATCTAGCAATTAGTTTCATCGATGCACGATGAAACTAAAATCAAGCACATTTTGTTCAGGTCAGCTTAGCCGCAATCCCAGCAGATTTACTCATCTCAGTGACAGCCCAGCTCAGCTGAAGGCTCAGTTTATACCCTTCTACACACCCAGTCTATACTTCTCTGTAGTCAAGTCAAGACACATTTATTTGTACAACGCTATCCAGATAATCCAGTGTACCTTCCAGAGAGATGAAGTGGAAAACAAAGAGACATTTAAAACATCTATGCATGTCACGATATGTCACTGTCACATGTCACATGCACTGCAAGAGCTTCTTCCCCCGCAGTCAGAGCCCTCAACTCACTACCACCACAAGACTGATATACACATACCTCTACAAACACGCTACAATACTCACCAAAAGACTCAAAAACAACAAAAACTTTCACAAATCCACTACAAACTGGACCTGGGAACAATATGCTTATTTGCACACTCAGTCACATAGTTACTGAACATACATCTAAATTATACTATATTTGCACATTTTGCATCTTGCACATGTCTTCGTCCTGTCTCGTGTACAATATCCTGACAATAACTTGAACCTGGTATTTAATGCCTACTGCACAATCCACTCTGTATTGTCTCTGTCCTGTCTTTGTTTATTGTACAGTTAGTATTGCATAGTTATTATTATAGTATTGTATAATTAGTAATTAGTACGTTTTGATCCCTTCATTTTACCAAAATTTAGCATGTTATTTATTTGTAATTCCTAGTTTTATATCTCTTGGAAATATATCGTTTATATACTTAGAAACCATGGGGGGCTTGGGGTGAAACAGCACACTGGTTCGGTACGTTGTATACTGTGTATACTTTGTATACTCTTGTATTGACAATAAAGCTCTTGAATCTTGAATTTTGAAAATAATCATGATAGAAAAACAACAACAACAATTAAAAGTAAAAAAAAAAAACAAGATTCGAGTTGCTTCTCATGCTCACAGATGGCTAGTCATATATATCTGGTGCGCTAATGTCTGCTGTAGCCCAGGTTGTTTCTGCTGCACCCTTTAAAAAAGCAATGTCAAAGTGGTGATTAAACTGTGGGAGAACCCCGTCCTCTATGTTGTGTCCCTGGGACAGCTGTTATACTCTGCCTTGTAATGACTAAATCTTCAGACCATATGTGAACACGGGGAACCATCCACTAGACACAAAAACAAATCGAGGATTAAGTTGCAGAGGAAGTTGGTTCATTGATCAGCAACTTCAAATAACACATTTTAAGCCCAGATTTAAATTAAATAACAGTTTAGCTTTCAGGTGTTTGTTCCACATGTTGGAGCCATAAAAACTAAAAGGCTCTAATTCTGAGAATATATAGAAATGTAATTAGGTGCAAGTCCATTTAGTGCAGACTTATTTTTAAAATCTGTCTTTTGAGAGACAGGACATCGATCCAGAGATTTGGGAAATGGAGCAAAGTGCTCGATCTTTTAGAAGCTTGTTGAAATTCTACCTGCAGCATTCAGATGAGCTGTAAACAAGTTTTACTGTGTCAGCTTTAGACACACTATTTAAGCCTGTTGAGAGTCACAGTGCATGTACAAGCCACTTTGCAACACATGTCAACCCCAGCTACTACATTTTAGTGTAGTTTCGATCCATGTCACATCTGTTTCTACTGATGCCTGCTGACTGTACTGTACTGTTCTTTACTGTGGGTCTATTTCGGTACGGCAGGTAGATGTGCTCCTGTGTGAAAGGGAGGTCCTAGAGCTGAAAATGCTGCCAAATAATGCAGATAGAAATCTGTTGCCTGTACTGTTCCTAACTTAACTACAACTTCATAAAAAGTGGCTCCACATCAACCAGCCATAGCAGCGAAAGCTTCTCAGGTGATTATATATTCAGGCCGTACAAATTTGGTTCAGTTAGTTATTTCTTTCTTTGGGGGAACCATGCACAAAAGCAGTATCTTCTGTTTCAGATTTACCAATTAGCTCAATAACCTGTATTCAGTTCAGTTTTATTTATACAGCACCAAATCACAACAACAGTCGCCTCAAGGTGCACAACAGCACTCCCTCATTTAATCTTCCCAACTGCGATATCATAAATAATAATTAGTTAAATATCAAATAAATTTTAAGTACTTTCTACCCAAGCGTAGAGCTGCCACCCAGGCAAAAGAAAAATAGAGCTATATCACATTATAACGTGAAAAGTTTATTGTTCTAACAAAATACTTTTCATTTTTGTACAACATAATATCACGTTATTACAATATACATAATTATCATGTTCGTACAATCTAATATTTATATTGTAAGAACGTGAAAGGTTTTTTGTTATAACGTGATAATTATGTATATTGTAATAATAACGATATTATGTTGTACAAACATGAAAAGTAGATTTTTAGAACAATAAACTTTTCATGTTATAATGTGATATAGCTCTGTTTATCTTTTGCCTGGGTGGCAGCTCTACGCTTCCGTAACTTTCAGTAAATTTCACTGATAACAAATAATTTCACTTTCACATTTTTAATTGTGGGATTTTCCTTGTAATACCAGATTTGTCTCTCACCTCTGCCAATGTATTGTAGCATGAAGGGGTGATGAGAATAGAAAAAAGCATTATAGGAAAATAGGTGTCAAGTTCAAAGTGTCTGAAGTATCTGAAATGAATCCCTTCTGATGTGTTTGTACGTGTCTGAGTTAAGTCAAAACCTTCACTGTTTGTTCCTTTCCTCTCCAGTTGTCTAACTGAAGAGAAAAACAGCCTTTCCTATCACAGTTGTTCTCTTGACCTCTCTTTTTTATAACATAAAATAATTGAATCTGCTTCTTTTAAAGCTGATGGCTTTTCTGATCTTAGACTGATTTTTAATTGTCGGCTCCAACCATCAAATGGCCATATTTTCTGTGTCTTCTAAAGTGCATAATAAAAGCCCTCACTGACATATGATGAACACTAACATCTGCACCAGCTGATCCTTTGTTTGCCCAACCACCTCATCATGTGTTATCAGGTTACATGGCCTAGTCTTGACTCAAAAGTAGGCTAATGCCTTATAAAAGCCAAAGATTGAATGCACTCTGTAAGCTTTATTATTGTTGCAGTAATCCAGTTTTAAGCTCAGGAAAGGTTCCCCGAGGGACAAGGGAGGAAAGGAAGAAATACAATTATAAAAGTAAATGCACATAAATGATAACGGTAGAGTAATGGCAAATAAAATCAATTAGATAATATTAAAAATATCTTGTTTACCAATGACAGATAGTATTGTTAAAGACTGTGTTGCACAGTCACAAGTAGTACTAAATGGATCTACTGATTATATTCTTTCATAAATGTATGTTTTGAAGGTCAAAACTGAGGCTTTAACCTCAGGAAAAATTAAAAGTTGAACATTAGTGTAAAAGTGAACATGAAACATGATTTTCTGTCTGTTAAAACTGCATCTTATACCACACCCCTAAAGTCATTAAGTTGCCTTTGTAGGTCTTGAAAATGGGTCATTATCTCTCAGTCATCTATGTTGCCCCAGCTGCGTCACCAATGCCCCAAAACACCCTGTTTGTAAAGGTGAAATACATCTAACAAAGCAGCATTATGTGGTGCCTGAAAACACACCGGACATGTGACGTTCCTTAATAATTCCACTTTGTGTATGCTCAAACATAACAAAGTGGACACAATGTGCCTGTTTTATTAGCACCAATGGGTCTGTCTGTAGACGTACACTTTCTAATGTCACAATGCGTTTTTATGATTTGAATTTTTTGAAGTCTTTAAGGACCTCTTGCCTCTACTGGAGGAGCATGGTTGCATGGTAGCTTTTCCATTAGCAAGCTGACAAATTGGACATGAAAAGCATCTAAGACCAGCACTCAATACGCTGCTATTCAGTGTTTTAACACTGAAGACAATACCTTTAAAAGTCAGCTAAAAATATTGAATATTTTACTTTTGCGATGAAGGCTGCTGACACTCAGAAAAGGTTGTTACAGGGCTTTAAAAAGTGGATGCTGAATCTTCTGTTGCTGTGACAACACACCGGGTTGAACGAACCTATCAGGAGCTGCAGAATCTGAATGTCTTTTTATTAAATGGTATTTGCTTCATTATTACTGGACTGAGTCTGCAAGCCTTTTGACCTCGATTGCCTTCAAATATAGTCAGAGACGGTGAAAAACAGAATTATGGGCTGTTATGTTGTTCAGAGTCAAGGGTTTAAAGAAAAAACAGCCGAGCTGTGTTTTCGTACCACTGATTCACAGAGTGCACGTTAAACATCGAGCTGATGTGAACCCTCGTCTGCTGCAGGCCCGAAAAAATACTTTGTCTAAAGGTCTATGTTCACAAAAACTGGGTAGTATATCCCCGTGCCTTGTCTGAGAGTGGTAGAGGGGAGGTTAAACAGCAAGAAACCAGCTTTTAAAGGCTGAGAAAGAGAAGGACAGAGTCCTTCATTCCTGCTAAGATAGCCCAGCTACCCTATTACAGGATAAGGCGGAAATGTTTTTAGAAAAAAATGGATTTAATTTTAACTAGCTTTGACCATGGCGGTTAAAATACTTCTTCTCTGTCCTCTGACTGTGTGGCCCTCCTTTATAGTCACACTCAGATAACATCGAAGGCAAAGATGGCGGTGTGATTGCTTTGTTTTTCAGCCTCACAGGTTGGTGCTGGAGTGCTGATGCAGCGAGGTGGCCCTGCATAATAAGTCAGGGAGAGCAAGAGCCACACTCCAGGGACTGTGATTAACTTTCACCCACTCCAAAGAACAGCAAGCCATTACAGAAAAATTATTTCTCAATTTACTTTCTGGGCAGGCTTTGAAAGAGAGCCTGTTTCTGGGAGTGGTTCCAACATAAACCACCGAAAAATGTAGATGCACCGCTCCCTGTAGGAACTTAGAAAGTAATGCTTGTGTAAATAATGTCTGGAGCTGTGTCTTGTATCCGAACGATTAGCTCTTTATAACCTACAGCTTGATGTGTGGCTGCTTTAGGTCTGTTTGTGCATGTTGCTTCACTCTGATCAATAAGAATCTCTGGAAGAAAAATGCAGAGTTGCATAATGGGATGGGTTTAAGTGTTTTTGCTTGAAGTCTGTCTCGTAGAAAACAATGAGCATTGTGTGCTGATCAGTCTTTTTGTCAGTGATGTGCTCATTCTTCTGTATGATTACCATGAAATCCAGTCGCAGTCAGCAGAGGGTAGTAGTGATATAGTCACAGCAGCTGGAATAGTTATGTAAATTATCCAAGTTTCTAGATGTGGAATTATAATTAATCAGCTGAAGTTATATACACAGACTGCATTAGTCGAGGTAGTGGTAGAGGCATTAAAAGTATCAAAGTAATAAACTATCGAAACACTTGAGCTGAGTATTTTTAGTTATACACAGTGTGCATTAAAACAACAAATGCTGGCCATAAAAGCTAGTCAAATAATAGCATTTCAGCTGTAGCAGCTGTATTAATACTAATAGTAGTTCATGTAATAGTGGTTGTTCACATTTAGGGGATGTGGCACAGCAGAATTGGTTATCTAGTAATCTCAAAGTTGGTAGTTTGATGCCTGGCTGCCCTTGAGAAAGACACTGAATCCCAAATTGCTCCTGTTGTATCCACTGGTGTATTAGTGTAAGCGTGTGAAAGAAAGTGCTGCATGAATGTCTGTCTAAACGGGTGAACGTGGCTTATACGAAAAAAGCACTTTGAGTGTTTAGAATAGCGAAGCAGCAAGTAAGTGCCAGTCCATTTATCATTCTCATGGTTGTTTCTTTTATTCATATTTGTGTGCGATTATCGCACAATAAGTTAGTGTTTCATGGTGTGTTAGCATTGTGATCCCTTAAAAGCTGACCTGTTACTTGAAACCAGCCTGTACTTTTGGCTCAAGGGGATTACTTTTACTTACTCTGACCTCATTATTTAATAACCTGGCTATGTTTAATGTGAGTGTCCACATTAAACATTGGAGAGAAAATTTGAAAGCTCAGTAGATCACATTTAAGCGTTGGTCACATTTAAGAGTTATTTCCCAAAATATGAATGCTACAAAACAAAATCAAATTCTTACAGTAAATATGTCGTGACGATAATGTCTTCTGCACAGTGGTCACTTTTTACTGTGTATACATGTGTGTTACATCATTATATAATGTAACCATTGTATGCCACCGCTCAGAGAAATAGACCCAAAAGCAGAACAGAAAACAGGCAGGATAAAAATAAAGTCAAGTACGCCAGGTAAAAGTCTCTTACAGGGTGAAAAGCAAGCTGGCAGCCAAGAAAAAAGAGGCAATATGAGCAGAAAAAGTTTAAAAAAAAATACAAACAGATGAGGAAAAAAATTGCCATGCTGAGGGAAGGTGCATAAATACAATCTAACAAAGGAGGGAAATGTTGCCAGTGTATATGCAGGGACTAATGAGGGTGAACAGAAAGGTGGGAAAGTGTGGAAGGTAGGAGTGTCAGGCCTGAAATGACATGTGAGTCAATTCATGATAACAGGCAAATAGACATAAATGAACAACATAACAGCAAATCAGGACAATTACACATGAAGTAGACAACTGATAAGAGCAGAAGAACTAATATTATGAGTCCTCTCATTCACTACAACTAAGTGTGACTGTTGCGATTACTTACATCACAGTTATTTTGTGAATGCAGAAAAATGCAATCATATCTACACAGCCTACAAACCCATTATACAACATAAATGTCTTAAACATGCATCATTTAAAGGCCATCAGGGGGGAAATCCTCTGGTTTAAAAAAACTGGTTATATAGAGGTCTGTGAAGTAAACAACCTTACCGGCTCCCTTGTCTGTGTCTACCTCAGTTTCTCAATAAGCTCTACTCCTCACTTTGGGACTTCATATGACGGTGGCCATTTCCATCTTTTATATACAGTTTATGGCTGTAATCTCTGTTTCTTTAAAGCCTCTCAACTCTCTCATGCCATACAACCAAAAAAGTTTAGTTCCAAGACTACGTTTTTAATATTTATGTTACATGCAGACGTCTGTGAGAATTCAAATAAGAAATAAGAAAAGTGTGTGGCCTCTAGATTGCCAACTCGATCTATTATCATAAAAAATAATTCATCACCAGACAAACACTATCACCGGCAACATTGCAGTGGACAACTATATACAATCCCTGCTACAAAGCAGGGGTAATTAAAATAGACTGCCTTCAGAAAATGGCATGATTAACATAGCTCATTGATTTGTTTTTGTACTATTACCAAACAAAGGAAGAGTTTTAAAAAAACGGCTGGTCTGCCTCTGGTTTGGATTTCACTGTGAAGCCTATATTCATGAATTTGCGGCAGCTCGTTCAGTGAGAAAGGGACGCTCGTCTGGCACAACATCTCTGTGACGGAGGCTGAAGAAAAATTTTGCTGGTGCAGCTTTAAATAGAGAAGAGCCTCATCTTTCTCATTACCATGACGTCTAATGCAGCATGTGTAGGTGTGAAATATTCTCAGGTCTCTTGTACAGATGATCGCTGCACTATGAATAGACCCTGTGGAGTTCTGTGGTGTAGTTTATTCATGTTCGCTGCCTTCTTGACTCATATCAGACCTCACACTGCACCACTGAGCTTAACAGTCTGGAAATGATGAACTGTAACGGCTTGAATGCTCTTTTGTTTTATTTTTGCCTTTCAAGTGATCTTAATTATACATAGCCCCTAATTTCTAGGAGTCCTGGTGAAGATGGGGTCTTTCTTTGAGGTGTTTAAATAAGTAGTAAATCTGTTGGTGTGTGTGTGTGTGTGTTTTGCATGTGTGTGTGTGTGCGCGCGTGCAAATGCATTTGTTGTTGAAGGTGTAAAAAATCTGTCTGACACGCGTTGCGGTTTTTCATTTTTAGAAGACGTCTAACATGGCACGATGGCAAACCACACACACTTCCTCTCACAAAAGCGTGTGTCCATGAATTTGTGCATGTGTGTAGGTGCGTGTGTTTTCAACGTAGCGTTGAGAATAGAGCAGGGCGATATGGCCAAAAATATTTATCACGATATATATTTGAAAATTTGCGATAACGATATAACCGACGATATAATTGATGCGAGACAAAATACAACTCCACAACATTACTAGCGCAAAAAGACAACCTTCCATTTATTTTCACTTAAACAAGAAGCTGGTTTTTATGTACATTAAAGCTTTATAAAAATGTAACAGTGCAAATGCAAATTCCTTGCTGAAAGTTTAACCAAAAGGCATTTCCAGTAGAAATGGGCTGACATATCCTGAGCATAACCATGTATAATATCCACTGAAGTTAAAAAGAGGTGCTTTGCAACATTAAACTGCAGTGTGCAGTACGCATTTTTCGGACCATAAGGTGCACAGGATTATAAGGCACATTAAGCGAAACAAAGCAGTCAGATAAATCAAACTTGATTAAACTCATTCTTCTTGCTTCCTCCACTTCTGTACCATTGATTCATTAATGTTGAATTCTCTGGCAGCTGCTCTATTCCCATGTTGCAGTATATTAATGACTAACCTCATATTGTGGATGGATTATCTCAGTTGTTCTCCTGACTGAAGTTTGGTCCGTTTACAGCATCCTGCCATGCGATTTCATTTGTCTCTAACCATGAAGAACCTTAACGTTAACTTTTATAAGTGGAAAAGTGTTAGTGTTCGTCCTCCAGCTTCACTGTTTATGTTATGCTAATATAGCTGTGTCGCTAGCGATCACGTAGCACATCATTATATACCAGCTAGCCCAACTTCAGTAACCCTACAAACGTCACTGCTGTTTAGTTTCCTGTCTTCATTTATGTTGGAAGTGATAGCAGAGCTGTACGTTTGATTTTTTTCAGAAATCTCTCAGTCAGAACATGCTATATCATGCTTAGGTAACTAGCGAAACTAGCGAGCTAACTTCCGCTAGCTTCCTGCTAACTTCTAACTCCGTTAAATGTAATAACTTTTGTTTTCATGGATGCCTGGAAGTTAAACTTTATAGTTACACCTGGTAAAGCAGCAATGCTGATCGTTTTATTAAAGATGAAAGAATTTAGACAGTTTTTAACGCTCAGTGATGCTGCAGTGTTGTTTGACCTGAAGCATACGGAGTTTAGGACCCAGATTACTCCCAGATTTAAGAGCATCTTAGTCCGACAAATACGACAATAACGACGGCCGCTTGCATGTTCTGCAAAAAAATGTGCTTTGTCGTGTATCTGACGGACAAACACCAAATCAGTTCCACATCACTGAAGTTGCACCATTTTTACAAACCAATTCTGGTTCATCTGTTTCACTCAACAATCGGCCATGTGCGTATGAAAACAAAGGCACTGCGCATGCGCGTTTTACTCCCATTCTATCGCGATATTTCATTTTCCTATCGTTGCCTAACATTATACCGGTATTACCGTGAACGGTATAATATGGCCCAGCCCTAGTTGAGAACGTTAACGTTGAATAATGTGCCCCCCCACCCCGAGCCTAAATAAGCTCCTGTGTTTGATTTAGATCCATCACTCAGACAACATGGATAGGGTTCATTTAATTGTATTTTAATAGCTCAAATGGTATTAAAATGTTTTCACAAAGTGAGCAGTGTCACATGAGTAGTGTGTTTGCTCAAGGACTTACAGTGCTGACAAATACCTGTTGGGAATAGAGATGGTTGCAATGTTGACTCATGGCAGCCGGGGAGTTTCTGTAGCACTTGATTTATGTCTCAGTTTTTATTCTTTCCTGTGTCCGCTGCGGTTGAAAACCACCTTTCAGACATACATGGTATGAAAGCCATCATATCTGAGAGGGAGGCAGTTTTTCTAAATGAGACTTGAGTTCTAAGCAAAGCTGACAGCTCTTGATTGCATTTCATAGCTTGATGCTTCACAGCTGTAATCACAGTTGCACTCTGGAATATAATATGCTCGCTTATGTGGCGTTTAAGGGATAAAAGATCAGGATTATGTGCATTTTTAGGGCTGTTTGAGTTGATTGTAAGTTGTAATGGGCATCTTATTTTCTCCACAGGGTTTGCAGGTCAAGGCTGATTATGTTCCTCTGCTTCAGTCTCTGGCCACATATGGATGGAGGCTTACTTGTGTGCTACCAACTCCTGTAATCAAGACTAACAGGTAATCCCATTGTCTGACTATTAAAGGGGGATCAAGTAATCTGTGACATCTAATGACCTCTGTTGGCAGCCAGGAGGAACTGCAGCAACTATAATGATGAATATTGCTTTAAGTCCATTTACAAGTGTGAACTAGAGCTGCAGGATTTCAGTGTGTTCCAAGAGGTTAATACTTACAACTACATGTATATATTGGAATCTAAAATCTGTTTCGAGAGTTCTACACATTAGAAAATAAACACTGAATCCCATTTCCCTAATATAACCTTGTCCAAAACGCTTTATTTCACCCCATATGTGTGCATAAATCTCATGGAACAGGACTCCAACCTGGCCCACTGGACAGCTTTAGAAAATGTGAAGGAGGGGATTGATTTTGAACTTTTAACTGTATTTTAACTGTTTTATAACTTTTCCTACCAATAAAGTTTAATATCCCTGCCATAGGGATACATCTAGCAACAGGTTGTCTCCCTTAAACGACACACTCATTAAAAGAGTGCAGGCTTATGTTGAAGGTGTATATAAAACAAGTAGTTACAGCATTTTTGCTCTTTTTGCTTCATTGAGGTGAAGCTGATCATAACTTTTGCATGAATAACTAGATTAATTTCAGTAGGTAGCAAAGTAGTAACATAATATCTCACGTGTAACAAAAGAAACATCAAATGGAAATCTGGGTCTTGTGTAAAAAGCTTATCGTACAAGTTAAAATTCACATCTAAAGTTATAAACTTGTAGTTATATGCTACATTCCTGTGAAAGCTGGCACATGGTGCGATATATAATATGCGCAAGTTATTGTACAAAGAAATATGACAGTTCTGGCAGAAATTGACCTAAATCTCTGCTAATGTAGGCTGAGCTTTGAGCAGCGCAGCAGCTGCAGCTCTGACTGTTGATGGAAAATCTCTTCACAGAAATGTAACGGTTCCTCATCTAAGCCTGTGCTGACTCATCACTCATCGCTGCTGTATGAGTGTACATCCGCTTTTGGTCAAAGGCCTCGCATGCATCCTCAGTCACACTGAAGGCTTCACTTCAAAACAGAGTTTGTTCCACAACACGCAGAGGATGATTTGTGCCGTTTGTGACATCCAATTCCTGAATGTTTTAGTCGTTTATATTTTTAACATTGTTGTAACACAATTTTTAGTTTGTGTGCAACAGACGTTAAAGATGACTCAGTTCACACATAACATTGTGAAGACATGAAGCCAATATAACTCAGCATTTCCTGTAAATTATCTACCTGTTCCAATCATTTGATTGCATTTTATTTAACAAGCTACCAATAATTGGCATTGTTTGTGTGTTAACCTCTGATGTGAAAGACAAGAATTCTCAGCCTCCTAATTTAGACATTTTCTTAGCATTACCTGATTATTTATATCTCCCACTGTGGTTTGTAGCGCTAGAGAAAGCATATGACAGGGTGCCCCAAGAGAGGAACTTTGCAACAGTAGCAGAAAAGTATGTGAGGACGGTGCACAACATACATGAGGACAGGGACTCAGAGCCATCAGGAATCTTCTTCTTTGCAGTGGTGATGGACAGGCTGACAGATGAGGTCAGGCAGCAGTCTCTGTGGACTCTGATGTTCACAAGCAACTTTGTGATCAATAGTGAGAGTAGGGAAGAGGTGGAAGAGAGCCTGGAGAGGTGGAGGTATGCTCTGGATAGAAGTCAGTAGAAGTAAGACGGATATGTGTGCGAATGAGAGAGACAGGTGTAACAGTGAAGATGCAAGAAACAGATGTAGTGATGGTAGACGAGTTTAAATGTCTGGGTCAACAATCCGAAGCAATGAAGTGAAGAAGAGAGGGCAGGGTGGAGTGGATAGGTGTGAGCAGGGCAGCAGCAAGTGGGACACGGTTGGGGCACAATCTGGTCTTGAGGCCTGCTATAATATATGGTTTAGAGATAATGGCACTTACAAGAAGACAGGAGGCAGAGCTGAAAATTTTAACATTTTCATTGTGAGAGACCAGAATGGACAGGATTAGCAATGAAAAGATCAGAGAGACAGCTCAGGCTGAGTGATTTGAAGACAAAGTTAGAGAGGTGAGGCTCAGAGGAGGGATAGTGGATATATTAGACTAATCTGCCAGGCCGGTAAGAAAAGAGGAGGACCACAGAGAAGATTCATGGATGTAGTGAAAAAGGACATGCTTGTGGTTGGTGTGACAGAAAATGAGCCTAGGTGTAGGGTGAGATGGAGGCAGATGATCCACTCTGGTGAACCATAAAGGAACCAGCCGAAAAAACCCAACCAAAGGAATACAAGGTGCACGAGTCCCCTGATATTACAAAAGTGTGTATGAGTTAGTCCCATGTGGTCACAACTGATATTTCTTATTTTTACATGTCAGTTTGTGTGATGAACAGCTCAGCAGTGTCCCTATGCTTTGTCATTTTTGATATACAAAAAGCTTCAAATGCTTGCAGATCACATGCAACATGTGCCAGAAATATCTTGATATAGTACACGCAGCCCCAAAATGCCATGTAACACTAACCTCAGCACAATGTCTCTGTGGTGCTACAATAAAACACATCCGCTAAAGTAATCTTTTTGAATCATGAGCCATGTCCAGATGCAGGGACAGGACACAACGTGTCACATAGTGTCAGGTAGGGATCTCACTGCATTTAGATGCTTCCCATCCCAGCTGATGAATTTTCATTCAAGTAAGGGCTCCATCTTGGGTAAAAAGTTTTAGTCCAGATTCTCTCTTTCTGTCATGCCCCTCAGCACCGAAAAGAAGTGGAAGAAATACGAAAAAGACTCCAGATCACGCCATCTTGATTTGTCAAACTTAGACTGCTGGCATCTAATTTATGCACCCATTTAAATTTAGAAAGCAATTTAATGCAGAGCAAGAGCTGCAGATAACTTACAGAAGAATCGCTTAAGAATAATCTCTCTGCACCCAGTATGAGGTTCAGTATGGGCTTGAGGAATGACGTCAGCTGACAGTAATTCTTTTAATGTGTATACAGACACGAAGCATCGTTTTAAGATCGGCTTTGAATAATGTGAAGCTGTCCTTTCGTAATATAGGGTACTTTGATGTATGCAGTAATTCTATGAGTGCAGTTACCGATTGTTTGCTCTGCCCCCACCTCAGCTGGTCATGTTTGCTGTTGTTACACTGCATCGCTGATTAATTACCTCTATTTTTTCATCCTGTGTTTTTTTCCTACGGCCCCCTCTCTCCTCTCTTTCAAAATGCCACAACACAACAGCACAACATGGCTAATTAATCAGAGTCGGCCTAGATACAGTACAAGACAGCGCTCATTTCTCTCCCTGCCTGAAAAACATTTTGCGCTCCAAAATAATGGTTGATGATCTATTTCAGATTAGCAGTAGTCATTACACTTGTTTTTGTGCTGTCGACTCCTCCATTTTTAAACGCAAAATTTGCAAATGCATGCTTTGCATAGTGTGAGGGTTTCCAGGCTGCACTTCATCTGGAGGGTTCAGATAAGTGTCACTGATCTCAGCAGCGTCTGAAATTAATGCTAACTGGTGCTCAGCGGCTTCTCCACACAACATTAATTCATGTAGTTGTCTCAGAGCATGCGTTCATGTTCTCCACATTCAATTAATGTAGATGGTAATTACATTTTAAAGCCATTAACTACAGTGACTGCAAATTTCTCTACATTAACTGGGGGGACAACAACAAGGGAGACAAAGAAGGTTCTGACGAACTTGTTCGTTATTGCAGGTATCCAAACGTATTAAAAGCTTAATATCGGGAATAGTGTGTGTGTTTTACACAGTGTGTTAATTTTGTGGAGCAAAAGTTTGCTCCACTGGTGTTTGATTGCATGTGTCAGGTTTTTTTTGTTCTTTTTTTATTTCAAGAGGCAATTTCCAGCTGAGTTCTGTAGCGGGCTTTTCCCCCTTACAGATGAAGCCACCAGCAGGTACATTTACACATAAAAAAAAGGCACAGGCTATTGCTGTTCTGTATAGCTTCAGGTTATAATGGTGCAGCTGACACTGACAGCCAAAAGTAGGTTCAGTAAAGGCCTGTGATTTTCTAAGCCATCCACTCCTTTCTAACTTAATTGGCTGGGGCTTTTTGCTGGAAACTCCAGCTAGTTTTCAGCTTTGATTCACCAGTAAGCCATTCAGCATTCTTGACAGCTTAGAAAATAGCTTATGTATAAATGGTGGAAGGAAAGAGGTAATGGAAAAAAAAGAGGTTGTGGTAGGCTTTGGATGGTTTAGATAGTAAGCCTTCTGCTAAAGGAGCCTCAAGTCTATTTGATGTTGGGAAGGGGGAGATTTGTAGCAGGCTCCTAAGGTTCTGCAGTGATCATAAACCTGCCATCTTTCTTCAAGTGCAAAGTTGAGCAGGCGGCTTAAGTTTAGAAAGCATCCGACTTTTATGCGCATGTGTTATTGAACCTGTGGCAGATATTATCACGGGACATATCTCCTTTTAAGCCATATCCAATCATAGCAAGAGAAAATGGATTGACTAACACAGAAACAAACAATAAAACTGTCACAAAACAGGCTGTCACATGAGATAAGAGTTAGAACTGAGCGGGCAGCTATTTACTGAGAGCACAATGGGCTGAGAAAAGGGATGCACATGACAAAATATGAGCAGACTGGAGAGTGAATGTGTGAGACAGGAAGCCCACTCAGAAACAAATCTGCATTTCCTGCCACAATTAATCTGTCAGTACTGTGCGAGTACTTCTGCAGATTATCCTTCTCAGAACACAGGAGTGAGACATGTGCATGGGAAGAAGGATTATGTTGGGGGAATACAGAAATAGAGAAGAAGTGCGTGTTTAGAGCAGCAGAACATGTTCATAAGTTGCAAAAAGGCAGGCTGTCTGCTTCCATGTGAGCTGCTTTTCTGCATCTTTCAAAGGCAAAGTGGAGAAATGATACTTACAGATGACAGCAGGGAAGAGGTTGGGCTACAAATGTGTGCCTATATCCTTAAATGTCAGATAAGAGTGTGAAGCATGAGCAGTGGCCGGCAGTTAATTTGACTATCTTGATGAATGGTCAGAAAGAGTGCGTGTTATCTCAGCATTTTACTCCAATCAGTTGTGCATATTTATCTTGGATTAAGAAAGCACTTTTTCAAGCACTCAGAAAGAAGAAAAATATTGAAATAAGAAAAATCTGTCTGTGCGTTGCAGAATTTCTAATTGTTTAAACGTTGATAAGTAAAATGTTTTTTAAAAAATCATGTCTTGTTGAAGATCCAACAATTTCAGCTGATGGTCTGTTCTCTTTCCCTTTCTCTTTTTGACCCCGTGTCCTTTAGTGATGGAAGTCTGTCCACCAAACAGATTGTTTTCCTGCAGAGGCCCGTTTTAGGCCGAAAGAGGAGGGAATCAAAGGTACGTGACCTCACATTCCTCTTTGTATCTCTTGGATATCGTGGGATCTCCCACTAGTCGTTCTGTCACCTGCTCTTCATACATCCAAGGTCAACATCACCTTTTGCTACCTCCAATTCCACAATTTTTGTTTTAGCTGGCCAACACACAGCACTGGATAAATGTGAACCAGCACCTCTTTGTTTTAGATATAAGGCGCTCTCTAGCAACAGACAAGTGTGTTGTTTTGGGGAATGAGGCTTATAATTCTTTCTTGGCTAGCCTAAATAACAGTGATAACCTTTAAAGCTAACCTTTGTCTGCAGTGGAATGAATCTATGCTGATGCTTTCTGTGACCCGAATTTAAACTGGCATCACAGCAGCAAATTTAACAGAAGAGTCAGGGATTTGCTTTCTTTTTTGCTTTTTCTGTGCAGTTTATCACTATCCCTGCAGTGTGTGTGAACCCTTCAGAAGTTGTTCAAGTAATTGAGGACATATTGCATTCAATTTTTGCCTGTTTGTTTGGTCAGTCCGAAGGCCTCAAGGCCACCAGTAATTCCCCTCACAATAGCCTCAATTTCCTTCTCTGCATCAATGAGACTCGTCTGAATTAGCTAGTTATCCCAGCGCTATATTAGATCTACAGTGATCCATTCTTAATTAAGTCTGCCTACACTGCTTTGTGGCCAAAAGCATATTTGCAGAGTTACAATGCATTCCACTAACATACTAATGTAAATGTTTCAGAAATTAATCTTCAAGCCCCGAAGCAAGTCCAACAAGAACTGCATCAAAGATAGTGCAAAAAATAAGAAGAAAAAGAAAACAAAAGTTGAGAAGGAAACAGAAGATTCCAAGCCTCTTGATGACAGAGAGAAGGTCGAAAAGGAAGAAGATAAGAGTAGGGATGAAAAGGCGAACACAGCAGAGGGAGAGACAGCAAGAGAAAGTGAGACAATGACAGAGAGAGAGGCAAGGTGTGAGGAGGATAGAAAAAATGATGATGGTATTGAAATCAGTATGGAGACTGTCACAAAGAAAGATGGAGGAGCATCGACAACAGACAAAGAAGCAGAAAATGGCACTGAAGAAGAAGCACTGGATGGAGAAGGATCAAAAGTGAACGGAGAGCCTTCTGAAAACAGAGAGTTCAAGGAAGTGATGAAAACCATTGCAACTGTCGAGAGCAAGACCAAAGAAAAGGAGGACGAGGGCAGAGCGGAAGTTGAAGTTGTGATAGAAAATGGGGTAGAGACAGATGAGGAGAAAGATGAAGGTGGAGATAATGCAGTCAGATGCAAAACGGAAGAATCAGTACACACGGAAATCATTGCCAAGGAGATTGTGGTTGATCCACAGGCCACATGTCAAAGCCCAGAGGAGACTCAAGAGTAGCCCCAGTTGTTAAAGTTAAGATTCATTCCCCACCCTACCAGTCCCCATTCCTAAGAACTGGTTCCCAGTGTTGTCCCTAATCCAAATTAATGGGGCTTTGGTCCCCATCGCTGCAGCATTCTCCAAACCTCCCATTGCTCATTGATGATACCCCCCACATCCTAACTCAGTGTAGCTTGGAAAGAACTTCATTTAAAACCACACATACTGAATGTATATACTATCTAAAACAGGAAATGCTGATGCGTGGTAGTCAGGGTGGCGTCGCTGGATGAGGAAGACCAGAGCACTGAGGAGGATGCCAAAATCAGAGCATGTGCAGAATGAAGCTAACATTTAAAGGCCTGGTCACCCAGCATTTAAAATGTTTTCTAATGTGGATTCATTTTGATTACTGGATTTATTGTTTGCGAGGAGTGTTGCTGTTGACCAAATTGCTAAGAGTAAGATCAAACACTGTCTTGGACTCACTGCTAAAGGCGTTCCCCAAAGAAGCTTATTGGTAGCTATCCGTCTAAATTTACATGAATTTAGCCTCATCTATCAGACTGTAACCTGCTCCTGATAAATTGAATGGTTTGTTGACAGTTTTAGTGAAGCAGTTTATAATGTAAATGCACCTTTTGAAAAAACTAAATGAACTTCTTTCTTATTGACAGCCAACCTAAGTTATATTTAGAATAGCTGCTAGCTTAAGAGCTTTTTTTACGCTCCCAGTAATGGTTTAAAATGCTGACAGCAAAACAACAGGGAGCAGACAGCCCAGACGATCTTATATTAAAGATGAAAGACGAAATGAAAGAAGCTGATTTAGGTAATGTGACTTAACTAATGCATTTAGCTAACAATCTAGCAGCTTCTCAACAAGAACTGCTGCTACTGCATGTTGCTAATCTTCTAAAATCAGGTATTCAAAAAGGAATAGATTCACTTTTTTGTGTTACTTCCTGGTGTTCCCAGGCCTTTGACAAGGCCGGGGGCTTTGCATTATTATTCTTGTTGCAGCCCACTTGCAACTTTTCAATAGGGTTAAATAGCTAGCCTAAATGATGTTGTTTTACACAAACACAAATACATATAAAAGTAAGTCCTAACAGAGAGAAAACAGAGCATGGTGAGCTTTTCCTGTCTTACAGCGATAAAGTTACCTGTTTGACCAGCTCTTACTGCTTTATGAAGCTGTGAAAACAGAAAAAAAAAGAGGTAGGGTCTTGGCTGCCTCTTTAACCCATCTGACAATGTAAAGGGCAAGTAGGCTTAGAAAAACATCCTGAATCGTCCTAAACCCTGCTCTCGTGTGAGTTCGAATGTGAAGGGATGAGAAAGCTCATAGAGGTGATGGGAAAGGCATTTGTTGCGACAGGCAATCCAAAGTAGGCTGAACAGATAATTGTTTACGCTGAGCTCTAAGCCATCAAGTGCTTCAAACAGAGCCGATAATCACTCTTTGGTGTGCTCACCTTGCATACAGAATGTTCCATATTCAAAGCCAAGCTAGATAAGGATGTGAAATTCAGCTGAATGTTTGCACCTCGAGGGCCGAACTCATATTCAGAGTTAGCTTTTACATACAGGAGATCTATTCCTGCGCAAAGTTGCATTTTTAATTACATTCCAGTCAGTCGCTGAAAATGAAAGTAGTTGTCAGTGTGGAAACGAGGTTAAGCTGTGTGGTCAGAACATGTCGTAGCCTCGTTGTTTATTGAGACCAGATTTGAGAGGTAGAAATTGAAATAAAGAAGAAGGCTGCAGTAAAAGAGAAAGACCACAGAGCATAAGAGAGTCAAATAAAAGAAATGGATAGGCTCATTTAAAGTAACAGCCGTTTGTGTCCCACATTCCCTGTTGAGATTTCCTTCATTATTTTACCTCCAGCTCTTTAAGCACCTCTTACCAGACATCATTTCTGACAATAACCAAGTCCTAATGTGCTGTTTCATGGCATCGTGTAGCTTTCCATTTTAAAAGGTGGAACAGGAGGGGAGGGAAGTGGCAACATTCACGGTGTGGAGCTCTCATTAGCTCACTAATGGATTTTGTCAGTGGGGTATCTGTCAGTAATCATGCATTTATAATGGGGGTCACTTATTGGGAGGAGGTATTGACAGCAAAACACCTCAATGTGAAGCAAATAGCCTTCATATTAACAGTGATGTCATGGGGAATCATTTGCACTGAGGAGGAAGAGTTTGTGTTTAAAAAAAAAAGTGTTGCATTTTTGCAAAGAACTTATATCTCATCACAAAGATGTCAGAAAGCCTATTTATTAAAGCGTTAGCATTTGATTTATAAAGAACTTAAACTACCTTCTGTCTGGCTTTATACATAGTATAATTTGTCACAATTTGGATATTTTGTTTCATGAGAATAAATGATAGCTTGGTCAAGAAAAATGGATCCTTCCTGGAGAAGAAACTCTTCAATTACACACAAGTAAGATCGATTATGCTGAATAAGTGCTCTCCTTTCGGGAGATTAATCCACCCGCCGCTGAGATTTTTCAATGTAAAATGGCAGATGTTTTTGTGTAGAGTAGAATATAAAACTGTGACCAGTTTAGCCTTATCACTATACTGTAAATGGCCCACAGTCTGCTATTAGAAATGTCTTTTAGAGGCACCATGGTGATTTAAGTGTTTGTTATAGTCAAACGGGAACGTTTTGCTACAGTCAGTGTTGGTATTTTGAAGATGTTGTTAAATGTTTTATTGCTGGGATTCAGAAGGACAGGATAAAGATGTGTGTGTCTATATGAAGGTATTATATTTTGGATCATTCTTAACATGTTTTGAACATGTGTTTTTTTATTGTGAATGTTCTGTTTTTGGACATTTTTATTGTGGGCTTTGTGTTGCCTCTGCTAAAGCTTGCAAAAATGTATCGCTGACTGACGCTTCCAGCTACCTCCCGAGGGCCGTTGTGGGTTTTGAACTGAGGGGTCGCTGCATGTGTGACCCCCCTGAAGCATATGGTCCTTGTCCTCTCGCCCTCCACTATGACGGAGACCAGAACTGTGAGCGTGAGGTCATCGCTAATGGCAGACGAGGTCAAGGGTCATGTTTGAGCCAGAATGGATTTTCCACAGCTGTACACAGGAGTGTGCACGAGCACGTGACAAATAACCACTCCGATATTGAATGAAGATATGAAGTCATATTATAGTCACATTATAGTATTCTCTTTTATTTTCTTTCCGTCTCCTTAAACGTCATCGACTCAGCTGCTTTTGACTGTTTGAACTTTAATAAGCATAATAATAAGCAAGAAATATTTAATGCCACCTCTTGCATCAGAGAAGCTGACGAGCAAATAGGACTCAGCTGTCACTTTCACGGTTTTAGTCGGAATACAATAAATATAAATTATGAAAGGCAACACCAAAAGGCATCTTTTGAGAGCAGACAAGATCTTTATGAATATTTGAGAAATTCCCCTGTTAAATCCTGGTCAGCTTATTTCCTCAGATTGAATCAATTTTTTCTTTCTCCCCAGTGTCACGCTAAACATTTTAACTGTCATCCATCTGTTTTATGAATATGAATTTATTTCAGCGTTCCTTTCTTTCGCCTTTTTTGCATGTCTGCACATTTTTAATCTAAAACTGTGACATTTATTCCCCTTTGGCATCCTGTGAAAACACATAGCTCAGATCCGTCTTTATCTATGGGAACAGAGTTTGGAAAATGAAAACGATGAGATGATCTCAGCTGACACGAGTGCTTTGTGACTCCCGCTGCATTCCTGTTGTTCATCCACAAATATGGATGATCATAACCTTGACAAAAAGTTACAGCCGGCCCTGTATCCGTCCATCCAGCATGGGGCCGTGGCCTTAGGGGGCTCCGTCTCCCCCTGATAAGGGCTGATTGGTTGCTGTGCAGTCTAACCTCTGACATGAGTACACTCCAGAGACTCTGGGTAATTGTGATTTTTGTGGTCTACAAAAACAAAACGGAAAAAAAAAAACAGAGACAGGGAGAGAAAAGTGAGATAGGATCTGACACTTCATCAGTTAAATGATGTTGAACCGTGTTAACTTAGCCGTCTGTGAAAAGAAGGAGATCTAACGTTAGTATTAAATATACGGCCCTCTCCCCTTTCTTGTAAGGAAAGGTAACATACTGTCTTATATCAGCATAATTGTCTCTGAGCCTCAATAGTGGCGCTGGTGCAATCATTCTTGGTAATGCTGTAAAAAGAAAAAAAAAAACGTAATGGTTCATTTCCTGTGTGCTACTATGGTGTGAAATGGGCAGAGCAGAAAAGGCAGAACATGATTTAATAGGATGCCGTCATTTATTTGTTTTGTTTTTTTCTGTGTTGTCACTTTAGCTTGCTCACAGCCTCTGCAAAATGTATTCTTAGATTTTTGTGTCTGATGTGAGTTTTTTTTATCACCTCAGCTGCCATCTTGAATGTTGAGTTTGATCATGTGCCGTTGTCTTTTGCATCGCTATCGCGGAAGAAAAAAAGTATTCTTTATCTTTGCTATCCTGAGTGTGTCAACATTCCTATTGTTCATGACATCTGTACAATTTGTATATTATAAAATGATTTATATTTAATGTGTACACGTGTCCGTGCTTCTTTTATGTGAAAGTTTTAAAGGAGCCTTGCTTAGTGAGACAGCTGCAAATAAAAAGAAGCTAAGGGGCAAACATGCTAAAGCATTTTCATATATTATACTTTATTTCTAAGTATGACTTATATATTCATTGAAATAAAATAGTGAAAGGAGGAAAAAAGCTTAAATACTCTGGTGTTTTTGCCCCGACATTAGATTTAAAATGCCCTCTTCTCCAAAACTTTCACTTCTATGTTTGTACAGCATTTCGTACCATTATGGCTTTGCTATGACTCCTCCTGTAGGCCGACAGTCAGAGCTCTTCATTAAAATTTGAAGCTAATGAAGATTCAGGTTGCAGATACAGTAAAACATAAGTACACTTACCTCCATCTGGCCTCCTGTAACAAGTAGATCTATTTGTCACCACACTGCTGAAACTGCCCTGAACCTCAGATGTGAGCTTGGGGAAAGACCTACAGAGAGCCATTACACACTTCCTATTAATCCCATTGTATAGACATTGACTGCAATTTAGCCAGAACTCAGCAAGGGACACTCATGACAAAGTGCAAAATGGAAAGTCATGAACAGAGTTAAATAGCTAAAATAATATTTACACCAATTTCCAAACAAAAGGTTTGAAAGCTTGTTTTTCATACTTTTTTTTTTTTTTTACCATCCAGGAGTTTTGGGTTATTATCTCAACATTTAATTCAAACATCTGAGAAAATAATTTGAAATTTCAAGTGATTAAATTAAAACATTTAAATAATCAAAAATTCTGGCTAAATTCAGTAGCAGAAGTTTCCATTCAAAAAAAGCCTTTTTGTTTCAACATCGTATACATTATATAGTATAGTAGTTTTGTGAATATAGCATTGATATGTAAATTGAAATCAAATTAATGGGTTTTTTGTAATTGAAAAAAAAAAAGACAAGGAGCTACTAGTGCCCCAAAAAGACTAGGTTTTTTGCTAATGCATGCACAGCTGTGTGTAAGAAGCAGGAAGGTGTGGTGGTCAACAGTGACTGCTGTCAGTTGGTTAGAAAATCAAAATGGCAGATGGTGCAATGTAGCTGTAACTGTATAAACTGTCTTGAGCAACTTTCCTAAATAATAAAAAAAAAAACTCCCCACAAAATGCTCAGTTTTGGTCAACAGCTCATGCAAGAAATTCTTGCAAGCAGGCTCTCCTTTGACTTTAGAAGTCCAGGGAGTGGGAGCTTTCCTGTTTCAGTTCCTGGTGATTTGCTCATCGATGGGAGGAAAGCAAAAGCGAATCCTTCCATTCATCAACCACTCAACCACTTGTTCAATTCAGGGTTGCAGCTGGCGCTTGTCCCAACTGTCACAGGCCAAAGTAGCAGAGTGCACCCTGATTCGGGTTGCCAGTCTGTCACAGGACTAATACAGAGAGAAAGAGTCATCCACACTCATATTCACAGCTTTGGGTCTTTTTAGAATAACCAGTTAAATTAAGAAGCATGTCTTTGGACTGCAGGAAGGCACAGGGAGAAAATGGAAATGTTACACAGTTTTTGCTGTGAGGCAACTCTCCTAACCACTGCACACTGACTAAATTCTTCAACTTCTATTAGAGATTCTTTGAGTGCCACGTCTATCTCTTATAATGTCTCCTATACCAATTTAGTTATTCAATGTAACAACATAAGTTTCCTCTTCTGTAAAACTACGATTCTGAGAAAAAATGTATCTGGCCACAAAATATTTCTGCAGAATGTTAGAAATGGAAGTTTAATATTTCAAATTATACCTCAAACACAAGGATATTCATACACAGCACAAGTCACACTGTGGCATATAGACATAAGATCGTGTAAATGGCTTTCAAAGGGTACTAGCAGCAGAAAAGAATTTGAGCCTTCCAGCCATCTACGCACACCCTGCAGAATCATGAAACACAATGGCTGTCCTTCATAAAGTGCTCTGTGTCAGAACCCAGAAAAGAAGTTATTCAGAACGCAGAGTTCTCGCTCTGCACAAGGACAGTCTATCCTTGGAGGACTACAGAAAGACGTGAAATGACAACTTCAGGCCACTGAACGCAGAGAAAATGTTGAAAGAAGCATAATGCAGCAGAGAATTATAGCCTCATATTAAGATTTTCTCTCTGTGAAAGGATAATTTTTAAAGTTCTGCTCCATCTGGTTATTACCTTCATTACTGTGTGAACCTTAGAATAGATCAACATGATAGTTATTACACACTAACACCACAGAAATACCATTTTGTTCTCTTGTTCTTATATCAAAACAACCCAATTCAGGCTGAAAACTGTCCCTTATGCATCACAGTATCACATAAAATCTCTGACCGACACGCATTATAATAACCCTATGGTGCTTCTGAGCTGAACTATGTTTACAGTTGATTCAACACAGCCGGTGTGATCTATAAGTCATGAGCTGAGAGCCCAGGGGAGAGTAAGGTCATTACGAGGAAGGCTTTGCCTTCAACCAAAACACCATATCCATTCTCCTCACTGCAGGAGGCATTAATGGCTCTTGAGGCAGATTGGGGACCCACCGGAGAGCCACTAAAATGGTAAGAAACACAGTGATCCTGTGGTTTGTATATTAAACTTGTGACCTCAGGGTGCTACATCCACAAGGTTCCACTCCAGGGCCCACAGGTAATGACATAAAACAGTTTGCTGAGGGAAGCACGTTTTTGAATAATGAGGTTTCTCTGTGGCTTCAAAAAATGTTGTTTTCATGCATATGCTGGGGAATGCTGTAACAGTGTTCAGGCAGGGGTTGACGCTGTTCCAATGCTGTCCCCAAAGGGTCTCTGGAGTGGAGCCTACAGCACTGCAGTGTTTTCAGCTATGGAGTGATACATCTAGAACTCACAGCACTCAGTGAATAAAATCAGAGTACAATGTTTATGTTGCCAGCATCTTGCCATAAAACTCACTGTTACAGGTGAGATGTTGGTTAAAGTCCCTTTCAGTGCAGCACTGCCATCTAGTGACTAACTGAGGCCTAATGCAAAGAGAAATTATTTTCAAAATAGACTGAACTCCTAATGGTTTTGTTAGTATTGGTGCTGAGTCAGTTAATATTTATTTGATTGAAAAAATCCACTGTCTGACGTCTATTCTGTAATTAGTAGAGTCAAATCCAATGTTCATCAAAGAGAGAAAAAAAGGTCTAAGAGTGTTGGCAGCACTGCTGTAATACACAGAACAATGACTTTACATTTTTTCAGTTTGTGGAAAAATGTCAATTTCATAATATGAAATTATTACAAAGAAAGAATCTTTCGGTTTTACAGAAACATAATGTCCAGACTTTAGCTTTAAATATGTCTAAAGGGGGACTTTAACGGTCTCATATATATATAACCAAAGCCAATTTCACACACTGCAACCCTGGACTTTTTTTTTTTTTTTTTCAGAGAAGCAGAGATTACCCAGCAAGAGGTTCATGTCAAAATGTGAACACCTGATTGAGTGAGAATGGACATTGTTGTCTTTAACCTGCCAGCTCCCTCCTTCAAAGTCTGTGTGGTGTCCAGTTGAAGCCATGTGAGAAATAGAGCATTCGTGCTGCCTTCTGCAGATTTGAATATTTATTTTCGTAACAATATCAATGAAGGTCGACTCTTTCAACCCAAACTGAAATCTTTCCTCAAACCTACCTGTGATGTTTTGCCCAAGCGGCAACACCAGCAGCCTTAAAAGCCGATGTGTGATTGTCAGCAACTGCAGGTCCTCCAGGAGGCATTTGAGACTGACTCCAAAGTGAGTCAATCCCCAGAGACTCCTATGTTAAAATGTTCAACTTTAGTGCTTTAAAAACATTTTTACACACACACACACAAAAAATAGAAAATAAAAAACACTTTGAGCCTCTATGGATCATTTACTCCTTCAGAATAACTCTGAGGAGAGTAAATGGTTTTTAGAACTACTTCAAGCCAGTACACAGAACATCTCCACTGTGTTAGTGCTTTTTGAAGCATTTTTAATGGATCATCACCTCAATGTTGCGCAGACCATCTAAGAAGTTTATGCTTTATTTTTGCTGAGTTAAATTCTAGTCAGTGGCCAATATGTGTGTCTGTGGAGCTGATAACTTATCCCTTTTATAGTAGCTTCTTGCTACAAAAGACCAAAATGCTAACTTCCAAGATCATATTCAGGGTCTATCTTTTATACCGTCTTTAGTTTTATATTCAGTGTGATGACTCAGTCATTGCTCAGGCTGGAGCACCTATTGTAAATGTAGAAGCTTTATCCAAACAGTGACTTAGGAAATAATCAGTAGGGTAATTTAAAAGTTTTGAGGGTTTTGGATTATTGCACTCATTTCTCTAAAAATCCACCTTGTGTTGCTGGTGCCCTTAGAATATTCATATCTCTACTCTACTCCATTAACTCTATCACTTTATTGTTTTTTAACTGAGTTTGGCTGCATATAGCCGAGTTTATAATGACTTTCACAAGAAAGATGCTATAGACAGAAAATAAGTTTTTTGCACCTTAGGCCATCTGCGCTCATATATATCATTTCCCTTTACTTTTTAGACATTTAAGGGAAAATTCAAATGATGGATGAGATGTATTTTTACTTTAAACACAACTATATGCCATGTGACCTCTCCTCCTGTCAAAGTCAGCATCTCTGTTTTTCTGAGGATGCCAACAAGTGCACTTGAGCATCAGCACCAGTAAGTACACTTTGAACTTAGATATGAGGTCAGCACTGCTGTATTAATTATCACAACCAAGAGGCCCTATGTAGATGAAGCCTACGTGAGAGGCTGTAATCGCTTTTCCTTGACTTGCAAAATGTTCTGAAAACCATTACCTCGGAGTTTGATAACGTCCTCCACTTCCCTCCCCAACCCTCCGTACGCACTCTGTGTTAGCAGATTAACTGCTCACCGATTAATTAGCAAAATTACCTCTGTGTGTGCCAATCGGTGTCTTATCAACCTTTGTCAGGCCTTAAACTGTAAATTAATTAATACCCCCTCTCTTGTCGTTTCCTAATTACCTTAGTTCCAGTAGGAATTCTAGGAAATGGCTGTGTCAGCGGCTGATGCTTGTTATGACTTTACTGTGAACTCATTGGTTCACTTGACAGGATATGAAAACATGCCGCTCTCATGCTGATGAGGGGATGACATGGTGGATCTTCAAATGAGGGCTTGATCTGAGGCAGAGCTCCTTAATCGTTTTGTTTTTGATGTTGAAGGTGACACTCGGCTATGTTTTTGACAAATGAAAAAAACACGAGACATTGCAGGTCCTGAAAAAACATCACAGGGAACGTCACATTTCAGATGAGCTTTTTTATTATTCGTCTTCTTTGAGTTTTAGATGTTGGACTGAGCTTCTTAGCTGGCAGTCACTGTGGAAAAAAAATACAAATCATACATTTATAAAGCAACAGCAACATTTTGTATACACCACCAGTTATGTGACATTTAAATATTTCACTTCTAGCTTCATTACTTTGCTCTAACTCTCTGACAACTTTTGTAGCAATAACTAATTTGAGTATTCAGTTGTGAAGGACTTTGTACATACGGAGAAATTTAAAGTTTTGTTATGAGCAAGTACTTGGAGACAATGGAGAGAAAAAACTACCTTTTAACAGGAAGATTCCTCCAACAGAACCAGCCACGTGCCAGCTGGTTTAAGCCAAACAAAAAGGCTAAACTCTAATCACCATCGATAAAACCAGCTGAAATTTCAGCCAATCTCTACTGAATAATTCACCTCTATTGTCTTTCAGAACATACGGTACAAAGAATGGCTAAAATCACGTAGATTTCAGTGCGTAACAGTGGCAAGTTAGCAATGTAAGCAAGAAAATATTCTGAAGCATTCCTGCGTGTTACATTTTTTTCTCACTAATACTGACTTGTGAAATATATCTGAATGTTTCCAAATATGTGAACATCTGGCGGTAAAGTTCCTCAAGTAGTCAAACCTCCATCTCCATCATACAGAAACATCTGGAGAAAACTTCATACGATCATCAAAAGCTCTTAAGCTAATTAGAAATCCTGAGGCAGAGTCGCCCAGCTGGCTGTGATTTTAAAAACACTCAAAATACCACATGTGTAGCGTTCTGGGATACAGACATGTTCTCTGTTTGTTATTGCATATATGTGCAAAGGCATCATGTAAAAATAGCTTTTTTTGCAGCTTTTTGCAATTTAGTTGCTCCAGATTTCATTGAGCTGATATTATGTCCGTAGGTTAGAGTCAATGTTACCATTTTACCATTTTGGTTTGGTAACATGTCTGAAATAAAATTGTTCTCTCTTCCACAGGTCATCTCAAATATAGCCCTTCACACACACATTCATGTAAATCTTCACGTGTGCTTCACCAAATATTTGTAGTCTAACAATTTAACCTTCATCTTACCTGCTGAGATGCACAGCAGTGGAAACGCACATCATTCAGGGTGGAGTCATCCAGGCCATACTGGTATTCTTCCATCTTGGTCTCGATGCCACAGATGCCTCCATCAGGGCATTCCTCACTCCAGTGGCCATACTCTCCCCATCCCATGCCGGGCCCCTCCAGCGTTGGGTTACTGCTGCAGCGGAACCTGATGTTGTTGACGGCCGTGTCATCACCAAACAGACCCTGATGGGGTTCCACACTAATCTGGAAAGAGGTTAGCACTCCGCTCGGGCAGTACTGAGGCTGGGACCAGTCACCGAAGCTGGGCGGGAACAGATTAAATAAGGGGAAATGAAGGGGAGGAAAATAAGCTTGACATTTAAACATCCAAAACATATTTATGATTGTGGCAGAAGCAATGCTTTCATTTCCTCTCTGAGCGTAGTACAAAACTATTAGCCTCCAGCATCCTGCTGCTTCCAAAGTACCTTGAACCATAAAAAATACAAAATATTACACAGATCATTAGAAAGTGTGGATAGCTCCAACCTCAACATTTTGATCATACCTCCTGAAATAAAACTTGTACAAATGAGGCCACTTTCCAATAAGACACAAAGTATTTATTAGCCGTACCTACCTGATAATGGTAACAAATCTGTTGTGAACAGGTTAAATGAGATCTTCACAACAGAGAGAATCCAAACTGCTAATGTGGGTGGCACAAACAATCAATGCCATCAGAAATATGACCACAGGGATTTATGCTTGATCTACTGTGGGTTTTCTACATAAATGACTATGGAATACTTAAATATCATTTTTATGCTTGTTTTTGCTGATCACACAATTGTATCCATGTATGCCTCATTCAGGAAGTTCTGGGAAAAAACTAAATGCAGAAGGCACAAATTGTAAATGGACAAGGAAATGAAAGGAATGAGTGGCATACACTCATGAGAAACTAAAAAGACAAATAAAGACAACAAAGCAAAAAATATAACAGGGACCAGAACATAAAAATACATGAAAAACATGTCAGCCTATTTAGATAGAACTGAAGGCTGTCTGTAATGTTTCACCCATAAATCTGTCTGTCTGGCTCAGATTATGAAAATACTCTGTACCGTCACACTTCTCCCTGAATACTGAACAGCAGTGAACCCTTGTCTATCACAGTGCATCACAACTTTTCACATCTACTGCTCATTATTATCTGTATTCAAAGTTAGGAAAGACTCGCCTACACTTAAGAAGAAAGAGCCCTTTCATATTATTTATTAATGGAGATCTGCTTCTGAAGCTTTCAAACTACCTTGTATTTCATCTCTCATTTCAGTCTGGTTCAACAGATATTCCACATATGCATTAACTTTGGTAAAACTGGTTTCCTGACACTTTCACATGGAAAGACATTCAGTCTGTTCTCAAGTTAGAGATATATATGCCTCTATCTCACCCTAGCATCCTCCACTGCTACATCAACCATTTCTGCATGTCCTCTCTCAGCGCATCCATCTTCTCTGAGACCTTCGTCTTTTCCTCCTGCCCAGCAGCTCCAAATTCATCACGTTTTGCCAAATATATCCACTATCCCTCCTCATCACGAGTCCAAACCATCTCAGCATCACCTTTCTAACTCTGTCTCCAAACTGCTTGATCTGAGCTGTCCTGCTGATGTTCTCGCTTATAATCTTGTCCATCCTGATCACTCCCAGTAGAAATCTTAACATCTTTAACTCTGCCACTTCTGTTAGTGCCACCATCTCCAAACCATAGATCACAGCAGGTCTCACTACCATCTTTAAACCTTCTGTTTCACTTTTGTTGCTCTCCTTCTGTCACAAATCAGCCCTGACAGTCGTCTCCACCCTCTCCACCCGGACCGCGCTCTCTTCTTCACCTCTCTTGTGCATTGCCTGTTGCTTTGGATGGATGACTCAGGGTATTTGAACTATGTATCTACTCCTTGCAGCTTCACTGTTACACCTGCTCCCTATTCTCGCTACAGATTACAATGTCATGTTTATTACTATTGTTATGATTATTACTATTATCTCATAAGTTACTCACATTTTGTGTTTAACATGTTGTTTTCTTGCCCATCTGTTTGTAGAGAGTTTGTGGAGGGTTTTGCTTTTCTATGATGCTTGAAAAATACCATAACCATTATTCATAAAATAATCTAAAAAAAATTGTTCTTTTTAATACATTACACTACAAATTTATTTCATTCCACTCTATTTTTCTTTTGTAAAATTCTCAAATATTTTCTACCTTTGTAAATAAATTTGTGTTTATTTATTTTGCACATTTAATCTTTATTGTGTATTGTATTGCATCTTTCTTTATTTTTGAAGTATTTTTATTATTTGAGACCTGATTTGAAATATGTAGCACTTTGTAGCAAGAAAATTTAGGTTAATATATAAATAAACTTGTATACCAGGTACACAATGGAGGAAAATTAATTATTTTAAAAATTGCTTTTACATATGTTACACCTAACCTAGACTAAAACACCTCCAAATTTCATAATCTGGCAACCCAAATTGTAGTTCATGGCTTATAACTGAGATTTAATGCATGAATAAACAGTTCAGGCAAATATTAAAACTGGATGGAGATTAGTGTAATTCATGACTGCTTACTAGCCAGTGTGGGACTCAATAGTGTACAGGAAGTTGCGGTTTCCATCTTTTGCGCAGACAAGGCGAATCCCATTCAGAGCAGTGTCATCACTCCCGTACTGGTTAGACTCCACCTGAGAAAACAGAGGACAGTTCCCAGAAGCAGAAACGATTTTCATCAGCCCAGTTTGTTATCTGCTTCTCGGTAAAGCAGCAGATACATTGAGGATAAAAGTTCACATCAGGTTACACAACACTTTCAGGTTCCACTTTCATCTTTGCAGAGTATCTGAGGCAGTGAGAGAAATCCAGTATCTACACTGCATGCTGTTTAATGCACAAAAAAGATTTCGGCTTTCATCTTCTTTACTAGAATCATGCAATGAAGAAATCATCAGGCCAGTATGGAGAGGATTAACAATTAAATTTATGGTAAATATGATCTGGGAACCAAAATTTGATTTTTAATTACAAATTTTAAGTTTATTTATTTCAAATTCTAAAAAGATCATTTTTTTCATTTCTTCTGACAATAAAGGCTCATCAAAAGTCAATCAAGCAAACATATGAATTAACCAGTAAAAGGAACAACAAAGAAAGATGAGCAATAATCCAGAAAACAAACATCTAAAATAAATAAAGTATCATAAATTGAAGCATGGAAGTAAAATCAATTCCTCAATTCCTGTTAAAAATGATGAGACAAAAAACAAAAAATCGGTGTAAACAACAGCATGTACCAAAAGTATAATAATGGCTACGATATCTTGATCTTCATGAGAAGTTTTTTGAAGAGTTTTATGTCATGGTTTTTTTGGGTGGGGTGTTTTTGGTTTTGTGTATTTTTATTTAATATTCAGTATTACTGGGTTGGAAAAGTAAGTGAAATGTGAAATTGCTGGAAGTGTAAAACCATCAGATAAGGCATTCGTTTGTCATATCAGCAGCAGTAGAGGCATTTTTAATCAAAGTAACGTTTATAGCATTTTTGAGAGACGTTGTTTTACCCTGACACTGAATCCAACAGCAAAGAAACTCTCTGGGCACATCTCTGGCCAGGTCCAGGTTCCAAACCTCTCTCCGTTGCTCACAGTAAGCAGAGATTTATACTCCCTGCTGTTGAAAGCCACTCCAGCTCGCTGCAAGAAGTTCTTCTGCTCCTCACAGAACCCAGCGGACAGCACAGCCAGCACGGCCACAACGGCGAGCAGACTTGTCATATTGACAGCAGTGAGTCAGTGTTTCAATCTGAAAGGCCAACTAACAAGTGAAAGGGGCCTCGGGCTCAAAGCTCTTATAGCTTCCCTGTTGATTCTGAAATACACCACTTGTAGCAGGATGAATCATTTACAGAGGAACATTACAGAGTGATGTGGGAATAAACAGCTGGTGTTGGAACCAGAAAAGATTTCGATTTTAGTGACGTTTGGCGAGATGAAGGCTCTGTTTTTAGGCTTTCAGACCACTCATCTTTTACTTCACAGAATGCATGGAACAGAAACTCTATAAGGACATATTTCTGCATAATCAAACCTTTGCACTTATAAATTCTTGAAGTTGATCTTGCAAGGATTAGAACTGTTAAATACTATTCCCAACAAATATAGACTGCAGAGTTTGTCTGCTACAACTAAGCAGAAACAGTGTCTATTAGTAATGTTGACATACGCTGCTGTTCATTTTGTACAAGGCTGACACAACACCATCAAATCCACTAAAATAATAACCAGGTTCCCATAATTAGACTCTTTCTTAGAACTATTGCTGATGCATTTCAGTTTGGAAAGGGCTTTTAAACATCCCCAAACTACAGATTTCACAAATTTAACTGGGCTCGGGTGTGCCAGGAGAAAGTCATTTCTTTTCAGAAAGAACATTAAAGGATAACTGGAGTTAGTGAGTGAACCTACAGGCAACTCTTTAGGGAAAAATCTGCAGTGTACAGATGACTCAGAGATAGAGCTGTTTGGCTTCAGTAACAGTAGGCACATTTCAGAACAACCTCAGACCAGCTGTGAGCCACGGCGGGAAAAGTGTTGTAGTTTGGGGTTGCTTTGTTGCCTCAGGGCACCGGCTGTTTATAAAAGATGCATCTAACCACCATGACATCATTCACTGGTTTGTGGACTACTGTTGAAAACCATGGATTGAGCATTTTGTCCATCACTTTTTTTTTCATTAAAGGTTGAGCTGACTGAAAAACTGAGGTCAGCACACACACATACAGTAATGGTTTATTAGTCTGAAAGTAGTGGTGCTCGTTTAAAAGAAAAATCATCCTGTATTAATTAATATAGCGTGACATAATCCATGTTTTCACATAGATTTCTACACAATCTGGCTTCTTTTTGAAAACAGACCAGTCGCTCCCTGTTGACCCTAGAAAGAAGTTTATGGCATCTTGTCTGGTTTCATTCCCAGAAACTACATCAGTCAAGTTATAACCGTTTCTTGAAATGCATAAAGAAAAGCTCTACTGGAGTAAATTTATTTACAAAGTAACAATAAGTAAAAACATAAAATATAAATGAAAACAGAAGCACATACACTTTGGGATCTCCAAGCCAATAACAATGAACATAACCACTCCCACTCTTTCTAGAAACCATAGTCTCTTTGGTTAACCACAAAACAGGCGAAAAGGTTGTTAAAGATAAATTGACAACTGCATTATAGGCAGATATAAACAAACACAAAATAAAAGGGGCTGTGGTTTTACAAGTTTGCCACACAAGTCACTTTCCAGAAGCACATTTCAAGCTATGCTCAACAAAATCCAAACCTAACCTCACCCAGCACAGAGCCCAGCAGCCAAAAGGCAAAGCCCACCTGCTGCTGGATCTAGATATTGACTAAAGAACAGAGCGATGTTTGCTTGTCACATTCAGACCTGGAACACACAAAGAGAGACAACGAGAGGACCAGCAGCTCTGTTTCAACAAAAGGACAAAGGATCAGAGAATGTAACATATTTTACATCCAGTCATTGATTCAATTCAAGTAAAAAGAGCATGAAGATAATCTGAGCGCATCCCCTGAAAGCTGAACACGAAGTGGAACATTAACCCTCATCCTACTGACATATTTAATATACACAGACTACTGATTGAGGTCCTCCAAAAATAAATTAAGAATAAACCTTATTTCTTTTCAGAACATCATTAATGTCATCCAAGAGAGAATAGTATCCAAGAATAGTATTATTACAAAAAATATATAATTAATATGCAAATTAGAAATGACCATTTCACCAAAACTGCAATTATCTAAAAGCTTGTTTACCATCCTCTGACTCTGACATCATTTATTTTTCAGAAATCTCAAGCAAACATGATTTGTGTTGGATTTATAAGATGAAACCAATCGATGCAATTCTGACCTCAACATGAAATACTTGAAATAAACACACAGTAAACATCGTGAGGCCCAGACATCTCTCGGGTGTCCTGGTCTCCCCCGGGGCCTCCTCCCAGCAGGTCGTGCACCTCAGCTGGCTCCTTTCAATGAGGAGGTGACTCGGCTCTACTCTGAGACATTCACGAATGACCGAGCTCCCCACCTTATCTCTGAGACTGAGCCCAGACAACCTTCAGAGGAAACTCATTTTTGCTGTTTGTTTCCGCAGTCTCATTCTTCAGTCACTGCCCACAGCCCATGACCACAGGTGAGGGTAGGAACATAGATCAGGCTTTAAATCAATAGTTTTGCTTTCACACTCAGCTCTCTCTTCACCGCAACAGACTCGTACCACATCTGTGCCAATCTGTCTGTCAATCTCCCACTCCACTCTCCCTTCACTCAGGAACAGGATCCCAAGACTTAAACTCCTCTACTCTGGGAAGCAACTCAGGAACTGCCTAGATTTGAATGGAAACTCCATTCTTTTCTGGCCTACAACCACAGCCTCAGACTTAGAGGTGCTGATTCTTATCTCAGATGATTCACACTCAGTTGCACACCACCCAGTGTGCAGGAGGAAGCTGAGAGAACCACATTATCTACAAAAAGCAGAGATGAAATCTTGAGCCCACACAATCTGATACCCTCCAACCCTTGGCTGTGCCTCACAATATTGTCTATAAAAATTACACGACCAGGAATGAGCATCATTTGCAAACCAAAGGCTCTCTGTGGTTGCACAGGGACAAGAAACAACTAAAATATGACAAAAAATATACCTCTGGGTTCTACATATTTTGTTTAACCCTCATCCCAGTCATGGGAATGAGGGCTGGGGGTTAAACAGCACACTGACCTTTAATATACAGTGTAAACAAAGAATGGTGCAAAAAGAAGAAATGGAGTGTGATGGAATGAGCTAGTAGACGCAAGGATCTGAATCAATTTAAATCTTGTGATCAATTTGGAAAATGTAACACATGCAAAACCTTAAAACATCTCACAGCTAAAATAATTTTACATGGAAGAGTGTTCATTGCAAAAGGTGACTGGGGTACGGTTATGCATAACGCCTACAAGAGGGTATTTCTGCTAAAGGGAGAAATACAAGGCTCTGATGCCAAGGCTTTAGAAGAATACTATATGTATTGATGTTTTTATAGAATACATCATGGAAAACCTTGTTTTCTTTGGGATTCTGTGGGATTCTGTATCCCATCTTTATCCTCAGGTGCTGTTTAAAAAACAATCAATTTCACTTGTCTACATATATCAAGGGGAAAAAAATCTAACAATCCAACAGCTTCACATGACTGTAAGAGATCGAGGAATATTTTAAATAGTTTGTTTGTCTTGTCTGGATGTGCTCAGACATCCAACCTTATCGCTGTTTTCAGATAAAACCCAACAAACCCATTTTTCTTGAATTAAGGAGAACGGCCTTATCTTATGAAACAGACTGTCAGTGATAAAGTTTTAATGCATTCATACATTTATCCTCGCACACTGATGCTCATATTTTTACACCAAATATCTTAAAGTCCCTTCGTGCACAGACAATTGGTAGCCAGTTTTCAGTGCAGGATAAGAAAAGACAGAGATGGATTCCAATTTGAATTTGAAGAACTTTTAGTCGACTACACTCTTGTATATACTTGTGCATATATATAATCATACTACCTGTTCATACACATAGAGCTGTTGTTACTAATAAAAGAGGTCATATCCACAGATTGGTGTTAATTACACAGCCTGGAGAGGAGTTTTGCTCCAATTATGTGTACGTTGTGTGATTTTGAAAGCTGAATATAATGTTATTTCACTCAACAGCATTAGACTTTGAAATAGTCGAGCTAATTCATTTTTGGGGCCTAATTACATATCAAGAAGTAATAGAGCAACATCAACATGCATTTGGAGTACGGTAGCTTTTCTGGCCAGTGTTCACTTTTCTTTAGACGTTCTTGGTCTTTAATAACTTCTCACAGAAATATTGAGTTTTTTCAAGAAGCCAAGCATGACTTCAAGCATAAAAAATGATGCATGATTTCAGTAGTTACAATTTACAGCTAGTTATTGCATTATTTCACATATGAATTTATGATCATTTTTGTTGATCTTTTTTTTTTTACTTTGTCTGTGTGCCATTTGGTGCTCTGAAGGTTTTCTTTGTTTTTCATTAAATAACTGCCTGCTGTGTCCATACTGTCATATACTGTGTGGATGAAACTGTCATAGTCCTGATTTTTTGTTGAGTTCTGGTTGCAGTTATATTTTTGGGGTTTTGTTGTGTTTCTAGTTTTTATGATTACTGTTGACCTTGATGTCTGAGTCTTATTTGTCTTCAGTTGTCTTGTGGGTCTTGTGTCTTGTTTGTTTTGGTTTCACTTCCTGATGTTGGTTCCTTTCCCTTCTTTGTAATTGTTCGGCCTGTCCTCATTAGTTTGATTGTTCCCTACTGTGTGGGTTTATTTCTGCTTCATGTGCGTCAATGTGTTTTCGACTCTTCTCTCTTTGGGTTGCCATTTTTGTTTCACCCTGATATTTATTTATTAAGTCTAATAATAATTCATTCATTCATTCCCTCATTTAGTTTTCATGTCTTGTGTTCTCTCACCTTCACCCCGACACCCCCCTCTTCATAAAGCTGAAGGTGAACTGCAGTCTGGTGATAATTCTCTGTACTAACATACTGTGTAATATTCAATTGTTTAAAATCTATTTATGGTTAAAATGGAACAGAGAAGCTTTCCAACAGCATCACTGTTAGAGGAACAGCTAAATAACAACAATACATTATTGCTATTGTTATTATTTTGTGATTAACTGTGACTTGATTATTTGGTACCAAGTTAAAACTTTTTAGATATGTAGGAGGGAATCAATTTCCAGCTGTAGCTGAGCTTACCAGTACACATATTATCAGACACTACCGCTGTATATTTAAAATTAGACTGCTGTCAAAGTTTGACTTTGAAATGGTCTTGTTTTTTAATGTTATCAACTTTATTTAATACACAAGTGTGAAGACAGAAATCTTATGCTAAGGGGAAAAATATTGTGACAGGTCTGACACTTTATTCTTATAAAATGATTATAACACAAAGCCAACTCTGGTTCTGGCTATTATTCAGTCTGGTTCATTTTTTTTTTTTTTTTTGAAGGATAATGTGTCAGTCGAGTCCTTGGCAGAAATGATCAAAGAGGAGCTCTGCCATGTCACAAGGTGAATTACGCAGAAAAAGAAACAGCAGAAACAGCATGTCACCTTCCCACAGTGCCATTTATCTTTACTGTGTAGGTCAGGCAACTCAACTGCATATTTGTTATATATATATAATACTGCACTGCTCGCTTTTCATGTGCATCAAACAGAGGTCTAAGGCACTACTACATAGTTACATAGGTAGTTACATAGTTACTATGTAACTACAATTCCTTCCTTAGCCATTCATCTCAGAGAAGTTTATAAAACGTAAACTGTGCCCTGTTATCTGAGACACAAAGTTACCAGAATGTATTACATAACTGGTTACACCGAGCTGTCAGGACGCCAGGACTGCTTGTAGCATTTGGAGAGTTTCACATTTCATTTTTGCTTCCACTTGATGTTTGGTTAAATTTCAGAAAAACGGGTTTTCCTTCAAAGTAAGAGCTGTACAGCAATAAACCACTGTTAGGATTTGGGTCGGGTTACATAAAGTCAACAAATGCAGCAAGAATGTGTCCTGAAATGTCCATTTATGACAAGCTGCATAATGCAACACCAAATCCAAAGGACAATCTTTTTGCATCTCTCTGATATTAGCATTTATAACGAAACTGCAGTATTTCATGAGATTGGCAGCTGCAGTAAAGCAGATCCGAAACAAACTGCCTTCTTCGTGTATTTAGTGCTGCACCTAGGGCAAAATGACCTGGTGAAATCTCAGTGTAGTCACAGAATGAGCATGTGATTTTCTGATCCAGTGCCTTTTCAGACAGAAATATTATTTTATTAAGATCAGCAAGCATTACTTACACAGAGATGCAGAAATACTACAAAGATATTCAAGACAACTACATCTTAGGCTGAGTACATAATAAATGTGTGGGAAAACAAATTTAAAAAAGAAACCACGTAGACATGCACAATCCATGCTGAAGGCAGTGAAAGGTTGGCAGGTATACAACAACAGCTGGTGACATAGAATTTCAATTTCAGACCACATAGACAAACTGGCTGGGAGAAGATGGAGCTGGTGTAGGGAAGGAATTAGGGGCAAGAGAGCAGGTAGGTGTGGAAGCATGGCAACACAACAGGGACCACTCCTGGAGAAAATGTGAACTGCGGCTCTTTTGAGAAGCTCATGACTGCCATGTTAAGATCAGCACTGAGTTACTATAATTATGAATTTCCCATGGATGGCATTCATGTCAGCGGAGGTCTAATGACTCTTTTAAATGTGCAATTTGAAACCTAATGATCCTGAAATGCCAGCCAAGTCCACTATTCAGTGTAAAGTACTGTAATCTCAATCGATATGCTGCCAATTTTAGTATTTTTAATCATACAATCATAAGAGCTTCTTGAATAGTCAGATAAAAATTAATGCAATAAAGCTATATCCATGATGTGAACGCACCAGCAGACTCAACACAGAGAGCAGATCACAGAAGCTGGCCGGTCTCCTGGAATTATGGTCCTGAGTTTAATTGCCTACACTTAACTCAGTTTTGTGAGTACTGTTATTCATTTTCAGTGAATCTATTATCACTGAATTTTCAATTAAAGCACACTTGAGTTAAAAAAAGACACATGTAAGTCTACTTATATTTGGGAATTTAATCTCTCTGAATAAAGTTCTTTCTCAGTCAGCCTTTTTCACTCTGGAAAGTATTTGCCTGTCTTAGGTGGCAGCTCCAGGTATGATTAAAGTCTTGAGTCCAGTTGGCTGAGAAACAAATGAGAGCAGACAGCTCATAGATGAGGACCGCCACCTCTCGGCCAGCTCACTTCACCTTTTGAGGAGAAAATCCAAAAGAGCTGTAATCAAGCCAACTTGGTCAGATGGACCTCAACATTTTGGAGGCACTGGGGCATAAAAAGGATTAGAGCAAAAATTGGCTAAATTAGCTGCTGGATAGCATGTTTCAAAGCAGAGTGAGTCAGGACAGAGAATTATGGGTTAAATGATTTTCTTCGAGCAATTTAATGAAAAAAAATGGACGGAACGGAAGCACTGCTTCCTTTTTTAATAAAGAAATCATCCAGATGAAGAGGCACCGGCAGGCATGTAGAGCCTTGTGTTCTGTGTCCATGTATTTATTTAAAATATATATTTGGCTTTTTTTTTTTCAATGGTTGTCAAGCATGATCATTCACTGAAGAGGCCACCTACAAGACCTAAGACTAAAACAGATGTAGGGCAGGTTGTGGTTTATTTCTACTTGTCAGAGGTGAAGCTGAAAATTTTTAGAGCAGGTTCAGTCTCATCAACCGTAAAACGATGAGTCAGTGTCACTGATGCATTGCAAAAGGAGGTTTAATGTGCTTCTCATCCATAGAGCTCAGGGTTGTTCATTTAGGCTTTCATTACTGTTTTGCAGCTGTTACTGACTAAATTTGGGATTTCTTTTTTTTTTTTTTTTTGAGGTAGAAATCAGTTGAAACAAGGGCTTAATTTTTAGGAGGAAAGAAAATGCTGAAACACCTACATCTATATAGTTTTTCCTTTGATACTGGAATGAGTCTCCACTACTTTCCTGACCCGGTTCTCATAATGAGCTACAGTCTGAGTCTCATATATACTTTTTATGTTGTGTTTTTGTTTGTTTGTTTCCACAAAGAAGAGCGTGTCTGTGATGTTGTCACCATTCTCATAGTCATATATCACCTGGTACACACAGCCACCTGTAACAGTGAGAAAATCGCTTAGTACAGACAACTGAGACACTATGATCCATCATGTTTTATTGCACATCTGCTAAACAAATGTAGACCCTTGTTCTGCTGCCAAGAGGAAGCATTTGGCAAAACAAATAAAACATTTTTCTTTTTATAATCCTCACTTTCATTGTCATGTTGGTGAATGTTAAACGAAGGCTAACTGATATCTTGTGTCGATGCATGTCACGGGAAATGAACAAAACAAAACAGACATCTGCCAGTAAGACAAAAGGAATAGTGGTAGGTTAGCTGTTTAAAGGAAGCCACTCGTTACTTCATCAAGCATACTCATAGGTACTAGGAGAATGTATGTAGTAATAAATCAGAATTAATTATTAAAGGGTTTATTAGGCTTTTCAGATGTGCTGTTAAATTAGTGGATGCTGGGTTAAGAAGTTTCAAATAATGAGGTCAGTGCAAGTACTGCTTAAAATACTTGATTTTGGACTGTTGATTCTACTCTTGGAGATGTATAATGTAAACAAGAGCCAAAATATCATGTCATAAGCCCCAGCCACCTCCTGTTCACACCCTCTGTGTGTGAATGTCAGCCAATCAGAAGACAGCTGGCTTAGTTAAAAAAGGAATAAAGAGCTTGTTTCACAGAGAGGATGAACCGAGGAGCTGGACCAGGGCCCAAAATACGACACCACTCTGGAAACAAAGTGAAATTAAAAACAAAAGAAAAATTATGAGAAAATATAAAACTGTAGATACCATGCTGATAAATTGTGTGCTCTCTAAAAGTCATGAAGACATATGTCAGAAATATTGCAAGAAAAAATGCATATTACATCAATAAATCAAAAGAATGGTTTATAATTCCAAAAGTAAAAAATAAATATAAGTTATGACTGCTTGTGATTCTTTTCATCTCCAGTATTATGTTGGAATTCTTTGTTTCTTTACATTGTTCTCAGTTTTTGTGGCTTCGTCTGCTTTCCCTTCTGTGTGGTTGCTCTGCCATCATTAGGCTCACCTGTGGTCAGTTAAACAGCCAGTCACCTCAACCTACAGTGGCTTGCAAAAGTATTCGGCCCTCTTGAACTTTTCCGCGTGAATCAATTTTATTGGGATTCCACGTGAAAAACCAACACAAAGGGATGTACACGTGAGAAGTGGAACGGAAATCATACATGATTCCAAAGATTTTTTACAAATAAATAACTGAAAAGTGGGGTGTGCGTAATTATTCAGCCCCGTGAGTCGATACTTTGTAGAACCACCTTTTGCTGCAACTCCAGCTGCCAGTCTTTTAGGGTCTGTCTCTACCAGCTTTGCACATCTAGAGACTGAAATTCTTGCCCATTCTTCTTTGCAAAACAGCTCCAGCTCAGTCAGATTAGATGGACAGCGTTTGTGAACAACAGTTTTCAGATCTTGCCACAGATTCTCGATTGGATTTACATCTGGACTTTGACTGGGCCATTCTAACACATGGATATGTTTTGTTTGAAACCATTCCATTGTTGCCCTGGCTTTATGTCGTTGTTCTGCTGGAAGGTGAACCTCCGCCCCAGTCTCAAGTCTTTTGCAGACTCCAAGAGGTTTTCTTCCAAGATTGTCCTGTATTTGGCTCCATCCATCTTCCTATCAACTCTGACCAGCTTCCCTGTCCCTGCTGAAGAGAAGCAGCCCCAGAGCATGATGCTGCCACCACCATATTTGACAGTGGGGATGGTGTGTTCAGAGTGATGTGCATTGTTAGTTTTCAGCCACACAGCGTTTTGCATTTTGGCCAAAAAGTTCTATTTTGGTCTCATCTGACCAGAGCACCTTCTTCCACATGTTTGCTGTGTCCCCCACATGGCTTGTGGCAAACTGCAAACGGGACTTTGTACTGATGTTAGATTACACACAGGTGCACTCTATTTAGTCATTAGCACTCATCAGGCATGTCTATGGGCAACTGACTGCACTCAGACCAAAGAGGGCTGAATAATTACGCACACCCCACTTTTCAGTTATTTATTTGTAAAAATGTTTGGAATCATGTATGATTTTCGTTCCACTTCTCACGTGTGCACCACTTTGTGTTGGTCTTTCACGTGAAAGTCCAATAAAATTGATTCATGTTTGTGGCTGTAATGTGACAATGTGGGAAAGTTCAAGGGGGCCGAATACTTTGGCAAGCCACTCTACATGCCTCCTGTCTTTCATTTGCCTACTTGTCCTCTTTTTTCCTCAAACCTTTCAGGGATTTTCTCTTGTTTTTCTTCAGTTTGCAATTGATTTGCTTGTGCATGCATTTTGAGACTTTTGTTGGTTTTTGCCTTTTGCCTGCCCCTGGTGAGCCTTGCTTTGCTTCCTGTGTGCAACCTTGGCATTGATAAAGAATATAGATCAACTCTCTCTGCCTTTTGTGTGTCCTACATTTGGGTCATCTTCCCTGTGGTTTGTCACAATTGTGAGAAAATCACTTTTACAATTCAGCATTTCTTTTCTTTTCTTTTTTTTTTTTCTTTTTTTTTTTTTTCTAAATTTAGAAAAAAATACAATTCAGCATTTCTATTCCATTTTAAAATATGGCTGTAATTTCATCAAACTATCTAATACTCTAACCAGGAATACATGAAAAACAACACCACCTCATCATTCCTGCAAAATCATATAGATACAATCACATTCCTAAACCTTCTTGTGCTCTAGAACTAAACTCCATCCTGTTCTCGCAAAATAAATAAACCAGCGGATATGCAAGGGCCATGCTGCAGTGAACAAGTGCTTTGGTTTTGCACAGCTGTGTTTTTGTTGTCATGCCTAAAAATACTTAATAGCAGCACTTACATGTAAATGAGCAAACAGAAAAGTCGTCAGTCTACTTCGATTCTTTCCCATGTAACATAATTGCCATGATTGCGGTACTCGGCACTGCTACTTCCAGACACCAATCTGCTGTTCAGCATTTGTTCTGTCTGCTCCATCAGTGGAGTCCAATTGAAATATTGATCTTGTTTTACAAAGCCCAAGGTATGAAAGACTTTAGCCCTTTGAATATATATGTTCTGTTAATGCAAAATCAAAGCTGCTGAATTTAGATTTTTGGGGGGGTTAACACACAGGAATTCATTCCTCAGAAGCTGCACACACTCCCATATTAAAATGTGGCAGCTATCTCATCCATCACTGTGAAAATAATTAGATTCAGGCCTGAGCCAAATAAATCCAACAGAGACAGAGGCAGTTTGGAGCATTGCCATTCTGCGCCGGTGTTAAAACACAAGCAAGCAGACACGACAAACATTATTTACTGATCATTTGTGTCAGGCGGTGACTGCAGGAGCAGAGATCTGCCCAAAAGCTTGTGATAATTGATGGTGACTACGTGAATGTGCCAGTGATCACAGACTGTTGTGATGAAGGGTTAATACACACGAGACTCTGTAATACAATTGTCCTCTTTCGTTTCAATGTGTTTTGCTTGCAGTGCAGAATAAAGGAATAACATTTTCCACTTCCCTTCATGTGTGCCATGAGTTCACAAACGCAATAACCTTAAATGCATTACAGCACAATATGCCAAAGCACGCATTTGCTTATATTTTATTAGATAAATAAACACATTGTGCCGCAAAGTGGAAGAACACACGTTAAAGTGTCTGCATCATTGGTGCTTTCAGTCTGAAATAGTAATTAAAGTAACAACAAGAAGTTTGATATTACTATTATAGTTCTATATTGAAAGCAGATGCACAAAGACTTTGAAAGTGTGAGCCTGATCCTAATAGTGACAACATTCATCTCTAAAACTGATTTGTTATAAACAACTGACAGTCTAATATTTCACAGTTCATTTATTCAGAACTACTGCTTTGTAATTAGCAGTGATATTGGAGGGTCACTGGTCACTTCATTAGTTACAGTTTGGTAGTACCAACAAGGTGCTGGAAACAGATTGTTGAGTATCAGAGATTTGGGACATGATAGAGTCACACAGTTGCTGTAGATTTGCCGGAGCACATACATGACAGTGATCTCCCCTGGCCAGTTAATGTCGTCTCAGCATCTGACTAGGATGCCTCCTGGACGTCTCCTGGGTGAGGTTTGAGTATCTGTGCTTGTACTGCTCTCTGCACTATAAGTTAAAATTAAGAAGATCAATTAATGCCAGGATTTCATACTTCTTTGAAAACACAGAATATATAAATATTTTAAGAGCAATGTCAATAGGCAAAAGAGTCGACACATAGATTTTTAATCATAATGATTTTAGTTTAATCTGTGTTCACACCAAAAGAAGGATGCAAGATAATTCAAAACAGTGGGTTTCACTTTAACTTGCACTCATAATATAAGTACGATTACAGGAGGATTACCTGCAGCTTGGGGATTTTTGCTCACCTGCTTTTCTATCAAACATCAGAATGCTCCTTAATGACTCCTTTCAATAACAACACTGCACTCTTTTGCTCCCTTCATACTGCTACAGTTTAATTTGGTAGAAAACTGATTTTTTTTAATTAATAGTGGCCTATTTCCAACAATTGTCTAGATATTAGAATCATTGTTTACAGAGGTGGGACCAAGTCATTGTTTTGCAAGTCTCAAGTAAGTCTCAAGTCTTTATCCTCAAGTCTCAAGTCAAGTCTCAAGTAATGTCAGGCAAGTCAGAGTCGAGTCTCAAGTCACTGGTGTAAAAGTCCGAGTCAAGTCACAAGTCTGAAACTTTGAATTTCAAGTCCTTTCGAGTCTTTAAAAAAAAAAACAACGAAAAAATAATGTTGCAGTTATATGCTAAATGTAAATATTAGACCATGTAATTTTAAATCTGTGTTTTTCTCAACACATGACAAAAGTGAACGTAGAAAATATACACAAATTGTGAAATTGCACCTCTTTAAAATGCAGCTCAATTAAACCTAGCTCCAAGAATAATTTTCACCGACAGTTCTGAGATAAGCTGCATGTTATTCTTGGATGCGGTTGTAGGACCAGCTTTAAAATCGCATGACAAAAATATCATACACATTAAAAAAAACTGTATCACCAACGTAGCCTGGACAACATTTGCTAGTTAGATGAAGTCAGCTATCTCATTGTAGCATATTTATATGCATATTTATAATCATACGCTTCTTGGAGTGAGTGCATACACTCATGAAGTTTAGTAACTTCCGGTCACTGCAACAAGCCCAGGTACAGTTTACCGACGGATGGGTGCAGGACCTTGAAATGCACCGTGTAGAACGAAAGACCATCGTACGTATCATAAGTTTACCAGTCTCACAAATTGTCGTCATAAATACACATTCATTAACCGTTTATTAATATAACCTTTGAGCTCAACGGTAATTAATTAGCAGTGGAAATAATTTCTGGTACCCATCACAGAAATGTAGCAGTGACAATAATACTGTATGCTGTAATCGTACTGGGCAATTAGTGATACAAAAAACCAGTTTTATCCTGTGAATAAAAGCATATGTTTTTGTCAATGTACCATAATAACAGAAGCGAAACGCAATATTGTGTCAGGACAATTTACTATTTATGCACAATAAATAAAGGAGCATAGCGCGACAATTTCTGTTCAGCACCAGACTTGCTTGTAACCTATATCACCAATTATGTTATGAAAATGACGTATTAACTACTAAAAAACACTGACCTTCGTGTAAATGCTTGGAGCAGACTAACCTGTGAGCTGGAGGGTTCTGGGACGTTATATTTGGTCTTAGAATGGCTGCAATCCAGTCGCGTCTTTGTTACTTCGGAAACATGGCTTGAACAATTTCTCTTCAACGACATAATCCGATAACAACCGATCTCTTTACCCGTCGGCTTCCCGTGGCTGTCATGCGACCGGCTATTGCAGTTAATGATACAACAGCTTCTTGCCATTTTTGTGTTTCTTTTTATCGCTGTGTAACTGATTTTAATTGAAAGCCTGCGTGCGCTAGTACCGCTTGCCACGAGTTCCCAGAATCCTTTGCGGTTCTACCCGTGAATGACGTCACATTTTCAATCTCTATATAATATGCATGTTAAATTTTATATTTGGGGTAAAATATCAAGTCTTTTCAAGTAAACCGGTTCAAGTCCAATTCAAGTCCCAAGTCATTGGTATAAAAGTCCAAGTCAAGTCACAAGTCTTAGAACATTTTTTCAAGTCAAGTCTAAAGTCATAAAATTAATGACTCGAGTCCAAGTCATGTGACTCGAGTCCACACCTCTGATTGTTTACTCACAACAATATGATAACACAGAATATGACTGTTATGTTACTGCTTAGTTAATTTCATGTTTTAAATGTTAGTAAGTGCGCCGCCCTGCGGTCCCTTTAAGTCGATATTTTGTGACAGTAGAAGAAGAGTTAGACAGGAAGTTCATGTTTTCTTGCGATACTGCTTCAAGATGGCTGCTCCACATTCGTGTCCTTCTTTGGGTGTTTGTTAAAGCATTGTCTGTAAGTACTCAATGGTCAAAGCAACGAGGCACTCAAAGTGCTGTCTTTATGTGTGATGGACCACAGTTAACAAGTTTTCTATGTGCTATTCATATGTAAATGAGATCGCCAGTTCATATGCTAATTAACGGTGCTAATCGTCATGCTAGCTCCTCAAATGCATTGTTAGGTCATTGGCACATGTTGTTGTTAACAGTACAGATTATTAATGTACATTTCCACATATGTTTTATTGTTACAGTTTCACAAAATGAAAGAACCAGTAAACTTCTCAAGATCTCATCTATTGTCTGGAGTTCCTGGGTTCATGTTTAGCTGTGTGGATAGCTAGTCAGACTTCTAGCGAGGCCATTTACAGTGAAAAGACAGCACCACAGCAAACATCATAGCTACAGAAGCCACCGCGTGGAACTACAACCATCCTATAAGCTAAGTAAAGTATACGGGCGGACACAATCAAAATACAACAAATCCAAAATGTCTGAAAGTAAATCCTCCAAAGCCGAGACAGAGTCAGTCCGTTCCCACAAACCACCATCAAGAGCAGGTTCGTCAGCTAGCATTGAACTGCTCAGAGCAAGAGCAAAGGCTGAAGCTGCCCAAACAAGAGCCTCATATACAAAGAAAGAAATAGAAATTAAAGTCGAGCAAGCACGCTTACAAGCTACTCTTGACGCGCTGAGAGCGGAACAAGAGAAGGAAGCTGCCATAGCAGAAGCTAATTCTTTAGAAGCTGGTCTACTTGAATTAGGCTTCGAAACACGCAGTGTAGCTTATGGGCCACCCCTATCTGAGAGCAAAGAAAAACGCACTGCGCAGTATGTTTTGGAACAAACAGCTATCAATGCAGCAGAATCAACAGCCCCAGTAAAAACTGAATACAAAGACCCTACACCCGCCTTTCAAGAAATTGCTATAAAAGAAGGAAACAAAGCAAACTGTGCTGCTACTCATAACGAACTGTACAAGCCCCCATCCACCAACTACAAAGAGTTTACACCTCTTGTTCAGACACCATATAAATCCAGTTATACTCAGGGCAATGAACATGCCCCGAGCCAACACACTTACGACCTCGCCAAATATCTAGCCCGCAGCCAGCTCATTACTACAGGCCTTACCAGCTTTGATGACCAACCCATGAGTTACTGGGCATGGAAATCATCTTTCAAAACCGCAATAGCAGGGTTAGACCTTTCACCAGGAGAAGAGCTGGATTTGCTGGTGCGCTACCTTGGTAAAGATTCAGCTAAACAAGCCAAACAAATGAGAGCTGTCAATATCAGATGCCCTGAAGTTGGTTTAGCTATGGCTTGGGACAGACTTGAAGAAATATATGGCTCCCCAGAAGCTGTAGAGCAAGCTCTCTTTCAAAAGGTCGACAGCTTCCCTAAAATCACACTTAAAGAGCCTTATAGACTCCGTGATCTTGCCGACCTAATGTTAGAGCTAGAGACAGCCAAGTTGGACGGTTACTTACCTGGCTTGACCTACTTAGACACATCAAGAGGGATCCAAGCGATAGTCGAAAAATTGCCGTACAATCTACAAGAAAGGTGGATGAATATTGGTTCAAGGTACAAGCACGATTATGGCGTCAGCTTTCCCCCCTTTACTGTGTTTGTCAACTTCATTCGCACTGAAGCCAGAACACGAACTGACCCTAGCTTCAGCGTCCACAGCCCTAACCAACCCATAACATCAGAACGAAGACACATGCACGAAAGGTTCTCCAAAGGACCCATATCTGTTCACAAAACTCAAGTACAGGACAAGGCAGATGCAGAAAAGTCTAAGTATGCTGTGAATCCAAATAAACAGTGCCCAATTCACAGCAAGCCTCATCCTCTGAAAAGGTGCAGAGGGTTCAGAGAGAAACCCTTGGAAGAGCGCAAACAGATCCTCAAAAAATTAAACGTCTGCTTTCGCTGCTGCTCATCTACTGACCATTTAGCCAAGAACTGTGAATCAGAAACCACGTGCACTGAGTGTGACAGCAAAAATCACATTTCTGCCCTCCACCCAGGTCCAGCACCATGGGAGTCTAAATCGCCCCCTTCCCCACAGCAAGGCGGGGAGAGAGACAAAGCAGACACCCAAGAAGTCACGTCTCGGTGTACTGAGGTGTGTGGGGAAGGAGTGAGCGCCAGAGAATGTTCAAAAATCACACTAGTGAATGTATACCCTGCTGGACACAGAGATCAAACAAAGAAAATGTATGCAATCTTGGACGATCAGAGCAATCGATCGCTGGCACGTTCCCAGTTCTTTGATGTTTTTCAGGTCCAAGGAGAGAGTCGCCCGTACATGTTAAAGACGTGTGCCGGACTCACAGGAGTATCAGGGAGAAGTGCTTCTGGCTTTATAGTAGAGTCAGTGAATGGAAAGGCAAGTCTTCCTCTGCCAACACTCCTCGAATGTAACGAAATTCCAGATAACCGCTCTGAGATACCAACTCCAGAAGCTGCCCAACACCACGCCCATCTACGACAGATTGCCAACTTGATCCCGCCATTAGACCCAAATGCTGACATACTACTACTGCTGGGACGAGACATGCTTCGAGTCCACAAAGTCCGGGAGCAGATAAACGGCCCAGACGACGCCCCATTTGCTCAGAGACTCGACATGGGTTGGGTCGTGGTAGGTGACATCTGTCTCGATGGAGTGCACAGACCCCCACACGTGAACAGCTATAAGACTTTCATACTGGAGAATGGCCGTGCAAGCCATTTTCAGCCATGCAACGGTCAAATAACTGTTAAAGAGACATTTACCAAAGCTCCTGAGCGCAGTCACAGCCTCCCAAGCCTTCCTGTGTCAGGATGTAATGTGGACAGCATTGGTCAGCAGGTCTTCACACGAACAGCGGATGATCACAAACTTGCACCATCAGTTGAGGATATGCAGTTTCTCCAAATAATGGACTCAGAGTTCTATCAGGGCAGCGACAATAGCTGGGTTGGTCCTCTGCCTTTTCGATCGCCTCGACAACGGCTCCCGAACAACAGACAACTAGCCTACGATCGCCTTATGTCACTCCGGCGCACTCTTGAAAAACGACCTGAAATGAAAACACACTTTCTGGAGTTTATGGAGAACATGCTTACCAGAGGACATGCTGAAGTGGCACCAGCTCTCAGTCAGAACCAGGAATGCTGGTACCTCCCTTTGTTTGGGGTTTACCATCCAAAGAAACCCGCCAAAATTAGGGTCGTGTTCGACTCAAGCGCCCCACATGAAGGAGTCTCTCTCAACGACGTGTTGTTAACAGGCCCCGACCTCAACAACAGCCTTGTTGGGGTGCTCATAAGATTCAGAAAGGAGCAGGTGGCCATAACGGCGGACATTGAACATATGTTCCACTGTTTTGTTGTCAAAGAGAGCCACAGAGACTTTCTCCGCTTCTTGTGGTACAAAGATAACGACATGTCATCTGAAGTTATAGAGTATCGCATGCGAGTGCACATTTTTGGGAACAGTCCCTCCCCCTCTGTCGCCATATATGGGTTGAAGAAAGCAGCAGCGACTGGTGAGCTAGATTTTGGGATTGAGGTGCGGACATTCATTGAGCGAGATTTCTATGTCGATGACGCTCTCAAGTCATTTCCTACTGAAGAAAAGGCCATACAAGTTCTCCAACAAGCTCAACGGGCTCTTGCTTCTTCAAACCTCAGACTACACAAAGTAATCTCCAACCGCCCTACAGTCCTAGAAGCTTTCCCACCAGAGGACAGGGCAAAAAACATTGGAAACTTAGACCTGTGTGCTCAAGACTCGCCAGTGCAACGCAGTTTGGGGCTGCTGTGGAATGTTGACACAGACACCTTCACATTCAAAGTTGACAATGAGCAAAAGGCCTTCACACGTAGAGGTGTCCTCTCTACTGTCAACAGTCTCTACGACCCTCTGGGGTTTCTCGCTCCAATCACAATTCAAGGCAGACTGATTCTTAGAGAACTTACCAGCTTGACGGACGACTGGGATGCAGCACTCCCAGACAACATGAAGGCAGAGTGGAGCAATTGGAAGGACTCACTTCAAGATTTAGAAGATCTCCAAATACCACGCCCCTACACTTCTCTCTCTACATCTGGCGCCCAAACCAAAACACTTTGTATATTCGCTGATGCATCCGTGAAAGCCATTGCAGCTGTCGCTTACATCAAACTGTCTACTTCGAACAAAACAGAAATCGGCTTTGTGTTTGGAAAAACAAAGCTAGCTCCTCAAGCCGGCCTCACAATTCCAAGACTAGAGTTATGTGCTGCAGTGCTTGCAGTTGAAGTTGCGGAGCTGATAGTAGCAGAAATAGACATCATGTTTGACGACATTGAGTACTACACTGACAGTAAAGTCGTGCTAGGCTACATCCACAATCAGTCACGAAGGTTTTATGTGTACGTGCATAACAGGGTCCAACGCATCCTCCAATCAACATGCTCCAACCAGTGGAGGCACGTTCCATCCGAACTTAACCCAGCAGATCATGGGTCCCGCTCCGTTGCAGCAGCGCAACTGAGCAGCACAACATGGTTTAAAGGGCCAGCCTTTCTCCTCAAACCGTCCGCACAGTCGCAATCTCCAGTCACGTTTGACCTTGTGGATCCCACTCTTGATACAGAAATACGTCCGCTGGTGACAACAAATCTGACACAAATCGCAAGGTCAACAGTAAGTTCATCCCATCTTGAGAGGTTTTCCAACTACAGTCCTCTCCTCAGAGCAGTTGCCCGCTTGACCCACATTGCTCGTTCCTTTGGTCGATCCAACCAAGCATCCAGCTGTCGTGGTTGGCATCTCTGTCAACCCACAGTGGAAGAATTGGAAAATGCGAAGGTCTGTATCATAAAGAGCGTTCAGAGTGAGTGCTACGAAAAGGAAATAAAGTGTATTCAGGAAGGGATCCCTATTCCCCCCTCAAGCAGTCTTTGGAAACTGCATCCTATTCTAGATAGCAATGGACTCTTAAGAGTTGGAGGCCGAATCATACAATCTGAACTGGGTATCGACACCACTCACCCTCTCATCATCCCTGCCCGACACCACTTGGGAACGCTCTTAATACGGCACTATCACGAGACTGTGAAACACCAAGGAAGACATTTCACGGAAGGTGCCATTAGAGCTGCAGGATTCTGGATGGTAGGAGCCAAAAGGGCTATCAGCACAGTGCTTTTTAAGTGTGTCACATGCAAGAAATTGAGAGGAAAAGCGGAATGTCAGCAAATGGGAAACTTACCATCTGAACGAATGCAAGTTGCACCCCCCTTCACATATGTGGGTGTAGACGTGTTCGGGCCATGGGACATTGTAACCCGGCGCACGAGAGGAGGACAAGCTAGCTCTAAAAGGTGGGCCGTGATGTTCTCATGTCTGTCAACAAGAGCAGTCCATATCGAGTTGATCGAATCAATGAGCACAGACAGCTTTATAAATGCTTTAAGGCGACTTTTTGCAATCAGAGGCCCAGCAAGACAACTAAGATCGGATTGCGGTACGAACTTTATCGGCGCCTCTCGGGAACTGAAAATGGACGGATCGAACATGTCAGTCAAGGATGTCGAAGGCTACTTAAGCAAACAAAACTGTTCATGGATCTTCAACCCACCTCATGCATCCCATATGGGCGGTGCCTGGGAGCGGATGATTGGGATTGCGAGGCGTATCCTCGACTCTATGTTACAGGACTGCAAAAGAACACTACTAACACATGAACTGTTGTCAACATTCATGGCAGAAGTCTGTGCCATCATGAATGCTCGCCCCCTGATTCCTGTGTCCACCGATCCTGAGTCACCCCTCATCCTCACGCCGTCGATGCTGCTCACGATGAAACCAGACTCAGCAGCGCCACCCCCTGGTGACTTTGGAAAGGGGATATTTCTGAAAGAACAATGGAGAAGAGTACAAGGTCTCGCTGACATGTTCTGGTCCAAATGGAGACGGGAATACCTTCATACTCTTCAGTTGCGACACAAATGGCAGGACAAGAAACAAAGTCTCAAGGAAGGAGACATCGTTCTGCTCAAAGACATTCAGGTGAAGAGGGGCGATTGGCCCATGTGTATCATAACCAAGACTTTCCCAGGGAACGATGGACTTGTCCGGAAAGTCGAAGTAACTACTTCGCACTCAGGCAATAAGAAGACTTTCTGTCGTCCTGTAACAGAAGTGGTTTTGCTGCTGTCCCCCGAAAAGTTTAGTGACTGACAGTTTAATGTGGGATTGTTATAATCCCAGGCGGGGAGTGTTATGTTACTGCTTAGTTAATTTCATGTTTTAAATGTTAGTAAGTGCGCCGCCCTGCGGTCCCTTTAAGTCGATATTTTGTGACAGTAGAAGAAGAGTTAGACAGGAAGTTCATGTTTTCTTGCGATACTGCTTCAAGATGGCTGCTCCACATTCGTGTCCTTCTTTGGGTGTTTGTTAAAGCATTGTCTGTAAGTACTCAATGGTCAAAGCAACGAGGCACTCAAAGTGCTGTCTTTATGTGTGATGGACCACAGTTAACAAGTTTTCTATGTGCTATTCATATGTAAATGAGATCGCCAGTTCATATGCTAATTAACGGTGCTAATCGTCATGCTAGCTCCTCAAATGCATTGTTAGGTCATTGGCACATGTTGTTGTTAACAGTACAGATTATTAATGTACATTTCCACATATGTTTTATTGTTACAGTTTCACAAAATGAAAGAACCAGTAAACTTCTCAAGATCTCATCTATTGTCTGGAGTTCCTGGGTTCATGTTTAGCTGTGTGGATAGCTAGTCAGACTTCTAGCGAGGCCATTTACAATGACATTATTATAAAGGTGGAACACCTTTACTTTTGATGCCTTTAGTACATTTTCCTGTTGCTTCATTCAACATTTTTTTTTATTATTATTATTTTTGCCAAAGAAAAACAAAATCTCTATTTCAAAGTTAAATTATTTGATCAGTCACTTCAAGGTGCTTTGTACTGTAAGGTCAAAACCCTACAATAACACAGAGAAACACACAACAATTAAGTGACCCCCTTTGAGCAAGCACTTGGCGACAATACGAAGGAAAAAACTTCCCATGAAGAAACCTCCAGATAACCAGGCTCGGGGTGGGGTGGCCATCTGCCGTGACTGTTTGGGGGGTTAGGAGAGGCAGACAGGAAGATTAGACAAGCACTATGAAAGAGAGACAGAGATTAATAATAACTAATTATTAAAGATTAAATGCAAACTGATCTATAAACACACAGAGAGTGAAAAGAGATGAGTGAAGATGCCAAATGAAGTCTTTTCTCTCCTCACCTATGAGTCTTTGCCAGTCTGCGGTGACACATCCATTGCCCTGCAAGGTTTCAGGACATACACTACAGGTGATAGGATCAACATAACATAACTGATGACTGGACTCCAACCGAGGACCTCCTTGCTGTGAGGTGACAGTGCTAACCACCACCTACGATATTACATGATAATATAACATATTTTTGTGCGCAGTCGAGCTGTTTAAAGCAGCTTTTGTGAGCAATACAGTGTCTGTGCATGAGCTAAATATGGGCTGAGAATTCAAATAATGTGGAGCATTACTTATTAACACCAGCCAAGCTGCTCCAAAAATTGTTAGCAGCCATGCTTTTTGGCTCCATTAGACACTGGCAGGTAACCAACCATGATGCTTTCTGTTGTTCAGATGTAGCCTGGCTGGGAAAATATTCAAATGGATAAAAATAGTAACATTTTAGAACAAGAGGCATTCAAAAAGTCTCTTGAACACTAGTTATAATACTGATGCAAATGCCCCTGCTGGTAAATTTTAACTGACCACAGGATGTATTCCCTTTTTTTACAGCATACTCCATTTCAGCAAAAACATCACTGTGTTGTTTTTGCTTCTTCTTCTTTCTTCTTTTTCCCAAAGGTTTCTGATATAAAAAGTTGCTCCAGCACCATTATGGGTGGCAGTTAATCAGCATCACTGGCAACACATTAAACACCTTCTGGTATTTTTGAGCTTCAAAATAACCAACAGAGCAGGTTTCACCTTTTCAAGGTCGTCCCTCCCCAATATCAAACTGGGTACCAGTGGATTCGGAGATGACGGTCTTAACATGAACCAGTTGCTGGTTTTCACTGAGATTTTAATATGAATAACTGCTGCCACCTGCTGGAGCAATTTCCTTGTTATTAATGCTGAGCTTCTAAATGTCAGAATATATTAGTAGAAAGGGGGGGAAAGGCAAACTGCTAACTTTATAGTTCACAGCCCACATGGGGCCATTAATCTTGTTATGCTGTCACACAAATATGCTCTTAACCTGTTCATCACCCAAACCAATGCTCTCAAAACATGAAGCCACACTGCTGCTCACTGATTGTCGCATCGCTTAACAAAATAAATAATAAAATATTTATGAATAAAATTAATCTTTATATTATTAATAAAAATTAATAAAAAAAATTAATAAAAATTAATAAAATATAATAAATAATACAAAATTAAACCTTTCTGGTTTGTCTGATCAACTTTATCCATATGCAGTTATTGCAGCTGCATAACACGCTTCAAAGCAAAACTCCCACATCTCACATTTGTTCTACAGAAGTTATTTTTAATAAACACCTGTCAAATGAAAGGTTTGCTTCTGAGAGGCAGCATGTGAATCCTCTTCAGAAAACAACCAAGACAACTAACTGGAATGAGAGATAACATGTTTTTTTCTTAAAAATAAAAAATAAAAAAAGCAAAAAGGGTAACTGGGAGGGGAAAAAGGAGACCAAACAGCAGAAATACATTAGTTTGTGCAACAGCAAATACAGCTGAATTATATACAAGCATATCTTTACTGAACATTCATCAACAGCTTCAACTATGCATGTACAATGAGGGCTCTCCTATCGGTTTACAGGAAAAGTGTTGTTTTCAGCTTGAGTTTAATCAGTCGTCACTATTTGTTCCAGTCAGCGCTGAGCAGCCAGTGTTTTCAAGTGCTACAGAGGTCTGCAAGAAATGGTAATGCAATACTTCAGATGTTCAGGAAATTAATATGGAAATTAGAAACTGTAACATGATAACATTCAGCAGCTTGCTTTCAGCTCAGAAATAGACGGACACTCGAGTTACTGTTTGATGTAATGAAGGATGAAAACGTCAAAGTAAGTTGTAAGAAATGAGTTCAGCTTGAGACGTGTTTATAAGACTTGTCGGTCTTAAAATAGCTGGTGGCTTTTTAGGAGAACAGTGCAGCCACAAAACTCTGTACAAATTTAATGAATATCTATCTTAGCTGCTAAACTTTGTATTTATAGTACATTAAACTGTTACTCTATATTGTACTAAAACAGACTGCAGCATTAATGTTATTGTTAAACTGAGAACTTATGTAAACATAACAGAGAAATCTAAATCTCAAACTGACCTGAATATGGAAGATCCCATAGCATGCTTTGAAATGCAGCTCAGAGGCTGCCAGATCTGTCAACAGTATTGGATTTCTCCAAATATTGTAACCGTTATGAACAATCATTAAGGCTGAGTCTAGGGGTTCATCTAAAATTGTTAGAAAAGCAAGGCTTGAGACCAAAAGGTTGCTGGTTTCAATTCCAGTAACATCTGAGGATATGTGGGTGGGAGGAGAAAACAAATAAAATATGACGCTCTTCCATTCTTTCACCAAAAGGAGACAGTGTAAGGCCAGCCAAACAGATTTTTCAGTCAGGCCCGTCTTTCCACATCAATTTTTTTTAATTATTACTCCACCTCCCTCTTCAGGGATCCCCATAAAAATCTTCTTTATAAAAGAAACATAAATTTGTACAAGTATTTACAAAGGGAAGGAAGGGGAGAACAAGGCATTTAGTGTTTGGGTTCTACAATAATCCACAAAGACATTGTTCCACATCCCTCAGTCCAACATTCAAAACATTACAGGATTACAGGAGTCCATTTGGAGTGTTTTTTGTTGCAGTGTTCAATCTCAGCCAACTATCGCTTCAGGGCGTGATGTGTCCTGGGCCAGCCCAAGTCCCTGAGACATTAGCGTTTGACTTCTTAGTTTTTTGCTAACAATCTCAACTCGAGTCTGAATCACTGCTGTCTGAGGAAGAGGATGAGGAGGAGGAAGAGGACGAGTCTGAGCTGGAGCTGCTTCCGCTGAGGCGTGATGGCTGGGCGTGAGTCTCCACTGCACTCGGCTTTTCCACTGAGGAGAAAATAGCAAACAGAACAATGTTTAATGGATGCACCTGTACAAAAAGGAAGAAAGCACTGAAGTGTTTCTCTCAGCGTCTTTGCCAAAACAGCCCATACGTGCAAAACCTCACATTTCATCTGGTTTTTACAGACAATTCTGCTTCTACAAACAGTCTAGTGATGGAGAGTGTGAACCACTGGAGCCAAGGTTTCCTAAAACAAAAGAATAGCTCATTTATAGCCAGATGTGATATAATGGCCAGGGGATAACATGTAAACAGAAGTTAAAACTGCAACTCAAATACACACAGGGTAGAAAGACTGATAAACTCCAGGGGCCTGATGCATAAAACTCTAGATTCACAACTTAATCTGTGTAAACACAGAAATAGTATCTTCTTTCCATCTAAAGCCAGCTGTACACATTGTGCTCTTTTGCAAATCAAAAGAGGAAAAACCTTAAGATGTACAGCCTTAAATATAGTCTAAACGTCACCATAACAGGCTTGAATCGCTCTAGAAAGTGTGCACACGGTTTAAAAAGGTATGTTTTAGCTCAACACTTTCTAAATCCCTGCTTGTGTGGGGGCACAGGCGCACACATGTCTAATACTATGCATCCCGCTTCAGCACACAATCATGGTGTTTAAATACTTTGCCATTTTTCTCGCTCATTCTGATCTACACTCCTGGTTTAATCCCTCCCTGCTACTAATGCATTTACAGGCCGATGAATGTTCTTACTCTTCATACAATCTTTAAGCAGCAGGAGAGAAGAAGATACTTTAATGAAATTCAATTTTCAATTCAATTGTATTTATATAGCACTATATCACAACAACAGTTGCCTGTTATTGTAAGGTTAAGACCCTAAAATAATAAAGAAAACCCCTACGAGTGTTTCTCAAATAAAAGCCCATTATGGTATGCAGATAAGCGAAACAAAAGCCCTGTCCACACTTTAAAGAAATAAACAAACTGGTTTTCTAATGATCAGCAAAAGTCTCAGACACCTTCACACACATGAGGCATTCCATATTATTATGATGGCTTACTGTAGATTTACACAACCAAAACACATTTACATCTCAGAGGGATTTTTAAGGTAGTTTGTTACCAAGTATAGCATTATATGAAAAGACTGTCCTGACTATACAAACTAGAACACAAGTCAAATCCAACCGTTCTGTCTCTCCCAATTTAGAGTCACTATTTAACCTAACATGCATGTCTGGAGTACTTGAGGGAACTCGCACAGGGAGCAAAGGCCAACTCTACACTTGAAACGCTGTGCCATCTTCGCTGAATTATTGAAGTGCACAGTATTTGAGTAACGTAGAGAATCTGTAAGCTGCTCTGAAAACCAGACATGTTTGCATCCACACAGAAATGTGATGATGTGAGAGCTTACCTTTAGGTTTCGTGGGTTTCTTGACTGAATTGAGTTGTCCGCTGACATCTTGCAGCCTCCTCTCTAGCTCCCTCCTCTTCTCCAAGGTCAGCTCCTCTTTAGACTTGCCAATGCTGCCTTTCTTTGCTGCTGCAATATAAGATGATAAAAAGGTTGTTACAGAGCTGGGGACCAAACAGAAATACAGTGGTAAGTATACTGTGTCACACCATTTCTAAGTCAGTACTGAGTAGTGTCAAGTTAAATACAGAGATTAAATTTCTTGCTCTCTTTACTAATTTTAAGTAGCAGCTTAGTAGTGCTACGCTGAGCTCTGCAGTCATATCTACATGCTGTAGTTGTGACCAGTCACCAGGGGGCAGCGTCAAATATTTGAAGAAACTATCAACTTTAGCTACTTCTATTCACTTTGTTGGTGCTTTAGCTTAGCATCTGCTGCAGAGAGAAGTTATAACATACAAAGAAATGATTTGTAGTGAAATTAAGACTTTCAGTCTCAAGTCTGTCTCCATAGACTCTGGCCTTTACCCGTCAGGTTTTCATTCTGTGTAGCCAAAGAGCTAATCAAATACACGTCAACTCAGAACTTAATGTCAAGAGGAAACCTAGCCTCTCTGTCACTGACAGACATGAAGGAGGGCGCTAGATAGAAAGATTTGAGTGGAACACCGAGGTGATGTGGTTAAACTGGTTAAACTAAACTACATGCCTGTCAGATAGGCGTAATCCTCTGCTACAGTTTTATTTCTCTTGTCAGTCCAGTCAGGGAAATATTACACACTATTGTCATGAAAACCAGATATTTTTGTGCAGGAAAACTGTTATTTTTCCTGCATTAAAACTAGTGTACAATCGTTTCCAAGTCCAAACTTAGATGGATGCTGTTTATCATGGAGCACTGAGATTCATCACAGGATGTAAAACTCTTGCCAACCATTGTACTTCATACTCTTTGGTTAACTGGCGTTCACTGTCCACCCACAGACTGTTGCATTAGTACATTTTCAGTCATAAATCAGTAATTTGTTTACTACAAGTGTATCTAACTTACTATGTGTCACCTGAACAGAGAATCTAGAGCCTACGCTCACAAGCTTTTATTACATTCATTACAAAAAAAAAAAAAAAAAAAAAAAAAAAAAACTACTAGGTTCTTATTTTTGATGTCAAAAACTTGTTTAGTTACAGCAGTACAATACATACTGGGTTTAGAAATGCAGAGGCAGAAAGTATCCACTCAGCCTTGTAAAGCCTCTTTCCAAGAATTTGATTATATCAACTGTGAGAGCCAGTATACGGTTAACTTTCAGGAATCAAAAGCATTTGTGCCATTTAACCTCAACACTGGATCAGGTTGTTTGACTTTGGGAAGTGAAGGGGCATTTGGACGCAGACGCTATCAGCCCTTAATAAGAATATATAATTGCCCTCCGTGTGTGGCTGCATGAGTCAAAACTACAGGTTCTTTCTTCAGCATCAACTTTACTCTCCAAGTTTAACAGTCTATTTTTTCCTACATAAGATGTACTTAGCCATTACAGACTTTAACATATGTCACATGTTAGGTACTGATAGTAGGTTCTGATACTCAATAACTTGTCAATTACAAAAACATCCAAGATATTGCTAAACAGGAATATGCTGGCGCTGTCTTGGTGGTCATTTTATCTACCTTGTTCAGCATACGGCTTACGGGGCTTCTTCCTCAGACATGTCATCACGTAGCGCTCGAGCTCTTTCAGTGTGGATGGTTTGAGTGTTTCAAAGTCAATCTCAATCTCCTCAGGGTTGGTGTCCCTCAGTGAGGGCTCCCTGGACTGTATGATGTGGACCACACGACCCAGCTTCTCGCCTGGTAACTTGTTGATGTCGAGGCTTAGCTGGCGCTTCTCATCGTATGACATGGGCACGATCTCTTCCTCTTCCTCCGAGTCATAGTGTGGTAACATGGAAGTGGCAAGTTGAGGGTAGAAAGGCTTCTTTGAAGTCCTGAAATAACAGAAGAAGAGCACAGCTATCAGCTGTTTTGCATTCAAAACATTTAACTGGTTGAACAGTATAATTATTTGTTTCACTAAACCCCAAAAAGGAAGTATGATGAAGATGAGATCAAGTTTAAAAAAAAACAAAAAAAAAAAAAAAACACTGGTGTGGTGGTTCACTCTTTATACTAACTTGCTGTTCTTGTTACTCTTCTTCCCCTGGCTTTTCTTGGCCTGGGAGCCACCTGCTTTGGCAGATTTGCTCTTCAACTTGCTGGGCATCTTCCATTCCTCAGAGCCTGCTCTGCTTCGGACTCCTCGATTTCGCTTCTCCAGCTTTTTCTTTTTCTTCTTCTCCTTTTTGTCCTTTTTGTCCTTTTTCTTTTTGGGCTTGACGATGGGGCCTTGGGAGAGAGCAGCTAGCTGCTCGTGCACGGCTCGGAGCTGAGAAAAATATACAAATTAAAGACGTTTTTGTTTCCACGTTTAGTTTGATGCAACAAACACCCTCCAATACCTCAATAGTAGCTACTCAATATCTTACTTGTGTGCACACCTGGTCCTGTAATTCAGCCAAGCGATGTGCTCGCTCCTCCTCGCTGTCTGAGCTTGGGCTGCTCTCACTCTCCTCACTCTCGCTGCTAGGCTCACTCTCAGAGGTGGAGGAAGATGAGGAGGATGAGGAGGAGGAAGATGATGAAGAGGATGTTTGATGCCCACTCATGGACATGGCTGTGTGCTCCATGTGTGGTTCATCTGGCATCTTGGCAAAACGGAACTCAAAGACATCCTGAGACATGGGGGAAAAAAAAAGAAAAAAAAAAGTTAAATGGTAAGAAAGGAGGAAAGTGAGTAATAAAGTAGCAAATATAACTGAAGAAGCCTCTGTGAGGGCGCCTGGTCCATGTAACTGCTGCTCACCTGTAGTTTCCGTGCCATCCCCACAACATCGTGATCAGGTGGATTGTACTTGTAGCAGTTTGAGAACATCAGTCTAACATCACTGGCAAACTGTTGAGCATCTCTGTACTCACGACAGTCCATCTTCCTCTGATTGTAAAAAACAGGAATTGGACATTTATTAATTTTAATAGAAGATTTTTTTTTTCCCCACTGCATTTTACATTCACATTTAAAATCCTTCCCCCTTCTGTGTTTTATCATTTCAACATGGTATGTTTAGTAAAAAGAAATATTACTATTATAGTACTGCGAGCACACTTTCACGCATTCGAAGTCACCTTGATGGTGCTGAGGTCCATAGGACACTTGATGATATCGTGATAGTCATGAAGTCCGAGTGCAGCTGCATCCACAGGTGTGTAGAAAGGCCATGCATACGCAGCATGTTTCTTTGATAACATGTCCTTCAGCAGCCCACTGCAGTACCTCAGCTGCGGGCTGAGTTTTCCCTTCCTTGAGGGCTGAGGTTGAACAGAATCGGGCAAGTCCTTCTTGGGGGGTTTGATGGGGCGTCCGCTGCCAACTCTGCGTCCAGTGCCAGCCATCATTGGCTGGAGCAGGACAGGGCCTCCAGGACTCCTGACGAGCCCAATCCCAGGTGGGGTCTCCAAGCTTATGCTTCCCATTGAGGAGACCGTGTGCATGGACGTGTCATGGATTTGACCCCCGTGTCCCCCTTTCCCCAAGCCCACCATGTGCGGCGTTCCTGACATGCCCACAGTAGTGAAGCCCATGGTAGAGGGTGTGGTGGTATCTGCTTTGCGTTTTACACCTTTCTTCTATAGAAAGAAAAAGTTGGAAATTGTTGTGATCACTTTATTATGGCTTTGTTACACGGTTTATAATCCTCACAACTGAAATACTAAATCTTTAACAAAGGACAGTTTACTTTCACATTTAGTGCTGTTAAAAAAGAACTTAAGTGTTTCAACATCGATTTTGCATGCTAAAATCTAGATATGCAAATTTTTCTAATCAGCATTCTGTCTTACATACCTTGGTTGTGGGCTGTGTAGGAGGCAAACCCATAATGTTAGCTGGTGGCAGGCTTTTAGTTAGCACAGTCTGGGGAGAGTTGGCCAGCATGGAATCCCCCGTGTCTGAGGATGAGGGGGAGTAGGCTGACTGGGACACTGCTGGCACCTGCTGAGCCCTTGATGCTGGTAGATAAAGAATATTAAATTTAAGAGTTGCAATTCAGCTACACAACAACACCACCTCAATCATAAATGTTGCTTTCATAATGCCTTCCTGCTTGTAAATAAATACATCTTAACATCTTTAATTGCCAAAATATGGCTCAATCAAATTTGCATATCTAAGTAGAAGAACCGATAAGCAAGCAGACTAACGATTCTGAAGAATTCGACTACCAGGAACCAGTTCTTGGTAGAACCGGTTCTCGATTTCCATCCCTACTTACCAGAAGATTTACGACCTCTTCCCCTGCTGTTTTTGTTCCGAGGAGCTGGAGGAGGAAGTTCAACTTCCTCTTCGGGCATCTGGGCCACCTTCTGAAGAAAAATCTTCTCTAGGGATTGGGCCATCAGCACAATGTCATCTGTTGGCTAACCAGGGAGGAAAAAAAAAAAAAAAAAAAAAAAAAGCAACACATGAGCACAAATAATATATAAGTACTATTTTTTGCATAAATGTCATTTCAGTTTAACAATAAAGGTTTTGTATTTTTTTTGTATATTTGTTAACAGACTGACAGGAACATTCATGCAATTTTAAAAACATCCCTTTTGATTGTTATGTGTAAATAGATCAAACAGATAATTACAGATTCTTGAAAAGAATTTCCTAAGATTAGTGCTTACATTTCATAAATAATAATATAAACTAAACCACTGTTTTCCCACATAAAGATGTTAACAATCACCATAGAAATCCCAGGCTAAGACACTTCATATGGTTATCTACGAGACAACTTAATGCAAAATGTAAGTTTGTATAATCATTGAAATGATCTGTTACACACAAGCCATTGCTTAATTTACATATCTAGGTTGAGTTGAATCTGCTTTGCAAAATTATTTACATGTAGCACATTTCTGCAGTCATTAGGCCTTTTGTCTTTCACTTTAAAATTTTCCCTTGCTTCCCCTTAAGTTATGCTGAGGAGCACATGTAGTACATGTTCTCTTGCTATGAAGAATAGCAGAGAAATCACAGGGCATTTTGTGTAAAGTAAAGGGAAAGGGTGAAGGGTTAAAAAAATAAATAAATAGCCTCTAAAATTTCTGTGCCTCTGCTTGGATCATTAACAAAAATACACACAACTTTGGTCAAGTCATTTAAAAAAAACAAACAAAAAAACAAACAAAAACAAACACCAAATCTTGCTAGATTTCCCCACTGGTTTGCTAGAAATCATTAAACACTGTACTTTAACACTTATTTTTTCACTCTGAGCTGACAAAACACAGTTCTACGCCTGCTCAGTGTAAGATCACTGTGTTAATAAACGCAATCCAAAGGGAATGCTAGCTTGTGAGAAAGGAACAAATATCAATTAAAATGGAATAAATAACATGGATAAAAATGTGTTTTTTACCTTTTGACCTACCTTGTTGTAGATGTAGCAGTTGGTGAACATTGTGTTGAAGTCCTGTATGCACTCACATGCACTACGGTAGAAGTTATTTTCCAAGCGTTTCTTAATGGTCCCCATGTCCATGGGTTGTTTGATAATTTTATGGTAATCCTTGGGGAAAAAAATGCATTTTTTTTAAATTAATAACTTTTTAATTTATGGCTCTACAGAAATACCAATCCCACTTGTTTACTTGTTAAAGTGTGGACACCTTTTCCATAATGGTCCCAAGATGTTAAAAATATGTTTTAAAAAAAACCCAAAAAACCTGAGATACAATCATCTATTAACAAACCAGAAAGGATCATTTATAATAGCCAAAAAATAATACAGAATATTGGATATTTATCTCAGCATCTGGAAGTAGACACATTCAAACTCCGAGTGGTTTATCAAAGCACTTGGATTCAACCCACCGGCAGGTTAAGCTTGTAGGCATCCACGGGCTCCTGAAAAGGCCAGGCAAAGTGGTGCCTCCAAAGAGACTTCATCAGGGTCTTCTGGAGGTACTGCAGCTGGTTTGTCATGCGGCCTGGTCGGGTAGGATCCTTCACTGGGGGCTGTGGAGGGGCAGGGGGACCCTGGGGCATTGTGTGGGGTAGGGAGGGGCTCTCAAAGTCCTCGTACAGCAGGGAGGGCTTACGAATGCGTTTTCCCGAGCTTGTGTGTTGGTCCATCATACCACCGGACAACCCAACCAGAGAGCTGGAGTGAGGAAGATGTAAAAGCACAGGAGAAGAATTAATGACAATGATTAAAAAAAAAATTTAAAAATTTAAAAAAGAGACCCTGCATCCACATTACAAGGAAAAGAAGGAAAGAAATGCTACCTTAATACCTCATGTGGAAAAAGCTGGCTGGCTGTAAATAAACTTTTAAGGTGGGAGAGGATAAAGAAGAAAAATATAAGACACCCCCCCCCAATGGTTATCTAGGAAACCAGGATTTCATCTATAGGTTGCAACTTTTAGCACTGCCATGGGAGCCATGACTGTCCTATAAGAATGCTGCTGATAAGGCAATAAAGTCAATGTCATGTAATATGCAATTCAGCAAGAAACATACAGGCAGTCTGGATAATCTTCAGAAGTTTGGGTTCAGTTTCTTTGATGATGATGTCTATGTTTTGACCGTTTCACTGTTGCACTTTATCAAGTTGTAACAGAGAAACTACTAAAAAGTATAAGAGTTGTACTTAGCTAGATAAATCTTATAAACAATAGCCTCAAAGTCAAACAACAGTGACACGCTAGATAAGTACTTATAAACATGATTATCTTTTCCAGATAAAATGTTTCCTCTGGTTTTCCCCACACACAAAGGAATAAATGGAGGATATGCCAATCAATGCCTTACACAAGCACTGTGGTCTCCCCTGGAGATGCACCATAATAAACAGGGCAGAGAACAAATTCCCCCATGGGCCTTAAGAGAGTTAATTAAAAAGAAAGCAATCTTTTTGAGATATCAGCATCTCTGCAAGTTATGATCTCCAGTTTGGATGTAGTCCAACAACACCACGTTCCATAAAGAGCACTTTTCAATGCACCATGCGATGACAGAGGTCACCTAGTTCATGTAGTTAAAGGACACAGAAAGTCGGTCCTTTCTCACCTCCATCTGAGCACCACAGCTTAATACACACATGCCCTACTGACACACAAACAATGGCTAAGCCGATGAGCCGGTTTTCTACATCAAACAGAATACAAGCAGCACAAATAACTACTAAACAGCATTAAGGGTGCCGAAAAAAAGGAATTTGCAGAGTAGTAAACATAAGAACTTTTCTATTTCCAGGCAAATGTTTTAAGCTCTACTTACTTTAGTGTTTTGAAGCATTTAACAATTAAATGGAAAAAAAAAAACATCCAAATATACATCCAATAACACACACAGAGAACAAAAACATTCAGAATTGCTGTTTTACTGAAAGCATTTTAAAACTTAACGTGCTTTTCTCCAAATTAGTTCTGAACACAAGATTATGTGAAAGAAAATCTACCTAAAGTCGCAACATTTGTGCAAAAACACAAACACCGTTTAATTATCAACTTGGCTCCATGTGACTATTATGGCTTTAGTGTTTGAACCTGCATTTAACCAGCTTCTGTTTTTACTAAACAGAGACAAATTAGCGTAGGCTGAACAACCCGTCGTTATTATTTAGTCAAACTGATCAAAGACTCCTAGTCCACCAGCTGCTGATCGCGTGGTTGGACGCCCCGCCCTCGCTGTTTGTAAACACTTCTTCACAACGACAGAAGCCAATATCTGACGACCATAAGGGGTCCAAAAAGACACAAACGCCACATTTATTAAAGAGCACTGCTCGGAAAAGAATTTTTAAAAATTTTGATAAAACCCTCGGGCCATCAGGCAATTTCAGCCATTTTGCCACAGTCTCAGGGCGTTTGTTCACCAGCACAGAAGCTGCGAGCTGGAAGCTAAGCTTGCGAGCTAGCGGAGACAGACTGCAACAGCGCTTTATAAATATAACAATACACCTGGGACTGCCAAGCTGCAGTTAAGCAGAGGTTGTGTGTGGGGGGAAAGGGGAACAGTGGACGGGTTATTTATAACTAGTTTTCTTATATGATATTGTTTTACATTAGCGACAGCAGGTTGCATGAGCAATGAATGACACGACAGACAGACAGCCAGCCGGCGGGGAGCACCAGGCTGACCTAGCCGATGGAGATGCAGCTGTCATTTGCCTGCTAATTAGAAGCTAAACGCTAAAGAAAACGGAAATATAGGCTCCACAAAACCAGTGTGCAAATATTAAGATTCAGAGGACTTCAGAAATATGTGCAGAGTTGAGTCTCCTGTGTAAGCTAGCGTAAGCGGGCTGTATCATAAGACTGGCTGACGAGGTAGCGCTGTTTTGCTACTCGGAGGCTAACGGTAACGTCACCGTAGCAACAATGTGGTTTTTATTACATAATTCCCATCCTCACGCGGACTACAAAGCCCAGCAAATGTCCTCAGTTTGACCCGAAACACTGCGGACATTACCTGTCGTGAGGTGGGTTGACGGCGGCTTCCATTGGGGTGAGGGCGGAGTGTTGTTACGATCCAATTTTTCGCCGCTGTTGACGCTGCACTTCCACAAAACGCTCAGCGACCAACTCCGCAATGAAATGGCGACTAAGCGCTTCCGCTTGACCCTATATAAACCCCTCTCGTGGCAGTGCCGCGTCGTTCCTGTCACGTGGACGATGATTCCGCGCCATAATTGGCTGTAAGCAGGTGTCAGTCAAACAGCACAGTCTGTACATCTTGTACTCTGAAAATATTGCATGTTTCAGATTTTTTATACAGTAATGAGCTATCTGGCGACGCACTGCGTTAATAATTGCTGTAATTTTCAGGCTAACGCTTCTCTGTCTATATGGATTAGTATGTTTTGTCCTCAAGAGAGTTTGGATTGTCATGCAGGTGATCTCCGTTTTATTAAACCCACTGCGGAATACCTGGGTAGCAACTGTATTTTTTTATTTTTTTATTTTTTTTGGTGAGATGTTTCCATTTAAAGCGGCACATTCATGAAATAACCCCCTTAGCTGCTTTGTGATTGATGCCCTCAAAAAAATGGACATCTTTTTTTCCAACTCCGTGACTAACCGCTTTAAAGAAGCTATGTTTAACAGTATCCTGCAGTCTAGATAGATAGAAAGACAGATACATGTGCAGTTTCCCAAAAAATAAAAAATAAAATAAGAGGAGACTGGGATTGTTGACAAGCAGTGGCAACGGGTTTCACTCGTCACTGCTGCACCATAGAGCACATTCTCCAACAGACTGATTCAATGCCACAAGGACAGATACAATAAATCTTTTATGCAACACATCTGTATAGCGATGCATCATCTGTGCTTCAACAGTTTATTTCTACCCTGTACTGTGCGCACGACTTTCATTACAATGTACACTGACTGTAAAGTTTTTACGTAAACGTATTCATTAGTAAGCATTTTAAATTAAGTTTTATTTTTGCTGTGTTAAATAGATATTTAATATATATTTTAAATGGAGATATTTTTCTTTAACATATTGTTATTATTACGTAATATTACTTACATATTTGGGTTCATATTTGTTTTGCCATGTTGCATATAAGCCAAAATAATGGCATTTATATTCTATAATATTTAAGCTATTTTGCCATTTTTGTTGTCTCGAGCTAAATTTTCAAAACTTTTGTAGTAAAAAGGATAGACTGTTTACCTTTCCCTAACCTGGAGAGTTTTAACATATGCAGGATTGTGTTAATTGTAACTGGATGGACTTGGTTTGCAGTATGTTAACCATTAAAATTCGCATAGCATCATTACAAAGCTATGATTTGTTCATCTGACTAATAGTTGGTGAAACAAAGCTGTTTTTAAACCTTATTGCTCTGCACTCTCACGCCAGAAACCTCCATAAAGAAAGTAAACGTCGTTATGCAAAGGGTGCAAAACAAACCAGCTATCAGCTGTAAATGTCTTGTACACAGCACAGGGATGCTGAGTTCAGCTGTTAGACCGTTTAACAATTTGATCACTTCGGTATTTATTGAAACAACTTGAAAATAGCATTGTTTCGTCAGCTGTATTTTGTCCTACAATCGAAGCCTTTTATATAAAATCAGTCCAAATTTACCTACAAGTTAACCTTACTGTGTCTAGCTGCTTGAAGTTCTGTTCAGTTGAATGATATGGTGGAAACCTACACTTTATTTTATCCTGTACTTGTTAATGTTACACAGTGTAGTATGCTGTGATGGCTAAAACACAAAACAAGGGTAGATATTTGATGGAAATTCTAATTTGGACTCACTTTGCACTGTTGAAGTGAAATGTGGCATGATGCATTCCTTCACAGTCACACACACAGGCTGTATACCCCTGGATTTATTGTATTTTTTCATAATGAGCTGTTCATAGCAAGCTGGTGATAAACAAAAGTATCAAATTAACCGGATCTGTTGCTGGACTTGAAGTTTTCATCTTAAAATGGCCAGGTGATTTTCACCCCTGTTGCCTTAAAGAAGAAGACCACCCTCATATATTTTCCTATTAAAAACAAAGAGAGTCCTGCTGATTAAAACACAAGTTGCTGTTCAGGTTCACCACAGTGAGATAAAAATCTAAAAAAAACAACCCAATAACTACAGTACTGTGCAAAAGTCTCAGGTCACAACTCATTTCTTCTTTGCTTCCAAGGAGTCAGACATTCTTTAAATTTTTCTAAAGTGGCCTTAAGCAATACACTCTAAAAACTATTGTTTAAGCTCAACAAAAAAAATTAACGCAACAGTTTCCATTAGTCTTTTTGAGTTATGATAACTTATGTTGAAATTAGATTGAACCAACAAACTATATTGAGTTACGGGAATTAAATTATCCTCCATAATCAAAGGTGATTTGAATTACCATTTACGTAATATTTGGTAGCTTAAAAACATATTTTTAAGTTGTTTACTCATAAAAATTATGTTCCTCCAATTACTTTTTCCACATTATTTGAAATGATTTTTAAGTGTTATGTAATTAATTACAGCAATTACAAAAACAATTTTTTAAAGTTCATTATTTAAAATATTAAGTTGCTGATTTTCATCATTATTATCATCATTTTAGCTTTCTCTTATTTTTTTTTTATTGTAATAGCTTTTAAGAAAGGAATTCATTCAACATTTTTTTTTATCAAATAACTTTTTTATTTTTTTAACAGTAGGCATTTCAACACTTTGTATTTAAAAAGTGAAAATAAACCAGAAATTTAGATTTATACCATCACAGCCAAGTTATAGAATATGCCTTTATGTATTTAACACCACAGAAACAAATGTGTTCAATTGGTAAAAAATCTACTTAGAAAACATTTTGTTGCAGTAATACTTCCATGCAAGTGTTCAGTAAATGTTAACTTTCAATGCCTACCAAACTTTACAAGATCTTGCATCTTTCTATTACACAATGTAGCAAACACCTTTAAGATCAATTTTACACATACAGGATTCAAAACAGTTAACAATTTTTGAAACAGAGTCAACATCTTTAACATAATGATGGTTCCATCAAGGTCAAGGAACAGCTTCTGAACAACTTCAAAAGTATATTTGCATTAGCTCAGATTGAGAGCATATATTATGCCCATGAGCAAAACACAGCACCTTGGGAAATTCTGGCCCTCCATTATTTTTGTTTCCTCCACCACAATGGTTGCAGTCTTATGGTTAGATCCAGGGGTGTACCGGTCACTGATGATGGCAGTTTTCATCACCTGCCTTAAGTTCTTTGGTGTCCTTGTAAAGCAAATTTTAAAAAATAGGTTAGTGAATTATAGATTAGACTTTTATACTTACTGAATCTTAATGAATTCAGATGATCAATGGAACACACACACACACACACACACACACACACACACACACACACACACACACAATGCTGAATTACTTACACCAAACTCCATGAAAAGGTCCTCGTCCTTCTCTCCAAGGAAAGTGATAAGGCAGCAGATGGCTACTTCTCTGCGTGTTTCAATTGTATTGTGCTATTTAAGAAAAAATAAAGTGTGAGTATAAAATACATGGGTGACTGACAACAAAGTGCATTTCAAAGCTACCCAAAGTCTAAATAGTTGTCCTACCTCAAGAAGCATGTCCTTGATCTGCCTGATTCTCACTCCCTTAGCTCCTCCCCTTGATAAAATGACATCCATCAGTTTTGGGGTGCAATGGTCAAGTGTAGCCATTCAAGGCTTACAGTGGTTATTCTCTTGAACTCCTCCTTTATCTGTAGACCACACAAACAGAAGAATTAAACCTTGCAGACTATTAGCTATACTGCATTAATGAATGCTGTAATACATTATTTAAAGAGGATAGAAGTGATCTAAGGCTACCCCAAGTTTTGAGGGAACAAAAACAATCTTGGTGAAGACAAGGGAGACTTCCCCACCATAACCGTGGTGTAATCTCTAATGTTTTAGCAACCCTGTTTTTGCAGAGGTTTCGAATTTACACATTGATCACTCCCAGCCCATTTTGTAAAAAATGTGTCCCAACTTAACAAAGCACTAATGACCCTAGATTATCACACTATACTAACTGCTTACATAAAGTCTTAATATTAAGTAGATTCACATTGTTAATGCCAGAATAATGCTATTTGAATGACATTAACAATATTTCACACAATCTGATTAAAAAAAAAAAACACCCCAAAAAAACAAAACAAAGATAGCTACAGCTCTTAAGATCAAGAACAATACTTACTTTAAGCTGTATCACAATACTAACCAAAATCATTTACAATGTAATATTACGTATAGGTCATGCAAGTTTTATAAAGACATAAAATAGGTGAGCCAGATGGAAAAAAGAAGCCTCTAGGTTATCCCTCTGACAAAACTATTCACAGTTTAAGGCTTCCAATTTTGGTAAAAAGAAAAACAAAATCAGCCTAAGATCGAAATTAGATTGCACTGTGTAGCAAAACTTTAACCACGCTTTTCCTAGCCACAGTTGCACTCTCTAGCTGAAGACTTTTGTCAAATGAAACTTTATAAGTCTTATCTTCTGCTGTGCTAAAGTTTAGAATGGCTAGCATTAGCTACATGTGGTAGTGCAAAGTATTTCCTTATCTGTATGAGCATCACATCATACACAAATCCACTACAGGTGACTAGCACAAATGCTTTGCTTTGGTAGAACTGTTATTTGTAAATGAAATGTTACTTACTTTGAAATGTCTTTTACAAAAGCTTGCACCATGCAACTCAACATGTGTGAATTTGCCCAGCTAGTTAAGTCGGTAGGGGAGGGAATTTGAAATCAGAAGTTACAGTGGAAAAAAATAAGTTATGTATTAAATTTCTTTAAGTAATTACAACTTGAATTTTATTTTGAACCCACTAACATTGGGATTTAATTTCAAATTACATATAAAATTAATTTAATGTAATTACCAACATTATTATTTCAACACAACCCAAAAAAATAAAGTTTGCAACTTAGAAGGTCTATCTTAATCAATAAATTAGAATTTTTATGTTGCAGCCATGGATTTAATCAAGTGGTGGTAAAAGGCCTGATGAATTACTTTTTAGAGTGTAGTTCTTCAGGCTTTCTGGTGGAGTTTCAAAGTTTTCTTTGGACACTGGCTGCTTTTTCAGTCCAGACCTAGTACCTGATCATTTTCAGAGGAATATTTTCTTGTTTCTTTGTAAAGCCACTTAGTACTGATCATGGAATCTAAACAACTCTCATATGTTTGAAGTTTTTCAGTCCGGCTTTAGGCCGTTTCATAGCACAGAGACAGCTCTCATAAAGGTTATGAACGATATCCTGGTAGCGACGGACTGTGGTAAACACGTAGTGCTTATACTACTAGATATGACTGCTGCATTTGACACAGTGGATCACGACCTGCTGATCTCTCGTTTACAGCATTGTGTGGGCATTTCTGGCTTCGCACTCCTGTGGATAAAATCATATCTCTCAAACAGGAGCTTCTGTGTTAAGTTGGGCTCGTCATCGTCCTCTGTGGCCCCTCTGCCATGGGGTGTACCACAGGGATCTATTCTTGGGCCATTACTGTTTTCATTGTATCTCCTGCCACTGGGTGCGATCTTTTGTAAACATAAAGTTTCATTTCATCTATATGCTGATGATTGCCAGCTTTATTTTCCTTTCAGTCATTCTGATAGCTCCCAAATTAGACTCCTGCTTGATTGCCTTAGTGATGTTAAGTCATGGATGGCTCAAAACTTTTTAAATTTTAACGAACGTAAAACGGAAGTAATTCTGTTTGGCCCGAATTGTTCCTCTGATATCCCTGATGTTGACCTTGCTGCTCTGACCCCTCACCTGAAGAGCTCGATTACCAATCTTGGGTTAAAAATTGACTCTGCACTTACCTTTGATGGCCACGTGAATGGGGTGGTGAAATCGTCATTCTATCAACTCAGGCGTCTGTTGAAGGTTAAACCTTTTCTTTCAAGGCGTGACTTGGAGACTATTATCCACGCTTTTATAACCTCACGCTTGGATTATTGTAACTCCCTTTTAATAGGGGTTGGACTGGGCACTCTGACACGCCTGCAACTAGTACAGAATGCTGTGGCACGGTTTTTATCTGGTAAAAGGAAATTTGAGCACATTACTCGGGTTCTGGCCTCCCTGCACTGGCTTCCAATTGAATTTAGGATTCATTTTAAAGTTCTTTTATTGGTTTTTAAATCTTTAAATGGTCTGGCACCTGCGTATCTGTCTGATTTGCTGAAGCCCTATGTCCCCACTCATTCGCTCCGGTCAGCTGAGCAGCTGTTGCTCTCAGTCCCCAAATCAGGGCTGAAACTGAGAGGAGACCGAGCGTTCTCTATTGTGGCTCCTAAGCTTTGGAATAATCTTCCTCTTCACATTAGGCAATCGACATCAGTGATGGTTTTTAAATCCAGATTGAAAACGCATTTTTATTCAATGGCTTTTGACTCAGTGGTTGACTGACTTGTATTTTATTGTTTTCGCTAGTTTATTATTTTATCGTATTTATTATTCTTATGGTATCTATTATGTTTCTGTTGTTCAGCACTTTGGTCACCCTTGTGTGTTTTTAAAGTGCTATATAAATAAACGATGATGATGATAATGATGATGGAATCATTAGCATAAAAGATGTACCTAAGGCATGAGCCAGTGCTTTAGCTACACATAACAACTTAGTTTGGCCATGCAACAGGCTGGCAACCTGTCCAGCATGTACCCAACCTGTTGTCCTATGGAAGCCGAGGACATCTGACTTCTGAAATTCAAATGAAGACAGTGAATGTCACACCATAAAAATTCATCTTAATGTGGCATGGCTGATCAGCAGACAGTTGAATAAATAAAAGTTTGCCTGGTCTCCAAGTAACTAAAAAAGTGCAAAAAGTGTTAAATCATCCCCAAGTCTATTCCACTTGATGAAATTGGCTCTCATGTAGGTCAAACCAAAAAAAGAAAAACTAGAAATTCCCAGTTACAGAGAAGTTCCATTTGCTTTACCATCCTCGCCCATTAACAGCGCCTCAGATTAGAGCCCACATCAAAGCCTCCAGAAGTTCAAATAGCAGACACATTTCATCAGCTGTTGGAGGGAGACTGAGTGAATCAGGCCTTGAAGGTGGAGCCAGTACTGAAGGAGACCAGTATGAAGAAGAGAACTGCTTTAGCCTGAAAAAACATGACTTGACAACTGACCCATGTGAATCCAGACTTCAGCCTCATGAGTTTAACTGTGCTATTTTTGGTACCAGACACATTATCTTTGTAAAATAAAGGAAAAGAGATTGGATTTCCATGTGTGGCCCTCACTGTGAGGCACAGGGGACATTAAGACCACAGTCACGACTTAAATCCAGTTGAGTTAATTTGGGAATAGTTGAAAAGCAGCCAACAAGTTGTGCTCGGCTTATGAGGGAACTTCTACAAGAGTGTTAAGAATGCTGTATACAGAAAGAGTATGTAAAGCTGTTAACAAAGCAAGAGGTGGCAACTTTGAGGAATTTAAAATGCAAAACCTACTTTTGCTTTATTAACACTTACTTGAATCCACATGTTATTTAACAGTAATAATTTATTGTGACGTTTTACCATACAACAAAAGCGGAAAGCATAAGCACCCAGAACCTTCCGCAACAACTTAACGCTATTACAAAGAAAACATCTTTATGAGAATTTTTTTTTTTTACATTAATAAATCACACGCACCACAGAACAGCTCTGTTTAAAAGATTTACTAATGAAAAGTTGAATATTAAAAACAATGGAGCAAGTCATGATTTGTGTAAATATTTTTCTGTGGAAGCAAACAAGTTTGAACATTGAGTCGTAAAGAATCATCCATAAAGGGAAAAGTACAGAAAAATAAACAAACACACATAAACCCATCCAGAACATTTAGAAACACAGTTTTAAATAGTGCAATATAAAGTAAAGTGAATCTAGCTGCTTGATCTCTACATCTACAGTGTATGAAGCAAAGTGTATGAAGCAAAAGAGTGGGTGACCATGAGCTCTCTCAATCACACCCAAAGGGATATAAAAGCTCACCAGAGGGATGTGGGTTTGGGTGATGTGACAATAATAAAGAAACATTAATCTACCCACTACCACTGATTTTGCTAAACTGCTTATGGTACTGTGCCTTTTCTTTTAAAACTGTATGTCTGGATGTATCACAGCATTGGAGGGAAAGCTGCAAATCAATCATGGCTTGAAGGTTTATAATACAGATTTTTTTTGTTTGAAAATTTGATGTTTTTTTTTAACCAAAAACTAGACATTATTGTTTATAGTTGCTTTACTCATTTAGATTTCTTGATTGAAAATGCATTATTTTATTATGACGGAGGATTTTTATCTGGACCGGTCTGCTGGTTGCATCTTTGGGACAGGATGCAACTCTCAGGGACTGCTGAGTAGGTAGATAACAGCTTCAAGGACTTTAAGGTGCAACAGTCTTACTGGGTAAACTCCAGCAAACCTTTGTAATACAAGGGGTGGTCTCACTGCAAAAAAAATATTTACAATATAAATGTAGCCTGAGTTTTGCATCTTTTAGGCCTGGTTTAGACTTCTGCGGGGAATCTTTGTAGAGCCCACACATAACCTGCTTAAGTGGGTTAAACGTCATTGCCGGCATTTATGCCTTTGCTGGTGCATTATGTGTTAATTACTGTGTGGTCAAGTCCTGATGTTTCATATGTGGTGCCAGCTGATAGATATAAAATGTAATTTGGGGACTTTTTTCTCTTCTGGGTCGCTGCTATTTGTAGTGGTCAGTTTTTTTTCGCAGTCAGACATATTTGTCCTTCTCGTTTTTCACTTCTTTGTACTCATTCTCTCATGTCTATTCTGACAGTTTCAGCACTCCAGGAGTTTGCTGACATTTGTGAATCCTTACATTGATGCTATGATTATTATTCCTTATACTGAAGTGACCACTGTTATTCTTTCACTCGTAACTTTAAAAACTGCTGCGAAAAACTAGCACTCAAAATATACAGGAGGAATCGATGATGCTGAACAAGCCAATCACAGTAACTTCGGGTTGCATCCACCCAATGTGTAGTTACATTTCACTGGAGGTGCATGTCGGGTTAGGTTGCAGGGTTAGCAGGGGTTTATGGCTACATCACAGGTTAAGGTGTAGATTTCCCGCTGAAGCATAAATCAGATCTAAGTCTTAAAACCAGCAAGTCTGTTCCTGGAGTGCTGCTCACACTTCTCACTGCATCTCAATTCAATTCTTCCTCATTTCGGAAACAGCTCTTATTTTGCTTTTCCACCAGGCCAGCATAAAGGCCTTTGTTATTCATCAGCTCCTCGTGGTTGCCCTCTTCCTTCACCATCCCTCTATCGATGACAATTATGTGACTGGCCTTCTCAACAACACTCATCTTGTTGGATATCAACAGCACGGAGCAGTCTTTTGCTTGATCCGTCAACGCCTGGTGGACCTGTAGAGCACAATTATTATGGTTTTAAAGGAAAAACAGCTTTAAGAAATATGCAAAATCACTAAAGATGAAGAATTTCCTACTTGATATTCGTTCTCTGTGTCCAAATCACTTGTGGCATTGTCCAGAATCAGGACTTTAGGACGTCTGATTAAAGCTCGAGCAATAGCAATACGCTGCTTTTGGCCTCCAGACACCTGGCCACCCTTCTCCCCGGCATCTATGAAACAGAGGGATGTACCAACAAACTTTTGCTTAGGTAGGGCCTTAGAAAATATGAAATGTTGTGGTGCCGTTAAACGCTGAGATTCTGGGTCGAACCTGTGTCATATTTATTCGGCAGTTCCATGATGAATTTGTGGGCGCTGGCCAGATTTGCAGCCCTATGCATTTCCTCATCAGAGGCATGCTCGTAGCCATATTTGATGTTCTCTCGAACAGAGCGAGCAAACAGCACACATTCCTGGCTCACCACAGCAATCTGTGAGCAAACAGAACGAAGACAGGATATTAGTGACTGTGTAATATTCACAGCAGACTCTAAGCAGGGCCTTCAAAGAAATCAGCTGCAGATTAAAGCTAAGAAAAAGCACAAATAAGTATCCTTATAACAAGATAAGACAGATGACAAAGGAGTGAATTTAAACAGGAATTTGGAGGAAAAACGTTTAGTAATCTGTGAAAATGCTTCCCTGTCATCATTAGCTGAAGCTCAGGGGCTAATTTCATTCCATTTCCATTTTATACAGAATTCACAGGATTTATTTAGTATCTTTAACTTCAGTTTAGGAGTTAAATTTGTGGCATGAGGACTTGATAAACCCCTAGGTGCGAATAGCCACAGAGGTTGATGTTGATGATGTCTTTGTTCCCAGCTGAAGTTTACTGTTAGCTAAAACTAAACTAAAACTAGGTGTAGAAAATACTTAGCTGAAATTAAAAAAATAAATAAAATACACTTATATAAAAAGGAAAGAACTGAAATAATTTTAGACACTTGAAAAAAAAAGGAAAATATACAGGAAATGTGTTTTGTTTTAGCCTTTGGTCAAACTTGTCCTAACAGTGAGTCTGATGAGGGTTTGATGCATACAGTTACTGGGACGGTTGGTGTCCCTGTGACTGCGAGTCAGTTACTTTCATAATAACAAAAACCTAGCAATGAAACTGGTCAATTTTAATTGTAATTATATTTATATTAAAAATCCACTCTGGGAACTAAGGGCCAGATATACTAAACTGGGCAAAATAGCGTGTGAACGCAGTCCCCAAATAGTAAAACAGTATTCGTAGGAGTAGTTACTTTTTCTGAGCGATGTACAAAAGTTGCGTTGTTTTCTAAATTTGGATGCAGTCAGTTCATTTAAATATCAAGCACAAAAAAAGATAACTTTACGTGCTTGATTAAAAAGATTTTCTCCCTATGTTTTGCTCCTTCAGTAGGGGACTCCCAGAAAGACATACAGAACAGGGTCAGTCACAAACTCAGTTCTTACCTCTTACTCGCAGTCGCTTTGTAAATACCAACAGCACTTTATTTTAAACCAATTGGCACAAAGTATTAGTAAATCTGGCTTTAAATGAGATTAAACTAAATTGAAAAAAATAACATGAAGAGAAATACTAGTTAGAAAATGCAAAACAATAATACCTCTGCATTTATTTCTTCTAAAAAAGATATAGTAAAATTTGATCCCAGTAAAAAACATAAAAAAAAATAATATACAGAAACATATGGCCCTGAAAACTATCCTCAGTGGGTCCCAACAGGCTAAAAGTGTTTACTGTTGTTTTTCCACTGTGATCAGGTCTTTTAAAGCTAAAATATGATGTTATTGACCTTTCATCTTTTTAAAGAAGAAATGTTTAGGCATTAAATCGATCTTCTGAAAATACTGCATGCAGAACTTGCATCACACTTAATAATTTTAGAGCAACAGCTTAACAGCTTATAATTTAGCTTTATAAGCAGTTTTTCCCCCAGTGGCCAAAAAAAGACCCCACTTAATGCAGCTTTAAAGGTGCATTCTGGAATTTTCTTGTAAACAAACCAAAGAAATGTTTGCGTTGAGTGTTTCCCATGGCACCGTTAAGCACAAAGATTATAAATAAAAACACAAATGGAATTAAATATCTGATATTCACAAACCTTGTCATGTAGGTACTGGTCTTTGTAGCTTTTCAGTGGTTTGCCATCCAGGAGAATCTCCCCTCCTATAGGCTGGTAAAACCTCTCCAGCAGCTTCACGCAGGTGGACTTCCCTGATCTATTAAGACCCACGAGGGCAGTGATTTGGCCTGGCTTTACCTCCAGAGATATATTCTGGTGAAAGAGGTATATTTTAAGGAATGCTTTAACTTGAAGTAAAACATGCACAGGACAAATTAGTACATACCTTAAGGACGAGATTTTCTTCATTTAATTTTCCATCATATGAAAATGTAACATTTTTGAATTGAATGTGTCCCTGAAGATTTTCAGGGGCCAAAGTACCATCTGGGGGTACTTGAGGTTTTCTATCCAAATATTCAAAGATCTTCTCAGAGGCTCCAATTGCTTTCTTCACTTGTGGGTAATATCGCATGACAGCCTGAAAGAGAAGTAGTCATGAATAAGAGGAAAAAGTGAGCATCCATTTATGCTTCTTCTTGGTCGATGGCTCACCTCAACAGCAGAGGCAAACTGCAGCTCATAAAGGACAAACGACACAAGATCTCCACTGCTGACGGCCCCCCTGGTCACAAGTGTGCCCCCGTAGTACAGAATGCATACCTTCAAAGCTAGGGTAGTCATCTGGAGAAACAAGAACAACAGCTTACAGAGTGATCAACTGTAAAATGAGTTACATTAAGTATTAATGAGTAATTGACCGTGATGCTGAAGTCTACATTTACAGTGTACCACCTTGGTGTACCCTCTTTTAGATTTATTGAAATTTGCTTTGTGTGATTTAAAGTTAGAGCCCTTTATGCACTTCACTTTGAAACAAGAGAATATAATAAGCACCAAAGATTGCAGCTGGACAAATGTTTGGTATCTGCTACACTCCTTAACTGCTTATTGTGTGATATAATGATGGGTTTGGCCTCTTAATAACGAGGCCTATATATATTCATAGGTGCGAGAAATGCACTGCTTAACATCCTCTGTCAACAAAGACACCACCAGAGGTCTGAACTTACAGCACAACAGCAGGAGCAGGAGTAGGCAGGTTAAAGGTCAGATCTGATTGCATTTATGTTTTCGCATGCACCGAAAAGCACAATAGATCCTCTTTGAAATTTATAATCAGATTTCACCTTGTGTATTTATCTCAGTTACAATTTCTAGCTATAAAAACAACAAATAAAAGGTGTTTAAATGTCTTGTTAGCTGCCTTTAGACACTCCCACTGCCACATATTCACACAAGTCAGGCTAAACAAAAACTGCAAATACTCTGTAGCATAGATCAGTGTTCAACTCACACTGTTAGCCCAGGTAGAAGCCGCATAGGCAGCTGCCTCCTTTTTATTAAGGGCGTAAGTGTCCTCCAGGCGCAGTCTGTACTTCTCTGTCTCACCGTCCTCATTGGCAAAACTCCTCACTGTCTTCATGTTTGAGAAGGTCTCTGTGGCCACCTGGTTAGCCTTTGCCAGTGACTCTTGAACTTGCACAGCAATAGTCTGAAATATAATGAAAAATTAAACTACACAGTTTGATTCAGTAAAACAAGACATATTTTATTGATTTGTCACTATTGTAACTGATCAGAGGAGATTTGATCAACAAGTAATTAAAGCTAAATTTTTCACATCACCTGGTGGAAGCGTCCGGTGAGCTTGGGTATGACCCAGATGATGGGCAGCCCCATGCATGTGAGCAGCGTCATTTTCCATGACTGGCTCACCATGTAGAACAAGAGGAAGCCGAAACGAGCCGTGTACCACATCAGAAGACTCAGCTCCTCGCTCAGAGCTTCACTCACGCTGTTGGTATCAGTGGTAATCCGTGACACCAGTTCACCTAACAGTACAGCATGAGTCTTCTTAAAGGGATCGCATTTTAAGTGTATATATACTTCTTTTTTCTGGATTATTTGTAACAAGTTCACAAAACTTTTTAAGAGGAAACTGAGATTGGCTTTTAGGGTTTTAGTTATTAATTAATGAAACATTAATCTTGTATACAGTTTGTACATAATTTACCTGTTGAAGTGGCATCAAAGAAAGCGATCTCCTGTTTCAGCACGGCCTGGAAGACGACTCCCTGCACCGAGGTGTGTATGCGGCTCATGGTGATATTGTACGTGAGGTCACATATAAACTCGAGCACAGCACTGAGACATAAAGCAGAGGAAGAGTTACACTAAAAGTACATAAAATATTATTACAGCCATATCTTTAAGCTTTTGTTAAGCTTCTGTTGTACACATATCCTCAGAAGTGACTGAAACTACACTACATGGGTTGGAGCAGGAGCTCGGGTGTAAAAAGCATCCTAGGTTAACGCTGACCATCCTCACAACACTCTTTCAGTTCATTTCTGAGTATTAAAAAAAATCCCTGAAATTTTTAGCAAACAGATCACATGTTTTTTATTTATTCTAATTAAATTGTTCTGCGTTAGTAAACGGAGAGAACCTTTTAAAAACCAACTTTAATAACCAAAGAAGACAAAGGTTGTATTACCTGGCAATGGTCATTAGTGTCATGATTGTAATGGCCTCTGTGAAGGCGTCAGGTGCTTCTTCATTCATGATCCAGTCAGCCATGCGTCCAGTGTACTGAGGAATAGCCATCTCACCTGAAAGCAGGTGTTAACATTATCACCATACTGATCTTTGGCAAAGCCCAACTGCCAGGTTAACTTTTACATTCAGCAGCGTCAGTGGACTGTGATTACATTTCAATTACAATTACAATTGCCTACAATTACAGTTTCATGTTGCTGGCATTATTACAGATATGCAGCTAGTGCTGCAGAAAACAAGACCTTTTTTCCTATACTTAAATTAACAGCATGAGGACAATGACACGAACACAATGATAACTACAGGATATAATTTCAAAACACTGTAGTGGCAAGAAGGACATGCATGCTTTAATTTAAACGAAAAGAGGCGTATTACGCTTTAGGCTCCAGATTTGTATTCTTGGACTCCACACATGATTCAAAGTTCACAATAATCCTTATTTATCTTATACTGGGCCTTAATGCAACCCTCTAGGTAATTCACTGTCTGGAACGGGCACATTTATCACCCTTCTCCCTCTCTTTAAAAAACTATCTGAAACCGAGTCTGAAGCATGACATTCTGCATACAGGGTTTACTTTCACGTATGCTAACCTCATTATTTGCCACTCTGATGATGTTTAATATGAGAATACACAATTGTAATACTATAAATACGATGGAATGAAAGAAGCGCAACAGACCCCACTTCAAAGGTGTTATTTCACATACCATAAGACGAGAGAAAGACAAGTATCAGCACAGCAACAAAGCGCCAGAAAAAGGGCTGCATGTATCCCATCAGTCTCTTCAGAGAGGCCCCAGTCTCCTCTTTTGGTTTCTGAGATGGTGTCCTCTTAATAAAAGATGAAATGTACTGGCCCCAGGAGATCAAAAGAGATGACACATACCGACTCCAGTAGAGCCAGGCCACTAGTGTCACGATATAACCCTGTAACACCTGCAGGACAAAGGACAGGTTTAATATAACCATTACACGTGTGTTTAGTTAGCTTAGATGAAATAAATTGGTTTTGGTCTCAGATCTTGTTCCAGGCTGAGTATGTTTTATGCATTATTTTTATTTTCTGCTCAAAAAAAGTTCAATTACACTGGAAACTGTTCAATTATCTGAGAGATCTACTACTAGAAATCTAATAAACACATATAGAGAAAAAAATTATTCACTTTTTCATTATATTAATGTGTAAATGTGTGTTTTGTCTGCTGATCAGACTTAAGACATGAAAGCAACAATTTATGCATCCCATCCATGCTGGCAGCAATCACAAAGTTGTTAAGTGGTTTCTGTCATGAAACAAAAGAAGAAGAACTGAAGACCTCCAGGGTGGCAATAACAGTGGTAAAGGAGGTGGCCACAAATAGCAGTAACACAGTTTAAAAAGATTCCAAGTAAAAATAGCATAAAAAATGTAGATTATAGATACATTAACAAATACTTGTATTCATACTTCTTATTTCAGCTAAATGCTCCTGATATTTTCATTATCTAATATATTTGACTGTTCTTACTGATACTGCAGTTTTAACTGGCACTTTTACAACTTTCTGCTGCAGGAGAAGTTACTGATATAGAACAATAAACTTCAACTCTTATCATAAGATTTGTGTGATGCATTTTACACTTCAAAGTAGCTGGTAAGAATCCTGCAGTTCACAGATAGCTATTGCACGTAAAGAAAAGCACATTTCTTATTGAGATATGTCCCCTCAAAGTGCATTAGGTAATGAATTCATATTTTCCTTCTTGCTGCTCACCAAGGTTGCACATATTGTAGCATGGTAGGCAACAAAACACATACACTCACCCTCTCCCAAGAGTGCCACCCCCACAGTTCCTCCATGGTGGACTGCCCCAGCACCCAGAGAAGAGTAGCGTACACTGGGAAGTGGAAGCAAAGGACCCCTAAGCTCTGGATCCCCTCGAAGCTTTTAGTCCATGGTAGGCTTCCAGGGTAGGTGAAGGCCAGGAAGGCAAGGAGGGAGGCTCTGGTCAGGGCTCCTACCCATAGGGTGATGAATGGATGAGAGAGTAGGAGAGGCGAGAGTTGGGCCAGGCGGATGGTGTGCACCACACACACATCCAGGCACACGCAAAGCACTGGGAAAAAGTAGCTCATCTTCTGCATTACGCACACACTCTGCAAAAACAAATGACAGAGACAGCTGAGTATTAACATCAGCAAAATATGCAAACATGCAAAAACATAAAATAAGAATGATCTATGTGTCACCAGTGGGCAAACTTTTTTTAAAGCAACTTTTTCAGCTTATACTCATATATTAACGCTATAACGCACCATGCACTAGTCTTTGTACACTAGAGTATTTCCTTTTCCCCCTGGAAGAGTGACATTACGTCTATAAGTGTTGGGTGGATGGGACTGACGGATCAAACATGATCAAACATCAAACACCAGGCCTACATTTTGAATGCCCTTTAAGGACAATGGTCCCTATTTACTTTCACTTTGCTGCCGATTGCATTTACTTTCATTTTCTGCTGCCCTGATGATTTCTTTGAAATGGCTCCGTGAATAAACCAAACATCACACACAAACACAAACAATTATGGCAAATGTTGACACCTACTATCATAAACAGCATTGATAGCGTATACTACATGCGTTTACAGGGGATAGCAACTGTTATAATTACCCTTAAATCCAACCTACTTACTCGGTTTCCTTGACACGACCTATTTGCTTCGACGAACGTCCCAAACCTTTGAAAAACTCGAATATAACCTCAGACCAAGTAAATAACGTTAATTTAATATCTACAAACCGGCAGCCTGTTCAGTCACGAACCGACAACCACTGACTGGCAAAACTGAAACCGAAACTAACTATTTTTAGAGCTTTTGGAATGGAAAGTCCCACATACGTCCTCCTACCGAAGACCAACGACAAACAAAACTTACCTTTATTTAAACCGTGACGTTTTTATTTCAACATTACTACTCAGAAAACTTGTTTTTGAAGAATAACTTCAGTGTGTGGAGTGCCTGCTGCCACCAACACTGCAAAGTTGATAGGATGTGCCTGATATGAAAATCAGTCCAACAGCGACCCCATGTGGCGAGGAGGTACAATTGCACGAGCTTTTTACTCGTTTTAAATGAACAACAGCTAGAATCACAGTAATTACATAAATCGCTTGGATATATATCTTTATACTTTCATATATTTCTTCATTCATTCATTCATTCATGCATTCTGGTCCCAGAAGCAATAGTAGACTAAATAGCTATGTATATTGTTTTGTGATGTAGTTTTGATATATATTGTTTAATTATCTTTACTGGTTTACATTGAGTGTAAACCCATCCAATAATAGCCACATGAACCTCCTCTGAGGTATTCCTCTTTTCATCCTGCCTTGCGGCTGCTTATTTGTTGCCTGATTTGCCTGCCTGACGGTCACATGTTGTCTCTTGCCTGGTCTTGGACACTGAAACCCCCAACAGAAACTTTGAACTCCCTGACAGTTTCCTTCCTTTCCCTTCTTTCCGGTTTGATGGCTGGAAAAAGCAACGCTAAAAGTGTTCCTACTATTTTAGGAACCCTCTTTGTAAACCCCTGTAAACCACAAAGCATGTGTTTGCTTTGCTGTTTATTTTGAAAAAAATAAAAAGCAATAAAATACATCTTTGGTCAATTTCTTACACTTCAGCACTTAAAAAACGACAGATTTATAGTCCTTTATTGCATTAAAAAACTTTTAGTTTAAAAGTTTTAAGTTTAAAATGTAGAATTCTAAACTAATTCAAACTGGATTCAGCCAATACAATATCCCTTTTTGTGTTTTCACTGTATTCTAGTTTCTATGTCGGGAAATATTTTCGAAATTTCTACTGCAGCAGCACTTTTGGGATAATGATTTCTTTAAAATGTATGCAGCATGTTTATACTGCAGTTCACTGAGGTTAACTTTGGAGAAAATGAAGCGTTTTTAGTACCTAGTAATCATAACTGTTAATTAAATCCACAGTAATCTGTTCAAAAGTAGAATGCTTTACTAAATGAAAAAAATCAAGGAAAGTCCATCCATTCACTTTCTTCTGCTTATCCAGTTTAGGGTTGTGAACATGTAAAGTCCCTGCAGGAAAGCTCCAGCCTTGTGATGGATTTGAACAAAGGGTTTTCTTGCTGTGAGGCAATGGTGCAAACCACAGTTGGTAAATAAAATAGGCTACTATGGTAAATATTGAACTGAGAGCAGCCACTGAATAATTCTAATTTGAACCCTTATGTTGACCCATTAGACCTATTATTATGGAGAATTATGCTCTTACACTGTCTTTTTTTTCAGTATATAAAAGCATATTTACATGTTGTTAGACATGGCACATTGTTGTCATTGTTCTTCTAGTGCAAACTAAAGCAATTAATCTCTTTGTAACCGCAGAATTGAATGATATAAATAATCCTTGCATAGATGGCCTGCATCAGAATACTGTCAGAAGACTTTATGGGATTTGCAACAATAATATTCATTTTTGTTTCCCTTTGGCTGAAATTAAGGCGTAACTTTACACATATGTGATTCATACATTTGTGAAACTGAGCTCCCATCTCTGTTATAAACTGTCACACCAAAGTCACTTGTATATGTACCCTGGAAAGCCTGGATGCGCATGCTCAGACATGGCAGCTGCCTGTGAGAAGCCCCTCAGAGCATACAGTTATGAACATTTAGCCAAATAAAAGTCGAGTTAACTGATTTGACTGCTGCGGAGTTTCGCTGCCAGAGCCGCGATGGAGTAAACAGTTGGCAGCGGGGACATTTGTGAGCTGGTCTGGATGGAAGCGACGGGTTTACGAGACGTTTTCAAATGTATAACGCTGTGTAAGCAAACACGAACGCCAGAAATGTGTCGTTTTAAAGGTTTCAGCCTGCATGAAGGGTGAGAGCTTAGCCAGATATACCGCGTTAGGAGCAGCTTCTCGATCTGCAGTTTTTCCGTGACTCTCAGGCCCAGCAACGCCTACTTCTACGTAAGCTAAAACATCTGGATTTGGCCACATGGGTTTGTTGTGCACAGTAAACAGCTGCGCTGACGGGGTTTCAGGCTGATTTTAGTGATGACCTAAGAGGGGAAAGAAAGATGGCTGGAGAAAATGCGATTTTAAAATCAATCGTAAAATACAATAATAATTCTTTTCTTTTTCATGTTTTAGCTATTGCAGCAATGGAGGATATTGGTCTTCTTCCCAAACCCACCCCCAAAACCCCAGTCCACAGACCCACAGTCCCTGAGACTTTTGGGCACCATCACATCCCACCAGGTGGGTATATGAGCTCATGCAATGTTTAATGAAATGTGAAAAATATCAGGTATTCACCTGTCCTAACAAGCAGAGGCAGACTTAAACAATTCACAAATTGTAACATAATCCCAGGCCACTCTGGTCACTTCAAATAAGAAGTATAGGTTTAGTAGTATATTTTTGTTTAGCAAGGATGTTACATTTCAAATGTGAGTGCTGGGAAGTGAAAAGGGTTTGTATGCCAAGTATGCCAAAGCCATACAAAGAGAAGAATTATCTTTAGTACACAGTTTGTGTTACCAACATGATATCAATATTTCATATTCAAATATTCCTGTGGGGCACGAGTGACTATTTACCAGTCACAGAACACACAAATATACAAGGTAAGGCACAAAAAAAAACGTGTTTGCATGTTTTACACTTTTAAATGATTATTTTTATTCATTTAAGGGTCAATGTCAGTGTCTATTTGATTACAGTTGATTAGTAGCTTCTGAGTATCTGGGGTTTCACTTCTTTGTTTCTCATTTTTGTTAATATTCTTTTTTTAGGGTTATTTCTGTATAGTCTTGTGTTTTTAACCTTTATTGATTCATCCCTCCAGCTACCTGTTCCTTGTCTTTGTAGCCCTTGTATTTACTGTGTAGATGTATAGATGTCCTATTTTCTGTAACTTGTCTTGTGGATTCTGGACTGTTTATCACCTGGGAAATCAACATTAAAGCTCATTTTGAGTTCAATTCCTGCCTCCTGAGTTTGAGCCTATAAATGACTCAATAATCCACAGAGCCATTGATACAAGCAAACAGAACAAAACAAAGCTTCATACAAACAGACATATTTACTGAACATGAATGTGGGCTACAACAATGTAAAACAGGCTGTTGATGTGTGCACAATTACATGTGGAGACTAGGGGGAGAGTTACTGCTGACAGAATTCTGGACAGTCAACTCATTGCTGCTTGTTACAATGTATGCTTCTCTACATAGACCACCTGCATGTCGGTGATGCAAGCAGGAAATCTGACATGGACAAAGATGGAGTGGGTAAAAAACGGTCCCACTCAATGACAATATCTGAGCAGCAGATGATCTCCCAATTTCCTGTACATCACCAAGCACCTGTGGGTGCTGACACTAGTAAGTACAGATAAGAGTTAATGTACATCCACCTTTACTTGGATGTATAAGTGTGCATGCAAGTATTATAAAAAGTTAATTTTGTGAACATTCAATTGATATATATATATATATTTTTTAATTTTCAGTAACACCGGTGGATTATTTATTATAATAATATTTTTATAATTATTCTTGTTATTATTATTATTATCCATTTATCCATTATTATTTAATATATATACTTTTACGTATATAGTTAAATTAATTTGGGTCAACAGAAAAGTCAGCTGCTTCAGCGCCACCGGGCCTAGACATCCCCGAAATCCATGTATCACTCGTAGTTCCAGAACCTTACAAAAAGTCAGATCTTATTGGTTTAACATATTTGGTTCATTTTGACCGTTGCTCATAGAACTTGTCACTGTGAATCCTCAAAGTGAATGATAGTTTTTCCGTAATGTAGATTTCGTTGACTATATTGATGCAGTCCTCCTGTGACGGTGGTTCAACCTTTAACCATTTCCTTGTAATGGCTTTTTTGCTAGCAATCAATAGAATTGCCAACAGTCTCATATCAGACTTCTTCCAGTTTTGCGTGTTTACAGCTCCCAAATATATACACTGAAATGAACAGGGGATTTTAGATCCATAAACAAAATTTATATGATTACACATACAGGACCAAAATTACATTACATCCCCAGAAGATATGATAATGTTTAGCTCCAGAGGTCCCACAAAGCCTCCAACATAAGTCGCGACCTTCTCGGTGCCTTTTTTGAATTGGTGTAATAAAATATCTCACTAAGTGTCTCCATCCAAACTCTCGCCATGTATTGAAGACTTTTATGGTCCACTGCAGTTGACACATTTTTACCCAATTTTCACTAGGGATGAGTACATTGCCCTCCATCTCCCTCTCTTAATGTATTCAGAATTGGTCTCTTTGCCATGAACATTCAACTGAAATGCTTGAGTGCTATCAGAATAATAATAAGACCAATAAACATCCCCAATATTTCTGAGAAAAGATTTTGAGGGTTTAAACTTGAATGATTGTTTCATTGTTTCATTGTTTCTGAAAAATCCCAAACCTCCAGTGCTAGCAATGAAAAATAACAACAAAAATGTTTTTCTGTTTTTTGATCTGTTTGTACAGCACATCTTAATACAGTTGCCCAAAATGGAAACACCAATTTGGATAAAGCAGGCGCTGTCAGAAAAATAACCAAAGCCAAAGTTGCAGATCCATTAAAGTGGAAGCAAAACAGGCAGAAACAGCTGAGGATGGAGGGAAAATCATATGTAAGCAAACGCAAGAAAGATGGTGAGATTGTAACCAAACACCCAAGAGCCATAGGACCAAGATGCACCTCGGATGCATGCAAAAAAGCGACAAATCGGCTATGTAGTGAAATTACTGAAGAAACAAGGAAGAAGGTGTTCAATGAATTTTGGCAGTACATGAACTGGGCTCAGAGAAAGCTCTATGTAGCAGGACAAGTCGATCGTGACTCTGTGGAAAGATCTCGGGCTGCGGAGTTGCCTTCAAGGAGATCGGTATCACTTCGTTATCATTTGATGGTGGATGGCAAACGGACACAAGTATGTAAGAACATGTTCCTGTCCACGCTTGGGATTGGAGAATGGTCTGTGCTCAACTGGGCAACAGAAAAGACTGAATCAAACAAGAGCAAGTCAGAAAAAAAGCCAGTTGTGACTGCCCCTCCTGTAGACAGCAACACTGCAGTAGTTACTCAAGGTGAGTGTTTTTTTCTTTGACTGTTTATCAGTTACTTTATAAACTCGTTGACCTGATTTACACAGGTTTTGGCAGAAGCAATGAGGTATATCTCAATAATGATACGTGCATGTTAATAAGGTTCCCATGTTTTTACAGAACACATGAATGCAACTGACAAAGACAAAAACAGGCTACCAGAAAAAGAGGGGGCAATCCGAAAGAAATCCAGAGTTGCAAAACCACTAACATGGAAACAAAATCGTCAGAAGCAACTCAGGATGGAGGGAAAACCGTACACCAGCAAGAGAAAGAAAGATGGCGCCGCTATTACTAAAGCTCAAAGGTCAATGGGGCCAAGATGCACATCCGGTGCCTGCAAAAGGGCATCGAACCGCTTTTGTGCTGACTTTAGTGACGAAACGCGGAGTGGGCTGTTCACTGCTTTCTGGCAGTGTATGAACTGGACTCAGAGGAAGGTCTATGTGGCTGGGCTTGTGGACTGTGATCCGGTGGAAAGAACCCGTGCACCGTGGACTCAGTCTAGAAGATCAGTCTCAATGAGATATCATTTGATAGCAGATGGCGATAAAAAACAAGTTTGCAAAAAAATGTTCCTCTCCACTTTGGGGATTGGAGAGTGGTCAGTGCTTAACTGGGCCCAGAATGCCTCCCAGCTAGACGATTCGGAGGAGAACAGTAAGAAGCGAATGCAGAGGAAATCCCGTAAAGCTTCTGAGCATATAGTCCTGAAGGAGTTTCTAGAGAGTTTACCAAAAGTGTCACCTTCCTGTGGTGGAACGTCCACCTCTAAGCTCTGTCTGGAGCCAGTCTTCTCAAACATGTCCGAGGTCTACAGGTACTACTACAGCCACTGCGTGGATCAGAAGACAGCGCCGCTTTCACGCCAGGTTTTCTGTGCTGTGTTTAAAAAAATGAATTTAAGATTGTGTGACTCCAAAAAGGACCAGTGTTGTTCTTTTGGTGGAACTGGAAACTTGTTTAATGAGCTTTGGGAGGAATACTGCTTGGAAAGAGGAGCTCCAGGGCAACAACCTGAGAGAGTCGGTGACCCGTAGACCAATGTTGGTGTTTGTTGCCAAGTTAATATCAACTTTGTATTATACACCGTTTGTTTGAGACTTGATGGTGGATCCTTCTTTTATATTTGCACTTCTTGAAGCAGTGTAGTTGTCTCGATGTAGCTGAAACAATTTAAGCACTACGTTCATTTTGAGGCCTCCGAGTGGTTCGTGTTATTTGGAGCATCATTTTGTTAGAGCACAACAAAACTGCTATTTTATCGTTTCGATATGTATGATGTAAAAGGTCAAAGTCAACTCAAGTGTCAAAGTTGATATTTTCCCTTGTGAATTAAATATTAACAGCTACCAGAAGTATTTCCAGAATTCTTTCAAAGGCAGAGCAGTCACAGTCAAGCTGTTAGGACTCCCCAGATGTGTGTATGTGTGAAATCATCAAATCCAAACCAATCTGTCTCGTCACGCCCTGCTGCTTTTTACACAATATGAAGTAACGGCTCTCCCAGCAGCTCCCTGAGTCACAGTAAGAATTACAAACACACGCATACACACAAATACATGCACACATGGTTATCGCCCTTCCTTTTCTTCTCCACACAGTGGCAGGAAGTTGTCCAGATATCCGCAGGGCCCTCTGAAAAAAGAGCGAGTGAACAAAGTGGGCTGGGTGGTGGAGTTGGAAGGTGTTGGTGGCAGCAGTGATGGGGATTTGGTGACTTCACTCACAGTTAACTATTCATTCTGAGCAGCCGGGCTGCAGCTACGGAAGAGCTACAGCGTCTTTTCAGTACGTGAAATAGAGAGTCTCATCTGAGCGTTGGCACATCAGAAGCAGTTTGTAGTGGAATAATACCACACAGCTGGACTGGAGGACGGCTTTTTGAGAAGAAGGGGCAGCACCTGGTGACTGGGACGGCCTGAAGATGATAGCTCTGAGGACGTTTGTTCTTCTGGCACTGAGCTTGACATGTCAAGGTGAGTTACCCCCCTTCCCCATTCAAAGAATTCCTTTTTCTATTGAACCTACATGAAACACACCACCTGCTCAGTGAGTGACCAAACTGAACCCTGTAGCTATATGTCATGATCAGAAAGCTCATTCTGAAAGAAGAGGGGTTTAAAATGCATTCAGTTACAAACATATTTATATTTCTTTCAATGTGTAAAATATTTATAAGTTTACATGGTTTACAAACACACTTGCGTCAAAATGTAGTTCATAGTTTTGTTAAAGACAAAATGAAAAGTGTTTTTATGTTTTTTTATGTCAGCAGTATATATACATATTTTTTAAATCTTTCCTGGCTCAGTTTTGTAAAATTACTCGTATCCAAAAGACTCCCTTTGCTGGCGAGTGAACATGTCTAATTACAGCTCTATTGTCTATCCTTTTTTTTTCTACCATGACTTTATGGTCCCGCACACACCTGCCAAACCCATTGTCCAACTCCATCACATTCTTCATTGCCAGAGTAACAACCTTCGACCTTTATCAAGTTCCCGACCCACTCCATTTCCTGTTTCTATTCGTTTCTCCTGGAAACTTCCTGTTTGTGTCAGGCTCATTTCCTGTTCCCTTTAACAGTACGAATCAGGAGCCACCTTTTATGGCTTGACCTGCATTGTTATGAAAAGCTGCTAATGGGTCTGAAACAATGAGTGGATTGAATTTGTGTGTGAGCTGGTCTGGAGATAAAAACAGTTAGAGAAAACTGCTTGTACAGTCATTTTATTTTCTGCAGCTGTGCATAATGTCTGGTTAGATAAGCTGAAATTTAGGACCTCGGATCTATTTTGCTGTACCAGAAAATAGTAAACTGGAGAGCTGTGGAAGTTTATTTACCTGTGACATATCTCACTGCTGATAAAAGTCACCTGCCATTTAAAATACCCATGTGTGCTTCATTTGAGGACAAAATATTAATTAAAAAGTAGATCTACAAATACTACATCTGCAAATACTCTTTAATTTAGTGAGGAATACTATAATCACGCTGTGTGGTGTAGTGCAGTTTTTTGTTGTTGTTGTTTGTTTGTTTTTTTCTAAAGTCTAATATGCATCTGTCTCCACAGCTGCATCTGGTGATCCATGGGGCCACTGCCCAGTGAACCGAAAATGTAAGGAAAAGTTCGCAGATGGGACGTGTAACAGAGAGTGTACGGACCCCGAGTGTCTCAGAGACGGCTTTGACTGCCTGAAGGACAGGGTTCCCTGCAAGTAAAATACTTTTGTTCTTCTTTTCATTACAGCCCTCTGACTTTCAGAGCCCTTACAAATATTTTTTAACTTAGTGATAAATTCAAAACGACTTTGACATATATATAAATATAATTTTTTTCAAAATATTTGGGTGTAGGAACAGATAGATTAACCATATATCATGAAACAAAAAGGTAATAAGATAGTGACGCACTAAACAGTCATAACAGCTTATTTATGTACTGTGTTCTAATGCTTCTTATAAATATTTGATCAACTAAGATGTAGTTTGTGGCTCTGCTTTTTAAACTGAGGTAATATCACCTGTTCTTCTTCATCTTTTCCTCATTTTATTGTGGTTACCTTTTATTTTTATGTTAAAGAAAACCTTATGGAAAAGAAACTGGGCCAAGAAATACAAACAATCAATGTAATCTAAGAGTAAAACCTGTTGATTATTACTTTTATAATCATTTATGGAAGTTTAGTGTTCAGTCTTTAAAAAAAAAAGAAACTATAAAAAAACACTAATACAAACTACAATACTAAAGAGATCCAGGCAGCACAAAGGTGTCTATAAAAGTAGAATAAATGAAAACATTAAGTAACCTTAGTACAAGTAGTCTGTTATCTGTTACTGTTCAGTATACCTTGAGTTGAGATTATTTCTTAGATCACCTATTCTTTTTTTGTTTTGTTTTTCTCCGCTCTCATCATGACTCTCAGCCCGGGCCACATTCACTACTGCCGTGATCATTTTGCCAACTCCCTCTGTGATCAGGGATGTGATAGCGCGGCCTGTGGATGGGACAGCAGCGAATGCTTCAAACACCAGAGCCCCGTGTGGGCTAAAGGCACCCTGATCCTACACACTCGATTCCCACATCAACGTGGCGCCTCGTTCAACAGCTCCGTGCTCTGGGCACTCAGCGTCCTCCTCCTGTCACCGCTCAAGCTGAGAGACTCCGTGCCCCTCGCCACCACCAGGAATTTGTTCGACTTTAATGCTCAGGAGCTTGCTAACATGCTGGCGCAGGCGTCACCAGCAGACTCAGATGGGTGGGTACTGAGACAAATGTTTCTGACATTGTGATTGGGAGTTTCAAAAACAGTGCATGTTCTTTGTTTAACCTTTATGTAACAAGAGACATTTTGGCCTGGCAACATAAAAAATGTAAGACAAAGCAACACAATAATAACTCTAAAAATATGCAAATCTGCACCACCACAAGGAGTAAGTGGCCCTGTCAAGTCCTGTTCTAATTAAAATGTTGATATTTGGCACCAGAGTATCGATAACTGTATTATAAAAGAAAGATAAATATTCTATTTTTCTCACTCTTACCTTTGCCATAGATATCACTCTGTTTACATTTGTCCTGTAGACCATCCAAGAGCCTGAAGCTGAAGAAATTGAGGCTATTTTTCCTCTTGTGATTTCACATATCCTTATTTGTGTAAAATAAGATTACACAGCAAAAGTACAATTATTTAGGAATATCTGTGTAAAAATACAAAAATATACAAATGAGCTTAGAGGTAGAGTAGAATTAATGAATTATCCATTTGATTTCAGTTAGAGATTAGGCTATGTGTCAGAGATGTAGAAAAATCTATAACTTTAAATTTGTTTGCATTCAAAAAATAAAGTGTTAGCTCTTAGCTAAATAGGGGAAAATAGCATATCCCATTCCCCAAATAGCTGTGGTTAGTCTTTTAGGTGATTTACAGTTATACTGTTTTCTAAACACAGGCACAGTCAATTCATTTCAGTATCAAGTGCAAAAAATAAGACATGCTTGTTTTCTGCTTTAAATGTTGGAGTAGTTAGTAAATCCGTTCACATGCTTGGTTTAAATATTCTCCTCCCTAAATGTTAACTCCTAAATATATATATACAACAGAGTAAGTCTGTGTTCCCACTTCTTAGATGCAATCATGTCACTACACTCTCTTTGTAAATGCCCAGTTTTGGGGCATAGTGTGTTAGTAAATCTGGTCCTTAATCTATATAGTTAAGACTTGAACATATTTAAAGCAAATAAAGTAACTGGGAAAGAAGATTCACAGAAATGTGAAATTCCATATTCTCCATAAAAGTTTTGGATCATTGTGCATTAACACAATTAAGACCAAAAAAAGTGGGCCACACATAAAACCTTGGGGAACTCCATTAATTACAATAAGCCAGTCATAATTGAGCTTTGTAGCTTTATTTGTTTTGAAATTATCTTTGTGTTTTGTTTTCTTTCTTTAATTTATTTTGTTGAAAGAGTATAACTTTTTGCAAAGGTAATTTTACCCATGCGAAAATACATATAAAACAATGCTCAAAGATGACATACATGTTTTTTCCAATCATTTCTTACTCTCTTTTTCCTAGCTCCCTCCTTTTCCTCCAAGTGGACAACAGGCCATGCTCCCGTTCACCCTCTACCTGTTTCCCTTATGCAACTGAGGCCGCAAATTTCCTGCGTGCTGTAAAGGAACTAAAACCTACCTCTTTCCCCAACCTCTCAGAGCTGGATGCCGTCATCAGCATTAGAGGTGTCCGAGAGGAAATAGGAAGCAGAGAGGAGGAAAAGGAAGTTGAAGGTAGGCTCACATGTCCTGTCTCCCACACACGCACATTTCCAGCTTTGAATTTCATCCAAACAAAACACTATAAAACACCTTTGTGTTTCCAGTGTGTACATTTTGTGCAGATTTTCAGATTTGTTGATGTGTTTCATATTTCAGATATAAATAGATACAAGCAAAAAGATAAAAATGAATCTTTTTCAAGTGTTTTTTTTTGTCTTTGTGTCTTCTTTTATTGTTTGAATTTTTTCATTTAAAGAGCCGACTCCCGCATGGCTTTGGGCCGTAGTTGCCATAGCTATTGGGCTTCTGCTGCTGCTGCCTCTCGTGGTAATCCTGGTAGTGAGGAGGGTGAGGCAGCAGCGGGCAAAGAGGAACAGTACTGACAGGGTGCAGCACCGGTCTAAAGTCACCGACAGTGACAGCAAAGCCAAGGCCTGGATACAGCATGCTACACACCAAGAACAACGGGTCAGAACCAGCAGAGAGAAAGATAAGGTCAGCTTGAAGAAAAAGAAAAAGGCCAAGGAAGCAGAAAAAAAGAGAAGGAGGGAACCGCTAGGGGAGGATGCCATGCGAATGCGGTGAGTGGAGCTCATTTGAGAGGATGTTTTGTCTGCCAATCTCCGGAATGATGTCATTGCATTCAGTAACAAGAGAGAGCTCATCCTGTATAATTATTACAAAGGCTGAATGTCACTTCACTTTCACCCTGGTACATTTTCTCATCTAATCCTGCCCTGAAACACAATTCCCAGTTTCTTAAAGGTAGGTGACCAGTGGTTGGTGAAGAGTAAAACTAGACCATGTTGTTCTTACAGGAATTGCTGTAGGATTGCAGCAAGCAGAATTTTTAATAAAAGAGGAGTCAGGAGTTTTGAAAAGAGCTGCCAGTTAAGTTTCGGTAACTGTTTACAAGATTTCATTTAAAAAATTGTCTGTGTGTCTGATATGTAAATAACAAGTGTTTAAGATGTTTTTTCTAAATATAGAAAGGAATTCATAGAATTAGACAACTGCTTTTTTATTTTATTATTTATGATATTTTCATTTTCCCCTTTGTGAATTAACAATTTTTTTCCCCTGTACAACAGATAAAAAGCCGATTTAGATGCTTACCAAGTTTTGGTTCAAAATAGCAGGCAAAAAAAGGAAATATTTTGTTAGGTGAGATACGGAAATATTTGATAAACAGTAAAACATACATAAAGTTAAAAAACATCATAAGCACACACGCACACACGCAGACACACCAGTCATTTATGCATTTATGCATGCACAAATGACAAAGTTTTACAAAGAACTTTGTTCCTTGCAGAAAACAAGTTTTGTCCATGACTGCAGTGATTTTACCTTCATTACATAATAGTGGTGAACATCAACGCTTAAATGATTCCCATCTATGACTAATCATAATTCAGCTGTGAACATGTATCATCTGCGTAACAGTGGGCTTTAGATACATATATATTCAAATATTATCATTCTATATTAGCTAGTTTGAGGATTTCTGGTTTTTAGTCAAGTTAAACATTGTATTTGATGTAGAAAATCATAGAGGGCATTTTTAAATATGTTTTAACTTATATATTTTCTACTTAAGTCTTGATTAACCTCAAAATATAATCAAAAGCTTAGGTGAAACAGCATATAATCAATAACTGTACCCATAGTTAAGATATAGTACTGGGCTTATGGTGAAAACAGGAACATTTGATATTTCTGGACCTGAGACATCCCAGTGATATCCTCTTCATTTCTGCATGAATACCTTTGTTTCATATCAGCCGATATTTGCATAATATATTATTGTTCTTAACTGTGCTGAAAAATAAGAAAGTAAAGCAAAGGACATGAAAACACAATGTGCCCACATGAAAACTACTGCAGTTTTCAGTGTGCCGTATCAAAACTGTGCTTTGGTTTTCAGGCCTCTTAAGAGGGACCAGGATATAGGAAGTGACACAGACTTTACTCAGAGTTCAATGGAGGACCTCAGTGTGAGATGCTCCAGACGTCAGGACGATGCCTCCATCTGTGACCACAGGACCCAGGAGCAGAAACACTACCGTGCTGGAGCCGCTCAGCCCCGCAGAGCTATACAGTGTAAGGAAACATCAGTATTTTGTCTCAGTTGCTTGACTATCTGGCTTAGTAATCTCTATATACCATAAATTCTATTGCTGTAAAGAATATGGCAGATATTGTAATCAAATCTGTCATTATTCTGTACAACTGTACAACAAAATACACAATACACAATACATTCTTATATAGTTCTATACTGTGTATTGTGTATTTTGTTGTACAGTTATTTTATTTTCAACTTTAATTTATATATTTTATCTTATTCTTTCCCAGTTAAATTTACCCTTCATTCTAAATTGTGTTGTACAGTTATTTCATTTTTAACCTTAATTTATATTTTATTCTTTCCTAGTTAAATTTACCCTTTTTAATTTTTCATATTTATTTCCTATCTTATTCATAGCCTTTTTTTTTTTTAGGTCACGAGCAGTTGTCTAAGCATTTCACTGCATATCGTACTGTGTATGACTGTGTACGTGACAAATAAAATTTGAATTTGAATTTATTCAACTGTAGTCACAAAATGCTGGTTTCTGATGGACCTCAGCAGCAGAAAAGATCACTGTTATGATTCAAAGAGCAAATCTGTGTTTCCAGTTTCTCCAAAATGTTTTTCATTTGATATTTTTGCATTTGATTGCTTTGGTAGTTTCTCAAAGTAAAATATTAAAGTAAACTTGGGAGCTTTAAGCTATTTTTATCCAGATGATTATTAAAAATAATAATTTGTTGCACCTATAGGCTGAACATTTCACCACAGATGTCACACATACAAAGCTGAAATTCAAACTGTATTCACTGTCAGACCCAGAATCACTCTATTTAGTATCTTCAGTATCTCACAGCTAAACTCACAGACTATTGTTGTAAAGTGAATAAAGTGATTAATAAAGTAAAGTAAAGTAATAAAGTTTATAGTAAAGCAGGATTCATACAAACACACTTTGCAGCACGAAATTGCATTGTGGGACATAAAATGTTCGTGACAACTATACATTTCCTGTTTTTATAATGTCCTTAACCCTGAAACGTTGCTTGCTTTCCCTCAGCTCCACCTAGAGGTTGGGAGAGGAATGCCATGCCTCCTCCTCTGCTCAGTCCTCCTCAGCAGGTCAGTTTCATTATGTCAATGTTTCGAGAAGCCATTATATGCCAGGAATTTAAACAGTTTTTGCCCTGTGACTGTAGAGAGATTCTGATGGTGTATTTAGTTTCATGTTTTACTTAAGAAGATTTCTTTATGTTTTGACTTTAGAACAAGATTTTAGAAAAGAAGGTTTAAACTTTTCTTTAAAATAAATTTAAAAAAGGCATTATGACAGAGTTTGTATTGATTATGTGTCTCGTCATTGTGGTTTGGTTGTGTTGGCAGTCTGCAGAGTGGTGTGGCCCAGATGGGTCTGTGGTTCTGATCCGAGCAGTGCGTAGTGGGCTGGACAGAGTGGTCTTGGAGCTTCTGCGAGCAGGAGTGCCAGTCAACAATACAGATCATACTGGTAATGCTTCCTGGTCCCAGTTACTATCACGAAAACATGGCTCAACACCAAACCTAATAAACCTAAAATAGAATTTCAATCTAAACGTTTATTCCTTTAATCATTTGGTTTAAGAAAAAGTTGTAACAATGAACAAAATCCAAGCCATTCCAGCACACACACACACAACATGGTCAAAATGACAAATATTAAAGCTAATGATTCTAAAATTCTTTAACTATATGTTTAGAAACAAAAACAATGGAAAGATTAAAAGGTACCCGGTAGACAACGGTTCCTCAAAAGGTCTCTCTTTGAAATTTAATGGCGTTACAGCCGATACCTTTTGTGATGTCTCTCCAAACCAGAACTGTTGACTGTCTGTTGGTTCACGTCATGGGATCACCAAAGTTTGTATATTTCAAACAACTCTTCAGAGTTGGACCACCAACTTACTGTCACGGCGGGGTGCGCCGGTGTGTGTGTGGAAAGAGGACCCAAAAGCAGATGACGATGAGGAGTAGTAAGGTTTTAACAGAAGGTGAAGCTTTATTGCGATGCCGGCAGGAAATAAACCAAGAGACCAAAAACAAGCTGGCAAAAACACTAAGAAACAAAAAACACTAAACTGGCAAGACACTAAGAAACAAAACACTAAAGGTACTAAGACCAAAAAACTATAACTATGACTGAGGTGAGCTTAAACAGACGAAAACTATAACCATGACTGCGGTGATGTAAACAGACGAACCGACAATGGCATGGAGAAAACAAAAGGCTTAAATACAGACATGAGGTGATCAGGGGAAGTGGCGACACATGGGGGAAAACAGCTGACAGACATAAACCTAATGACAGGACCAGGAGAGGAAAGCTAAATACAATAAACAAAGAACACATGACATTGCCAGAATAAAACAGGAAATACTAAAACATGACAACACAACTTAACAGACCTAATACGTGATGAATAATTACAAAACCCCAAAACATAGAAAACCAAGAACAATAACTGCCTAAACTAAAGGAAAATACGAAATAACACAAAACTGATCACATAACAAAATGAGACAAATACAAAGAAAACTCAGAGTGCTGGGTCGGAGACCCAGCCTGTGACAGAGCCCCCCCCTCAAGGGCGGATTCCAGACGCCCGAAAACACCCAGAAAACAAAACCACAACAACCCACCAAGGGCGGGCGGCGGGGGCCCAGGACGGAGGGCCAGAAACAAGGCCACAAAAAACAAAGAAACGAAAACACACAGAGCAAACACAACAATGGCACAAAAAGTCCGAGACCCGACTTCAGGAGGGCGACCATGAACCTGGCAGAACAGGAGCGAATGGCGAAGCGGTTCAGGTGGCCGCCCCGGAGGCCGACAACAAAACAAAAGACAGTTCAAAAGTTCAGGAGGCCGACCAGGAGGCCAACGGTCCAGCAGTCCAAAATCCATGAGCTCAGGGGGCCGACCCGGAGGCCAACGGTCCAAGAGCCCAGAAAACAGTTCAGGAGGCCGGCCAGGTAGAAGGCACCGGTGGCGACGGAGCAGATCAGGAGGCCGACCGGGCGGGAGGCAGCGACGGCGACCGAGCAGGTCAGGAGGCCGGCCGGGCGGGAGGCACTGGTGGCGTAGCAGTTCAGGGGGCCGTCCAAGACGGCGGCGTAGTTCAGAGGGCTGTCCACGACGGCAACGACGTCCAGTCACCGGCCGGACAGAACGTGCAGGACGAGCAGGCCGGACAGGATGCGCAGACCGGACCGGACGTGCAGGACGAGCAGGCCGGACAGGACGTGCAGGACGTGCAGGACGAGCAGGACGTGCAGGACGAGCAGGACGTGCAGGACGAGCAGGCCGGACGGGACGAGCAGGCCGGACGGGAAGTGCAGGAGCAGACGAAGCTGAACACTCGGAGGCCGGACCAGGCGGAGCTGCAGAGGCTGAGGCCGGACCAGGCGGAGCAGCAGAGGCTGAGGCCGGACCCGACGAGGATGAAGACTCTGACGAAGCTGGACCAGACGAGGATGAAGACTCTGACGAAGCTGGACCAGACGAGGATGAAGACTCGGATGAAGCTGGACCAGGTGACGACGAGGCGGCCGCAGGTGGCGGCTGAACGGTCCCCTCGGACCCTCCAGCTGACGAGGCATGAGACTGGACGGGCTCCTCGGGCCCTCCAGCTGACGAGGCAGGTTGCTTTTCAAGTTGCAGCAACACACAGTCTATAGTGGGTGAAATGAGTTCGTATGAGTTCTCAGACTGAGGTGTGGCAGAACCAGGTGAGGCGTCGTCCTCAGGCTGAGGCGTAGAAGCAGCAAGCAGTAGCGCAGCAGGTGGTGGTCCTGCAGGCGGCGGCACGGGAGCCGCAGGAGGTGGCGCTGCAGCCACAGGTGGTGAAGCAGAAGGTGGCCAGACGGGCTCCTCAGGCCCTCCAGCTGACGAGGCGTGAGGCTGGACGGGCTCCTCGGGCCCGCCAGCTGACGAGGCGTGAGGCTGGACGGGCTCCTCGGGCCCGCCAGCTGACGAGGCGTGAGGCTGGACGGGCTCCTCGGGCCCGCCAGCTGACGAGGCGTGAGGCTGGACGGGCTCCTCGGGCCCGCCAGCTGACGAGGCGTGAGGCTGGACGGGCTCCTCGGGCCCTCCAGCAGACGAAACTTGAAGCCGGCTGGGTTCAACTGAACCTCCAGCAGACGAGGCACGAAGCTGGCTGGATTCTTCTGAAACTCCAGCAGACGAAGCACGAAGCTGGCTGGATTCTTCTGAAACTCCAGCAGACGAAGCACGTAGCTGGCTGGATTCTCCTGAACCTCCAGCAGACGAAGCATGAGGCTGGCTGGGTTCTCCTGAACCTCCAGCAGACGAAACATGAGGCTGGCTGGGTTCTCCTGAACCTCCAGCAGACGAAACATGAGGCTGGCTGGGTTCTCCTGAACCTCCAGCAGACGAAACATGAGGCTGGCTGGGTTCTCCTGAACCTTCAGCAGACGAAACATGAGGCTGGCTGGGTTCTCCTGAACCTCCAGCAGACGAAACATGAGGCTGGCTGGGTTCTCCTGAACCTCCAGCAAACGAAACATGAGGCCGGACGGGCTCCCCGGGCCCTCCGACTGACACTGAAATTGGCTGCACCAGCTGTACCTCCGTCTCCAAACCGGCCTGGATAGCAGTCCCACAGCAGCTTAGCTGAGCCTGATGGCTAGCTTTTCCAGGGCAAACAGTCTCTGTATAGCCGGGCTCATTAACCGGAAAAGTAGTGTCAGTTTCCATAACCTCCGGAGAAAAAACATGAGGTGCCAAGATATAGTCACTCACTTGTGTTTGTGTAATGGAGCGTCGGCGGCGCGCACGCCGCTTTTTCTTAGGAGTGGAAGACGGCGGTGAAATAGGTGGAAGTCCCTGGTAACTCCGAGGTCCCCCGAGAGCCAGTCGAGTTCCCCGGAAAGAGTGCTCGTGCTCCGGAATGAGCCACGGCTTCCACCGGAGCTCCTCCTCCAATAGAGCGCAGTATATCGACTGACGCTCGTCGTGATCTAAATCAACGGTGTCCAGCGCTTCCTCGCGCTGGACCGTGGCAGGAGTATGGCGAGACTGTGATGAGGGCGTGGAAACTGGTGAGCTGAGAGGTGGTGACGCTGTGGCGAATCTCAGCGAACCGACACGAACACACTCAGGTTCCGGAGGCAGCAATGGAGATGACTGATTGTGGGGTTGTTGTGACTGGTGGGTGCTGGAAGCCATTTCCTGACTCGACAGTGCCTGGGCCTGCAGCATCTCCTTTATCCTGGTAAAGGCAGCAACTATGGCAGGTGAGTCCGGGAGCTGGAGAAGGCGGGGATCCCTCTCCATAATAGCTTCAGCAACGTTAACCATTACCTGCTTGCTCTTTAAATCGGGCGCTGTAAAGATGCGGTCGAGGATCACTTGGATCCGAGCAGTCTCCTCCAGACACTCGGTGAGAGCAGCATCCGCTGGGTCCATACTGTTCGGTTCGTTCTGTCACGGCGGGGTGCGCCGGTGTGTGTGTGGAAAGAGGACCCAAAAGCAGATGACGATGAGGAGTAGTAAGGTTTTAACAGAAGGTGAAGCTTTATTGCGATGCCGGCAGGAAATAAACCAAGAGACCAAAAACAAGCTGGCAAAAACACTAAGAAACAAAAAACACTAAACTGGCAAGACACTAAGAAACAAAACACTAAAGGTACTAAGACCAAAAAACTATGACTGAGGTGAGCTTAAACAGACGAAAACTATAACCATGACTGCGGTGATGTAAACAGACGAACCGACAATGGCATGGAGAAAACAAAAGGCTTAAATACAGACATGAGGTGATCAGGGGAAGTGGCGACACATGGGGGAAAACAGCTGACAGACATAAACCTAATGACAGGACCAGGAGAGGAAAGCTAAATACAATAAACAAAGAACACATGACATTGCCAGAATAAAACAGGAAATACTAAAACATGACAACACAACTTAACAGACCTAATACGTGATGAATAATTACAAAACCCCAAAACATAGAAAACCAAGAACAATAACTGCCTAAACTAAAGGAAAATACGAAATAACACAAAACTGATCACATAACAAAATGAGACAAATACAAAGAAAACTCAGAGTGCTGGGTCGGAGACCCAGCCTGTGACACTTACATTGTTTAGAGCAGTGGTTCTTAAATTTCTGCCATGCCTCACTTTAGAGGCCAAAGTTCATTCCCCACAACCCATATTAATTTTTACTTAAATAAACGTGCACATCGTCGGCACAGTGGCATCAGCAAACTTTTGTTTGTTCAGTAAACAACACAAACAATTCTTCACATTAGTTTTACTTCACAGTTTTTACCTGGTTGTCTATGCACCCACGCAGTGGCCCCACACCTCACAGTGTGCAGTACAGGGTGATGAAAAAAAAAAGAACGCGTCTAAATGCAATATCTGTTTAGATGAGAGTGGATTGAAGTTTAAATTTAGTCTATATAGCACCAGTTCAAAACAGAGAGAGACCTTCAATGATCAGACAGTCAGAACTTCTGTTTAACAGGAAGAGACCTCTGGCAGAGATATAGTCAAACACATGTTATCTTTAGGCACTTGGCAAAGTAAAAGTTCTGATATCTGTTACAAAAATAAACCTAGTACCTAAAACTACCTTTTAACAGGATTAAACCAATGACAGAAGCAGGGCCAATCTCCCCTGACATAGCTGGGGTGCAACAGCACACAAATAAAACACAATGCAAATCGTAAACACCTGCCCAGTTGTGAGCCAGCAGTTACAGAACAAAATCTCTGACCCAGAGATAGATGGAAGAAAGGTACAGAGAGATACACAAGACATGCAGTAGTGGTGTATCAATGCACAGTGGCTGAAAGAGAGGAATGTGGAGTATGAGCAGTCTGAGCCTGTAGCAGAATAACTAAGAGAGAGGATGTCTGCCTCCTGAACCCAAACATGTACAGCTCATGAGTAAGTTATTTTTTTTCTGACACCTGCACACGGAGGGGTTGAGTAACTTGTAACTTACCCCATCTCTCTCACGTCCTCTTTTTGTGTCCCTCCTGTCCTGTCCTCTGCTGTCTGTGACCTCCATCACTTCCTCTCTCTCCTTCTCCAGCTCCCCTGCTGCCCTCCTCTGACTCAGAACAAAGTTAATGTGCTCTAGTACTTAAACTCAAGTCGATGGACATATTAGCTTTGGTGTTCATGCTTCCTTTTTTTTTACTTTTACTTTCCTTTGGGCCTCTGTGTCTCTATCTATCTCCTTCTGCAGCTCTTATTCTTCCACCTTTATATCCCGTCATCTCTTTTCCAGTTTGGCTGAGGCAGGTCATCCCCTGCCTTCATCCTCCCTCTCCTCATCCTCTGGGCTCGTTGTGTAATAGTTGTTCACTGGCTGACTTACTCCCTCCCTTCTTCCCCTGTCAACCTCCCCCTCCACTCACACTGTCTCTCTCAGGGAGATCAGCCCTGCACTGGGCATGCTCAGTAAACCACCTCTCACTAGCAAGGACCCTCATTCGCTACGGTGCTGCTGTGGACCTACAAGACAATAAGGTAAGCTCTGATGGATTTTCTCTAGTGTTAAGTGAAGACTTTTAATCCTGACATTTATTTAGCATCACTTCTGTTGTTTATAGTTTTGAATTGCAAACAGAAGTAACATTTATGTTTGAATTTCTGAAGCATTAAGTGTTCATAAATATAAGTAATGTGTGGTATTCCTGATTATTTCTTTGCTAGGGAGAAACAGCACTCTTCCTCTCTGCCCTCCATGGCTGCTATGACACTGCCAGACTTCTTCTTCTTCATGGTGCCAATCTTGAGCTGCACGACCGGAGGGGACGCCGGCCAATTGACGTGGCCAGAGAGGGAATGCGTCACCAAGTGCTGGAACTCCTGTTGGCTCATGAGATCCAGAGAGGACCCATCCCTGTGGACACGGGAAGCGACATGATGTGGGAGGAGCGCACTCTGATGTACTCACCGTGGGTGGGCTCACAAGGCCTGCCTGGAAGAAGTGCCTCCTTCTCTGGTATCATAGGGCATCGGGATATGACCCCACCAGTACAAAAGTAAGATTTTGGAATTATAAGGCCGATCAAAGTATAGAATTTTTTACCAGCCTTATAGCTAAATCAACAGGTTTAGCTAGGTAGATGGATGGATCGATACTCCATAGGCTCTAAAGGGGAAATTTTTGTGTTATGGCAACAGGGTAACGTATTCGAGTCAGTTTTATTCATATACACCAAACCATAACAGCAGTCGCCTCAGGGCGCTTTATACTGCAAGGTAGAGACTAGAGATGGCACGATACCACTCTTTTATGTCCGATACCGATATCATAAATTTGGATATCTGTCGATACCGATATGAATCCGATATAGTGTATTTTTTAATCAATAAAACTTTTTTTTTAATATCTCGCTGCATTTTGTATAAGTTCATACTCAAGTTAAAAAACAAAACACTAAAGCTATTCTGTTATACTTGTATGCAAAAAATACACTGCACCCAAGATATTTCATAGTTCAGCAATACTGATCAACGTAATAAACGTAAACCTGCACCATCCTCCCTATTCTGGTGTTTTAAAGAGTACTTAGCGGAAATATTAAGCAGCCTAACTAATAGGGTTGTCAACTACCAGCTGAAAAAAATAGGGAACCACCCCCCTCTGCCTCGTGATGCTTAATCGACGCAATCAACTTTAATTTAATGCACGTGTAAAGAAAATTCACAATAAATTTTTATTTTTCCACAATAATTAAATAGATTCAACATCTTTTTTCAAAAGAATTGCAGACTGCACAGATGGTACCTTCCCAAAGGAAAAAGTACTATAGCTTACTAGATATTACTAGGTATATTAGACTTAACAGTTACTATATATAGTAATGGACATCTATACATTTTACATCAGATTAAAACTTTGAGTGTAAGATTCAGATAATTATTTATTAAAAGCGAGACATTTTAACTGAGAATAAGAAAGAAAAGTATGTCTTTGTGCCCCCTTTTCTCTGTTAATGCCCTACCTGCCCCCCTGCATAACTTTGCTAGATCCGCCCCTGCACAGTTACCAGCCGTCAGCTACGTAGAAAAGGATCCTGGTGTAGAAAGTAATATTAAATAAATTCTAACAACAGCTTATCAAGCTGCTGCTGTTGTTCAGCCGCTGGTTTCCTCTTTCTGGCGCAAAGTGGGCGATAAACTAACAAGAGAGATGGACTCGCGACAGAAAAGCCGATCAGCTGATCATTGATCAGTTTCATGATTGAAGTAGCAGCAGGAGAGGGAGGGAGAGAAGCAGTCACTCCATATATCGGTTGTTAAGCTTAACGTGGGAATGCTTTACAAACATTCAGAGATGAAACTTACACACTTGCTTTACTTCTCTCTGGGATAACTTTCTCGGAGATGAAATGCTGGTTTGGTAGCGAGGCTTCAAATGCTCAACCAGACCGCCGAGAGTTCTCGCACGCCACAGCCGCTCTGTCATGTGAAGCATACTGCTCCGACGTGCTAAGGTTATGAGCTGAGTTATGCCATGTCGCAAGTTTTGTGAGGTGTTTTCCTGATATTTAATGGATCAGATTGCATTTTTTATTTCTCTCCGATATCCGATCCAGTAATACCGATACGTAATATCGGATCGGTCCATCTCTAGTAGAGACCCTATAATAATACAAAACACCAACAATCAAACGACCCCATTTGAGCAAGCACTTGACAGCAGTGGGAATAAAACCTACCTTTTAGCAAATATTCCCACATGTGCATAGTAAGGGCCTGGTAATGTGAGATAATATGTCATAAAATAAAATAGATAATGATTTTAACACATAAAAAACAAAGAAAATAAAAACAAATGTGAATATCTCCTGTAGTTATAGTTGAACTTCTTTGGAGATTCATTCGATGATACGCTGAAGTCACAAAATTAAAGTTATTTAGCTGATTTTTCATCCAAGATATTGTTAACATAGACTGTACATAAAATATGGCCACTGTGCGTCAGTGTGAATGTTTTGGCTGTTGCCATCTTTGTTTTCTTGGGGTAAGAAATGACAACATGGGTGAAATGCTAAGTTATCAGCTAACACCTGCTAGCTTGGTTTAGCCAGGTGCATCCCTGGCTGCATGTGTATGTATAAGTTCTTTGAACCAACAGAGACACCCAGAAATTAGCACTGAGTAAAATAGAGATAATATATTGCTGTTTCAGTCGCCAAAACTGGCACATTAATATTTAAATTAATATTTTATTTATGTAAAAGTTTCAAATTTAATCAGTGGGACATTATTTTATGTTATTTATGAATTTGCAGAAGAAAAAATGAAGATGTAGACATTCATTTGGACATAAGTTTGTGTTAACCAAGACCTTATTTCAGGCTTTTACACCAAAAACGTGAAGTCTTTGATGTCCATACCCAGAACTGCAAAAATACCAGTTATTTCCAGTTTTAAGGGTTCATTCCCAAAGACCTCTTTAGGTTTTTTTGTTTGTTTGTTTTTATGCTGTCTAATGTTATGATGACCTTCTTGTCTTGCCAGTGATTGGTCCATGGGCCGAGTGCAGTACCCTCCTCCTCAGAACTGGCGACCCCAGCTCAACCAGTCAGCAACAGCTCTCGTTCCTCCACGGGTCATGGGCCGCTCCCCTCGGCCAATCAGCACCTTACAAGAGGTAACATCAGAAGACGAGGACCGTGACAGGCATCAGGAAGTCCCCAGAGCCGCCACGCCTCACTTCCTGTCCCCCCAGCCTGCCCCTCGGCAGCGTTCCTTTTCCTGCACCCAGCATGCACTGCAGCGCCGCTCTAGCGCCCACCATCCAGAACCCAATTACCTTATAGTGTCAGACAGAGCACCCAATGAGCCCGTAGAGAGAGTAGTTGTTTCCCCTCCCACCGATACTGCTACCCCACCAGAACACCAGCCGGCTGCAAACGGAGACAGTGTTATTAGAGTAGAGCAAGCAGCACTGAGTTCAACAAACTCGGAGCAGAAGTCCAGAAGTGAGAGGTTAAACAACATGAGTGACTCCACACAAACAGCCCTGTAGGAAAGGAAATTCAGCTTCCTTTAGAGACACCCAGTTTTAGTTTGCCATTCGGTGCAAAGCCCTAAGCTGGACTTTAATTGTTTGTATCCAGTGTTTCTTTGCCCATTGCTTCTTAAGTGGATTGGTGTCAGACTAATACACAACAGCATAGAGAGATATTCCTTCCCTTATTACCTCTTTTTTAATTATTTCTTTTTAAATCAGCCTCATGTAAATAATTGTTTTCTTGTTTTGTTAAGATTGAGGGATACTGTTGTAAATGTTCTCTTATATGGCATGTTCAGATTTTGTAAATAATAAAACTGAATGTCTAAGATGAATTCTACTCAAATATGCAACAGCTGGTATTCATTGAAGAAATATTCAAGGAAAAATAAATGAATAACACATGCATAGCTGCACAGAGATGTCAGGGATGCATGCAATAAAGTGACTTTTTGTTGACATGTTGTGGATTTTTTTTCTCGTTAATTTACATCCACAGTCTGCGCATTCTTAAGTTATCATAAGTCCTTTATCTATCATCTTTTTTCAACTCACGATCATCAAGCATTAATGATAAAACCAAAGTCTTTGTAGAAGCAAGTCCTGCAACTGTGCAGCAGCACTCAAACAACTCTTGGTACTTACCCGGGGACTTAAAAACTGAAATCAAAAATAACTTTAATTAAATGAAACTGCGTGCATAGAGTGAACAATAAAAAAATAGATTAAAACTGCTTAAAATGTTTGCTTCAATCGTCCCACCCCCCACCGGCTCCCAGAATCACTATAATTGTAAAATACCATAAAAACTGAATCGCCTTTGATGACGTTTTTAATAACAGTCAGATTCTGCTTTTGGGACTGCAGAAATGAGTTATGATGAGATGTGCGAGGTTTTCACTTTTGCACAGGCAGTGATGCGTAAAACACTGGCCTCTTTCTGGTGACGTCCAAGGCCAGCAGCTACTGCTCCGAGGAAACGTCCTGCAGATATTCTGGTCTCATTATTTTTAAGTTAAATAATTATCAGATGAATGGTTCTCAGCACAGATTTCATTTATTTATTAATTATTGTTGTTATACTCGAAATTCTGGCTACAATTGGAACTGTTTTGATTTCTACTGACAAAAAGACAAAAATCGTCATTTTCATTCTTGACTTTTTTCTACTAATTGAATTAAATCAGAACAAAAAATATTTTTCTCTCCGTTTGTTTTCCTCTTCTTCTTTTTTTTTTATTTTTTTTTTATAAATGTCTTTCTTCAGATGAAGGAGCGTATTTGTGGGAAGACTGAATTAGAGTTGCGCTGACAGCTAAGTGTTAAAATTGATACATCCCGAAAACTAGCACAAGGTGTGCACGTCATTTACACGTCTGCATTTGGGTTCCCAGGCGCATTTGTCAGCTGCAGAGGTGTAAATGACTTGCATGATAAGAGAATCGTGGCGAAGGCAGGTCTGTAAACAGGTGGAATTAAATGTAATCAGTGAGCGTTAAAGCACTTTTACGCACACCACAAAATGTGGTATTATTTCTGCACTAAGTTACATGACAGTCACAACATAAATTTGTATATTTAGTTACATTTATTTACGTTTATTGTTTTATTGCTGTGAAAGAAAATTATTGGATTTATTTAAATTTCTTTGTGTATTTCTTTGTATCAGAGCTCAGATATATCTGGTCATCCCGAAAAGCTCTCTACCGGAATCAGGTAGCCCATCTACTACTAACAAATATACTCATACACCCTATTACTAATGCCAGTGTATATAAAAAAATATTTTTTACTTTGGATGTATTTAGTACTAATGTGTTTTATTTGCAACTGATTATATATTAATGGTGAGACTTAGAGGTGCGTAAAGCAAGTGTTCCGGTGTTTTCCAAACCATGTGACAAAAAATGCTTTTAATTTGGTGGATGCACATTTGTCGTGGCACACAGCACTAAGTAGACAAATGTTGGAAAAGTGTGACAGTGGGAAACTGCTTCTTGCAGCTCTTTCTGGCCGTGGGAATGTGGAGCAGCAGGCTCAATCTTCACTTTATTACCTGTTAAAACTGATACTTCATTTGCAAAGTGTTCTTGGAGGAAAGGTGACTCTTGGATTCCCACGCACAGCACACGTTAGACCTTGTCACAAGATCCCCAAATAGGTTCTCATTTTTGTGACCATTTAACCAAACTTAACCATTTAAAGAGTCCCGCATAAAAATATGGAATTTAGCGTCACGGTTTCTTTTGAAGATCCCTTTGCAGACCTCTCATAACAATTCAGAAATCCAGACTGAAAAGTTGTATTAACATTAAATCCCTTTTAGATTATCTAACAACAGATAAAAGCTGATGTTGATTGAGTTTGGCTGAATATTTAATGGATATTCACACTTTTATCGCCATCGTTTACCGTGGGATACCTCACCAAACTCTCTCTCATGGGAATCGAACTGTAGAATAGTTTCTCACTTTATTACGTGTTAGAAGTGATACATCCTAAAGAAGAGTCTTTGGGAGAGGAGGCGGAAAACAAGAAAATTACATATTTACATTAAACACACAAACAGGCTACTGTTACCTTTTGATATCAGTCCCCTTTTTCACACGTTTTCAAGGATGCGTCTAAAAAAATTACGCACTCCCTCAAATTCAGAATACACTTTCCTGACTCTTAGTCGGCGAAACATGTGTGCACAAAGTTGTTGTTATACAGTCATGATTAAAAGACAAATATCTACAGACATGAATATAGAAATGTTAATGAAAAAAATATAGGAACAACATGAGACTTTTCCTTGCTGCAGATTTTTGCTCACTGCTAAAAACTTCGACACTTGAAAGATGCCTCGGCTTTGTCTTCATAACCATTTTACCCCAGAGCCTGTTTTATAAGGACACATCTTATTTCTCTGTACAGGATAATGGCCTAAAAGGTCGGAGTGATTTACCTGAGCTTCACGCTGTGTGGGCGGCTCTTTTGTCACATATGCAAGTAAAGTCTCAGAGGGGCTGATTACACATTTCAAAGGCTCGTGCCTCTCCCACTTGTATGGGCAGCTGCACGCGCCAGAGGATTAGGGAAAACTCCAAGCGACGCGCCATTCAGTCTGCATGTATCTCCAAAATTACTACAAATGTATTAAAAGTAAAACGTTTAAAGGAAATTAGATGCCTTAATCAGTAATTAAATATATGCATACATGTTTATATTTGTTACATCTTCAGCGACCAGTTGTGGAGGGATGAACTTAAAAGTCACATTTATTGATGTATTCCTACCTGTAGTAGGTTTTAGTGAGCTTCTGAAAAACTTTATCAATTAATTCTAATCACGGCGTATTCGTCATTACTAATAATCTATCTCACTTCCGTGAATAATAATAAAGATCTACTGAATAGTCATTGTATTTTGGCACGTGTCTGTTGCCTCGTGTTGCCACACTCTGAATATCAAAGTCACCCTGAGGTGATTCACAAACCTCACACTACCTTTATCGGCGTTCATGAATAATTATTTGCATGATACTGTGCGACAAAAGGTCTATTTTCAAAGTGACAGTGAGTCGGTGATAAACGGGCTGGCATTTATGTGTTGCTGTTTTAGTGTCTAAATGTTTGTATCTGTAGATTTAAGGGAACAGGAATTAAAACTGACGAATCAACTTTGACTACATGAAGACCGTGATGTTTTTTTTTAGTTGTTCCCTGGCATTTAACTGCATTAATTTAAAGATCTGTTCATATCTTGGAAGAATTTTTTCTGTCTGCATCTTATTTGCATGAATGTCGGTGGGAATGAGCTTGGAAAGAAAAGCGTCTGGATTGTAAAAAGTGGAAAATACGCGTGCGAACGTGGGAAGTGTCGCCTCTCACTTTCAGAGTTGTGTCAATTTTAACAGGTAGCTGTAAATGCAGCGCTAATTCCTCCTTTCCCACGAGAAATATCTCGATCATTTCGATGCTGCTTTCTCTGTACAAATTAAAGAATTTTCTGAATTAAGTAGGGGAGACCGGGGATAGTTGTAACGTGGGTCAGTTGTAACACTTCCAATTTCTCCAATCAGGGCTAAGTTTCAAATGATGTGACTCATCCTGTGCATGCCCAACTCAGTTCTGCTATCACATGTGAAAAATCAGCACATTTCGTCAAACACAGACAATTTAACACGAAAAAAAGTAATTTGTATGCCAAAAAGTAAGTTTTTCTATTTTATTTCAATTTCTAATAGCATTATCTGCTTTGCAGTTAAACTCATCAAACTTGAATTATGTTATTTGTATGTCTGTGGGGATATATTCTGTGTAGGTCTTTAGTGCTAGTGTTTTAGCCGTTGGCTGTAATGTTAGCTAGTTCATGGCTATAGTCTGGGTCAGTTGTAACAGCAACAGTCTGGGTTAGTTGTAACAATAATGCAGATGTTACAACTTACCACACTATTACTTTAACTTATATTAAACAAGTTGGGGCAACAACATCAGCAGAGAGAGGTTCACTGGTCGCATTTGTATATGCGGTTAATGCCATTGGCAACACAATTCCCCCACTGTTTGTGTTCCCACACATACATTATGCAGACCACTGTGTCAGAGATGGACCAGTAGGAAGTACTGGTAGTGGAAATAAATCAGGATGGGTGCAAGAAACAGATTTCCTCATCTTTCTGAAGCACTTTGCAAACCACACCAAGGTAAGCCATGATAAAAAGTAATGGAATTGCGATGCTGGTGAACAACTACATTTTTTCAGCTTCATTGTTATGTTCAAAATTGGTGCAAGAGTTGTAGGTTATAATGCCCACTGAGCCAATGAGGCCAAACTCAAGGAAGACCAACCAAAATTAATGAAATATTCAGTTGCAGAAAATTCCATAATTTGTCTTTTTTGGGGGGTTGGAATATGTTCAAAAGCTAGATTTCTGCATTCTGTCACACACACACATAGCTACATAAATGGATGTAAGTGCATTCATGTGATGAATAAACAAAGATTACATGTTAATGTTTTGTTAGTACCCTTATTTCATTGTGTTACATTTCACCCCAGGATATGTTACAACTAACCCAGACTATGGGGTTAATTGTAACATTTCACTCTTTGTGTTTGAGGCCATACCATGCAATGGGTAATTGTGCTACAGAGAAAATAGCTGCACTATTTAATAGCAGAGACATGTAAATACTTTGCATAACATTTTGAATCCACTACCTTAAAAGAGCTCCAATTTACAGACAGAAATGTCAAAAATGTTACAACTATCCCCGGTCTCCCCTATATTGGCTCGGCGAAAAATCTGAAAATCTTTCTCCTCCTGTAAGTGATTGTTTTTTATTCAACTTAAAATAGTTCTGAAATGAAAACTGGTCATAGGATCACACCGTCGCTCCTAAAAAGCAAGCTTTCCTTGATTAAGGCACGTGTCAGCTTTGCATGCGCAAATAGCCCCCCTCTCCCAAAGCAAAATGAGCTACCAGCTTTTTCAAATGAAGCACAAGAGCAGGAAAAAACAGAACAGCATCTGGAGTAAAATTATGTTTATTTTAAGTTAAATTTTCAAACGTTTTGACGCAAGACTTTTTTTTTAACTTTACGCACGCGACTGCGCATAAGATTCATTTTCTTGTTTTATACTCTTGACATCAGATCGAGATTAGACAAGTTCAAAAATAAAAACAAATCTAGGATTTTTTCATTTGCAGTGTTACCAAACGGTGAGACCAAGGGACCTGGAGGAGGGGTAGGGAAGTAGGAGGAGTCTGAGAGGCTGTCAGGACCACAGTAAAAAATAAGTGGCAGGAAACTAGAGCCTCATTTCCAGATCAGTAACAGACTGCGAAGGAAGCTGTTACCAGTAGACCAGAGCAGAACATGGGACCATCGGTTGGTAGGAAGCTGTTACATGAGGCGGAGGAAGCAACAAATAATAGAAAGGTAAAGGAATTCCAGATACCTGTCAAGTGACGTGATTTCATTTCATATAGTGATTCTCTGTTATTACCACAATAACAATCAGATTCATTGAAGATTAAAGCATCAGCTTTGTCAAAATTTCAGTAATTTGGAGATATGAAATAGTTTGTATAATTTAGTGCGCTGAATTCCCTCTAATCATTTAGTCATTTCCATTTGCTCCTTTTTTTTTGCTTTTCTTTGGTAGTTTTTCTTTTTACGCGGTATATAATTAAACAAAATCAGGAAACCACGTTTAGACTTTGGTTTTCTTTTCTTTTTTTTCTTTTTTTTTTGCGATAGTTAATAAAATCTCAGGTGGAGAAACGTCGGAGGGACAGAATGAACCGCAGTTTGGAGTGTCTGAGGACCATGTTTCTGCAGGAGCCACAAGAAGTAAGAGAAGTTTTTAGTTCTCTATGAATTTTATAGAAATAAATCGATGTGGTTCATACTTGTGGTTTTTATTAATTTATTATTATGAAACATGAAGGTTAACTTGCTGCTCTCATGCAGGGGTCCACTCAGCACCGAGTGGAGAAAGCTGAGATACTGGATCACACAGTCCTCTTCCTCCAGAACACTGCCAAAGGAGACAAGACTACAGGTGGACGTGGGGACCAGAAACGCTCCTTCCAGGACGGTTTCTCCACTTGCCTGCAGACAGCTGCGGGGTTTCTGGGCCCCGAGGGGAAAGGGTCGGAGCTCGGATCGGCGCTGGATGCAGCTTTTGCCGCTCGTTTGGCCCGTTCACACTCACAGCCCGAAGGTCTCCAAAGCAGAAACTTTTTGCCGCACGCAAAGTTTATTCTGCGGGTGCTGAGGCAGAAGTCCAAGCTCAGACTCCCGGCACGTGCCTCAGGGGAGAAACGTTTGATCCGACCTTACCCACTCCCACTCCAACAAAGGTTTCCCAGAGTCCCCAAACAGCCTCAGAAACAAAGAGAGTCCGAGATCAGAGCGGAGAGAGGAGCGACCAAACAGAGCTCAGCCCAGAGCTCCCCCTCCAGCCACACTTTGTGGAGACCTTGGCCCTGATCACCAGGCAGGGACTTCAGAACAATCAATGACTATAAACTATTTGGCAAAAACACACAACTTCTTTTTAAAAACTGTAGTCTTATGAAGACGCATAACTTCAGGTCCTGTAAATATTGTAAATACCCGAGTATGACTTGATCTGTATGTGTAATAGGGTTGATTCACTGTTTTAAATACTTTTCAATGAGCTCAGTCAGCCACGTAAGTGGCTCAGGGGAACGGGGACTCTCTCAGGCTGCGACACAGGTGAGCTGGATCAGCCGAGCGGTCCAGCTGGGATTGCTGCGCTGAAGAGCGAGTGAAGAGGTGAGTTTCACGAAGCCGAGGAGATTTTGTCCTCTTTGATGCGCTACTAAAAGCTGCTACTATGTGCCGTCATGATTAAAGAGCATGCTGCGGTAGTGGATAATGACTGAGTGTCCATCCATCACATTTCCAGGTGTGGAAGCTCAGGGTTTGAGGCTGGGAGACCCACGCAGACCTTCATATTCACCTCTCTGGTGGAACGAGCGACACCTGTGTCTCTGTGTACAACATCACTTCTATTCAATCTGAAGATATTTCTGGTCGGTTTTTGCACAATAATTTATTCTGGATTTCTCCCTATGGCGAGCTGTACTCTTCAAAGTTAAAACAACCAAATAAATCTTTAAAAACATGTCAGATGATTGTTTCAAGATTAAAGGAAACCCGGAGGCCTTTTACTCTTTCAGCTCTTTTTAGTCCGAGGCAGAGGTGTGAAGCTCGGCCTCCTGCAGAGTTACATCCTCCAGGTGTGAAGACTGGTCATGAAATGAAAGAGCTCAGCAGCTCTCACTTCAAAGACATCATAGCCATTGTCGCACTTTATTTACTGGCACTGAAAGACTTTTGGATTAAGATTAGTTAATATAGTTCAGATAATTTAAGACAACTCAATAATAATAATAATAATAATATGAATAATATGAATAATAATATTAATAACTACATCCACTTTTTTCTGCATCATCCAGTTTCATTTCTCACAGTTGCCTTTAAACATATTTAGAATAGCAGGATCCATTAAAGTCAAGATCATTTCACATAATTAACACACAGCTCACGTCTGCGTTTGTTTCCTTTGTATTCAGCGTCTATCCTGTCACCAGCATCGCCCCGAGCTGCTCAGAGGTCATTTGTTTTCCACGCGTGTGTGGTGTCAGGTCCCAGGGAGCAAAACGTGTCTTAACCCCGTAAGAATCAGTGGCATTTTTTTCCCCTATCGTCACCGTTAGTTTCAAACTATATTGCAGGCTTTATGTGACACCAGCAGTGATAAAGTGACACCGTCTCAATGCTGGTCATCATGCCCTTTTGCTGCTAAAGTATTTATACCTACATTCTATATTCATACTTGTACTCAGGTTGGTACTCTATTGTATTATTTTATTACTTGTTTTTCTGTTTTGAAAAAAAAAAAACCCAAAAACTTTATTTAATACTTTTTAAATTCTGTTTTTTTAAATTCTGTTTCTTCGTTCCACCTCATGTAAACATGTGATGCGAATGACAAATAAAGCTCCTTGAATCCTTATAGTTCTCATACACATTTTATATGAAGTGCAATTTATGGACCGTGAATGCCTCATCACTTCCGGCCCTGCAGCTCGTTATAGGCAACTTCCCCCGACAAAACCTTTTCTCCATTAATTTCAATCTTCTGAAGAAAATAACTGTAGTAACGTCTTGACAGAGTTTTACTGCTTTATGGCTCAGTCAGCACCATTATACTTGTATATTATATATAATGTACATGTATATATAACACCAACCCCTGTTATACTGTGGTTCTGTTATTTGACTCATGTGCATCTGATAAGGATTCTTCCTGAATGTCTGTGAAGACATTCCCCCACTACCTGCATCCAAACAAGTGACAATAAATAAAGAATGGATGGATGGACCACATTCTGTGCAATCAAAAGGCAAAACATTTTATTAGATAAACAGTGAGTTTTTAAAAGAAACTTTGGATCATGATGTCTGATGGCATATATACCAGGTCTTGGTTTTTACATTTCTTGAAAAAATCTTTGGTCACTTCCACAGACTGCTAAGTGTAAGTCTACGCAAGAGATCGAACAGGCCTGACTGGTCTGTGTTCTCCAGTTTGTCATCTGGGATGCGAGAAAGTTCAGTAACGATGTTTCCGTGCCTCAGAAACAACTTAAATTCATTGAGCTTCTCCCTCCTAAAGCCTCTCTCCATCTGATGCTGCCGTTGGTCCCTGATGAAGTCAAGTCAAACAAACAAAGGGGTATGACTTGACCATAACTTAACTGGCGGATAACTGATGACAAGCTACACATCCAGTTCAATCACAAGCTTATTAACACAATTTTAAAACTATAAATCATCCACTTGCATCCTATCACATTAAGATTTGCAGCATGAAGTCAGAGTAAACTGATGTTACTTACTTTCTGCATCACTGCAGGCAGCTTATTCACAGTGTTTGTCTAGGAGGAAGAAAATGATAAATTACAGGATGCTTTTATAAGTATTTTATAAATATTTAGAATACAAAAGGATCACATCCGACGTTTCTTTTTTAGATTTGGGAAGTATTTTCCTAATTCATCTCTATGGGTTTGAAGTTGAGATTTTCCAGGCTGAAACATTTTAAAGGACTGGATTAGAGCAGAACAGTTTCAGATCATTTGACTGCACAGGGCCTGCAACACTGTGTTTGAATGCAAACAAATGTTTGAGCAGGCTGCTGGGAAGATTCATACTAGTCCAATACTACAATCACTTTCAAAGTGCCAAGCATGAAAGCTGCTTTTCAAATTAATAATTAAAATAGTAAAAATCCCTGCTGCAGGTTGTAAGAATTAAACTTGCAGGTTTTCTGTTATCTTTACAGTCTGTGTTAAATCATTTATGCATCATAAATTAAGAATAAAACCTAATGAAAAAATATTTTGATGTGGTTCTGTTGGCTTCATCAGGTGATGGCCTCCAGCTCACACTGGAACGGTTCGCAGCCGAGTGTGAAGCAGCGGGAATGAGGATCAGCACCTCCAAATCTGAGGCCATGGTTCTCAGCCGGAAAAGGGTGGAGTGCCCACTCCGGGTCGGGGATGAGTTCCTGCCCCAAGTGGAGGAGTTCAAGTATCTCGGGGTCTTGTTCACGAGTGATGGGAGCCGGAGATCGACAGACGGATTGGTGCTGCGGCCGCTGCACCGGTCCGACGTGGTGAAGAGGGAGCTGAGCGTAAAAGCAAAGCTCTCAATTTACTGGTCGATCTACGTCCCTACCCTCACCTATGGCCACGAGCTGTGGGTAGTGACTGAAAGAACAAGATCGCGGATACGAGCGGCGGAAATGAGCTTCGCCCAAAGGGTGGCTGGCCTCTCCCTTAGCGATAGGGTGAGAAATTCAGTCATCCGGGAGGGGTTCAAAGAAGAGCCGCTGCTCCTCCACATCGAAATCAGCCAGCTGAGGTGGTTCGGGCATCTGACAAGGATGCCTCCTGGGTGAGGTGTTCCGGGCGTGTCCCACCGGGAGGAGGCCCCGGGGCAGACCCAGGACACGCTGGAGAGATTATATCTCATGGCTGGCCTGGGAACGTCTTGGTGTTCCCCCAGATAAGCTAGAGGAGGTGGCTGGGGAGAGGGAGGTCTGGGGCTCTCTGCTTAGGCTGCTGCACCTGCGACCCGGCCCCGGATAAAGGGAGGGAGGGAGGGATGGAAATATTTGTCTCAAGGTTGTCTGCACAAATATTTTTTACAACAAATATTCACATTGCATGCTGATACTGCATGTCAATATATGAATCAGACTCTGTATCAACAGATATTCACTATCAAAGGACTCGAATCCAGATTAGAGCCACAAAAACTTTATCCGAATATTTCCTGGCTTTAAGTGTTGTGACGGTTAACAATTATTGTTTCACCGAGTACACAGTAAGTGTGGATGAAGCAGAACGAGTATTACTGGGTATAAAGAGTGGAAAGTTTTGTTTAATTATTACCCTCTGTAGCCTTTGATGCCCCAAACCAGTGTTTTTTTGGCTCAACTGAGTTCACCTGCCCCCCGTCATGGTTCTTGAATCTGTTCTTCCTCAGTCTCTGTTAAGTCATCATCTCATCTCATTCAAAGTCCTTCACCCTCCCACTGTTTGTTTTTTTCTTCTAGGATATTGGTATTCGTTTATTTTCCCCAGTTTCCATTCTTGATTAAAAGTTCAGTTCAGTTTTAAACTTGTCTTACAGTCTTAGTTGTGTTTGCAGTGAGGTCCTGAGTAATTTTAGCGCAGAAATGTGAAAATCATTTACTGAGAAGAGAGCAGAGTTAATATTTGTGAACTTACCAACAGTAGTGACACCGGTTACTCCCCTCGAGGATCTTGGACCTGTACAGAAAATATTAAAATGACTTCACACTTATTATAAATCACTGGCACTAAATAATCTAACCGTTTTGTTCTCAAAATGTCTGAAATGTAATCTTTTTTCAAATTTGTCCTGAACTTTCTCTCCCTTATGCACTCACAACATTTCTACCTTTGAATCACTTATTGCCTGAAAGTCTACATTTATCACTTCAGATGGGTCTCTAACATGAACCGTTTATAAGTGGAACTGCACAACATGCATTCTTCTAGATGCAAAAGATTAATAACAAGAACACAACACTGAATACTTTTCTACTTGATAGATTAGCGAAAGCTGTTTGGATCTCACCTTCCCCATAACCAGACTTTGGATGATCGTCTGAAATAAAATACAAAGCAAATAACAATCTAAACAGTAAATGTTATTTTACAGTCACCATAAAGATTTTATACAAACAGCTACGTGCTATCTGAAGTATTCTATTTAATAGTTAAATGTGACATATTCCAATCTCTTTGAAATAATAATTGACAAGTGAGCAAAATTTAAATGGCTCCAGCCAAATAAAAAGGACCCTGAAAGCTTTGGTGAGTGGGTTGGGATGAATTTAAAAAAAAAAAAAAAAAAAAAAACTTATCAAAGCTATGATCTCCATCTTTAAGTAAAAATATATTAAAAACATATTCTTTGAGAATATCATGTTTTCTGACAATAGTATATTAAAAATAACAGTATCTAACCCTTTGAGTGTGCATTAGGATATACAAATTTGATTTGTTTCATTTCAATTACTGACCTTTTTGGAGTTTACAGGTCCAGACAGGTTCATACACCGGTTCATATTTTTTGGACAAAGCATACTGAAGTTTTAGATTGAAGCATCCTTTGGGATTTTCAATGTACACTTCATAGAAGTTGGAGTCCTGGCCATTATATCTGAGGGTTATTTTCTAGTTAAAAATATAACAGAGAAGGGAGAGGAGTTAGTCCAGTTCCATCAGAAGCAAAATAATAAAAATAAAAGACTGCAAAGAGTCAACTGAATATGCAGCTGCTCTGTGACTTAACCTGGAAATCTATCAGCAAGTCTGATGACAAAGCTTCTGGTGAAAGTCACCAATTTTTCAGTGCTTCTGGTCCACACAGTGGATTCTCAGGCCAGTATTTCAATTATGTCCACACGTTCTTTATTGAGGAACAGAGACGTTTAACAAGGTAAATAAAAAGCTAAACCATCTTTGGGTGACAGCCGATGGTTTCCAGATTGCATTCCAGCAAATGCAAAACCTGCTCTAAGTAACCGATTGAAAGAACTATTAGTGGACTACAAATGGAAACCAGAAATCTTCCTGACTCTTGCTCACAGGACAGTGTATTCAAATGCATTTATCTATTCATAGAGTAGTGAAGAAATGTGACAATATCTTACTGCAGATTCCTCTGTGATTCCCACCCATACTGGTCACACTATTTACAACCCGTCGTAAAAATGCTCTGATCCTAAAGCACCACAGTTGCTGACAGAGTGTAAAAAGCGTACCTTTGGTTGAATTTCTGCCGAGTCGGTGTCGGCTGTGAGGGAGAAACCATGATGCATTTTGAGGTACTCATCTGGGCGTGGCTTGGTAATTTTTTCATATCCATAACACAATTCTTGCTTGTCCACTTTCTGTGAGGAAAAAAAAAAAATTCAACTCAGTATTATCCAATCACAACACCAGGTGCCTCAAGGTGCTTTCTGTTGTGAGGTAAAGACCCTACAAATATACGTCAAGTCCAAAAGTCCTTCAGGATTGCCTCAGCATTTCCATCTGTTGTCTTTAAATACAGTTTAAAAACAATGTATGGAGTTTACTCTAAATTAGTGTAAATACATTTGAAGAAAAAGTGCTGTTGCCGAGAATAAAGATATTATTCAAAGCAGACTTAAAATAATATTTATAACACTCTACTTTTGTATCCTGTTTGTTTCCAGAACTCTAGGATTATATTTCATATATAATTTATATTCAGCTTTTCATTAACAATTTTATAATGTTATTATCTGCTGTGGCTATAAATCAGTGAGATTATATTTTACTTAAGTCGGTAAAATGTAACATTATCTGACAGACAGATCTCATGACTCGTACATGAAGATTAACCGTTTTCTGTTGTCACTGCAACTGCATTCACATACATCATTAATCCATGGGTTACCAAAACAAGTGTTTACAGCCAGCTTATAAAAAGAAAACTGAAATATTTTCCACAAATGTATACATTCTATCTTAAAGTAAAATGACTTCCTTCTCTTAATATTCACTTTTATCCCTTAATTCTTTTTTTAATTATCTTAAAATAACTTTTCTTATGAAATACTACTCTCCAAATTTGAACATCTATCTTCTAATGAAACAGACCATATAAGTAAGATTGCCACCTTTCAAAGTTTGTGAAGTCCCTGAAACACAATCGCAATTTCCCTAGAGTAGACCAGAGGAGTCTTCCCTTTCTAGTAATTAGAAAGAATGCATATTCCGCATTGGCTCCACTTTTCAGCCCTGCAAGTTAAAGCCATCATTCAACTACAGCATATGTCTAATACTCTATTGGGGTCAGTCTGAGTCTGTGTTATTTTTCCTGTGACAAATACAGATTCAGTTACCCGTTGTAGAGCAGGATCATTTGGAATCACAAAGACGTGGAGTTTGAGGAATGGGGTGTTGGGTTTGTAGTATAGCAACACGTTACAGCTGATTTTAACAGGGGGGCCCATCTTCATCACGACTGCTTTCGGAAAGTAAGTTAACTCGTTTAACTTGACGTGTGATGCTGTGACCTCACGCACTTCTTCTACAAAATCTCCGCAGTCATCTAGATGCAGGACTGCAAACTTGTCGGGGATGTCATCTGCACAAAAATACACAGAAAACACAAAGAGAAAGAAGAAAGTTTGGATCAGAAATGCAAAAGTTTTTTAATATATTAGTAACTTCTTCATGTCCTCTTACCTATACAAACCCAGTGTGGCAGGTGCATTTCACTTAACTGCCCAGCAGTGACTGCAACATCAATTACAGGACCTGCAGGCATGTACTGTCTGCTTTCCACTCTCTCCATGTGTCCTCCCCAAGAGCAGAAGTGGTACTGAAAGCTGATCTTTTCCTTACAAACCCAGCGCAAGCCAGAGACACTGCATTCAAAGTCTCCCGCTTCAGACTGAAGGCTAAAGTGAAAAAATAAAAAGGAACACAGCGTCATTTTTAACACTTCATTTTATGTCAAATGCAGAATTAAGATTTTGCAAAACTGGGTCTTCTTCTGGCAAAGAAATCTGAATCACTGTTGATTTCCCGTAATTCACCTGTAAGTTGGAGCCTTGTCTGCATCTGTAGTGTTCACCCCAGGCTCAAGTTTAGTCCAGTTGCTGGAATGCTGCTGCAGAAGACAATCAATTAAATAAGTGCAGATTTTACATTGTGTAACACCACATATATGAACAAATACATATTTAAAAAATTAATGAAAGAAACATGAGTGAATGTATGAAAGTACCATCATAGTTGCACAACCCTCGATCTCAGAGCTTCTGGAAGCTTCTGGTCTTGAAACACAGAGAATTTAAGTGGACAAACTACAAAGTACAGTGCAAATGAAGCAATTTAGGTCAGGATGCTTCAGGAGAGTTAATAAAACACACTCAAACATCAGTCTCTATTTTATTCCTTAGCTGTCCTCTCCTATCAAGTAAGCCAAGTGATAAAACTTAAATCTGGGTCTCCTGAAGTGTCATTTCCACACAGAGGAAACCTGTTTGCATCAAGAAATTCCATGATTTTTGCACACTGACTAATCAGCCTCTCATTTCTCTAATTTGCACCTCATCTTTTGTTATACTGAACAATGTCTCAATTGCTGAAATAGATCTGGAAAAGAGAGGAGCCTTTGACAGAGCACCATAATCACGAACGCAGAGGTCTAGCCTGAGTATTTAAAAGAAAGGTATAAAAGTAGAATAGGTGGAATATACAAACCACTGCAGGAGGAAGAATCTACAGACAAAATGTTTGGATTCATACTTTGCTTCAGTTATTTAAGCTGTTTAACTTCATGATCAAACTGTCTTACGTCCACTGTGTGAGATTAAAGGAGGGGGGGGGGGGGGGGGGGGGGGGGGGGTAGAGTTTTTCACATGTTGTGAATTTAATTAAAGGTTATTCAAACTATTAAAAAGGCTATGGACAGAGTTACACTGTAATGAAATCACGATAAGCAATCATGAGGCGACAGCAGACACCCTGCATCCCCTACCGAACGATTTTTAAGTTGTTTAGATTAATTTCAAACCACCTCATATTTCAGCAGCCTGCTACTAAATAACTTTTAAGAATATTAAAATGTTAAAACGCCTTTAAATGTCATTTTTAGAACAAAAACCTGCTGCAGAAAGACTGAATGATAGCTCGTATACAGACAAACTATGGCGTTACATTCAGTTGACGCTAAACGCGGAAATAAAGCTCACTCGCTTTCTCTCCCGTTGTTTTACGACTTGCTTATTTAAATTAGAAGCTCTGAAACGGGGAAAAGGTTAGGAAACAGCACTGGCTCTTTCAATAACACGCTCAAACCAGTGAAGTCTAAAAGTTAGTTATAGCCTAGGCTTTAAAATAGCGTCCCCACACGAACCGTTTCTCCAGCCTCTTCACTCCTAACATGAACGCTCACTTCCCTGCGCACAGTCACAATGCAGTTTGTGTAACAACGGTGCATTTGTCTTATATGCTAATACTTCAACTTACATGGAAAAAAGTTTATGTGTTTTTAACATTCACACCAATTACAAGACAAAAAATACCTTTTCCTGTATCCTACACAAGCCCCGCCTCCCGACCGAGTTCCACCAATAGAATCTCCGGGTTCTTTTCCTGGTTTGTGACAAGCTGTAGCAACATCCGGTTGTTTAAATGCCATATATCCGTCCAATGATTATCTTCACAAGAAATTCAATATAGATACGACCGCATGCACTTTCTGCAGTACTGATGTTGAAACTACAGAGCCTATTTTTTAGTTCCAGATGTTTTTGGGATGATTTTCAGTACTGGTTAACCTCTAAAAAATTTGACTGCCCTTCTCTAACCTTTCAAGTAATTAGATTTGGCCTACAAACAGAAAATAAAAAAATAGACTTTGGGATTAACAACTTATTTATAGTTGCAAAATTTTTCATTCACAAATGTCGCTTCTTGAAAACGTGTTTTGCTGGCTTTAAAAATGAAGTCCTGCTGTGGAAGGCTTCATTGGATAAGTGTAACTTAGCTCACACCTTACTTGAATTTTTGATGCAGCTTTTCAATTGATGTAGCTAGATTGTATGTGCGTACTTTTGTTTTTACTTTTATATGATAGGTCACCTTACTGTACTTGTATGCTGTTTTATGGTATCTCTCACCTATACTGTTCTTTAAATGTTCTTTGTTCGACGACTGCTTTGTTCTTAACTACTTATACCTGTATATAACTTTTTGTTGATATGTAAAATAAGTGCTGTAATTGTTATTTTGTTTGACCAAAAAAAGTATATAATGGAGGAGACAGCGATTTTGATCAATCCTGCACCACACAAAAAATAATTTAACCCCACAGAAATTAAAGAGTACCTGCAGAATCACAAAGTAGAAAAAAATGTGTGCTTTCAGGCTTTTATTCTTAATAGAATCTGAGTTTTGTGTTCCTCACAGAAATAGTTCACTATTTCTCATTTAAAATATATGTTTTCATCAAATTTGGATCATTTGTATTCATTTATTTAGACTGTATTTATTTATTTGCGACGAATTCTGTGTGAAGAAGCAATCTTTCACGGCGTATTAAATGTAATTTTAGTCAAATCTGTGTGCTTTTCTCACGGTTGCGGAAGGATCTGCTTATAAATCAAAGTTGAGCTTAAAGTCTTTAAAGATTTCGTTATTTTTAAAGCAAATGTTACCGCGTTTTCCAAACACCGTCATAATAAATAAACGAAGTCTAGTAGACCTGCGTTTGTCCCTCTAAACACATGGCAGCGTGCAGACAAATGTTGCTTAAGTGGGAGTGTGTGCTTCAGCTCTTCTCTCTGGTCGCAGGGAGGCTCAATCTTCGCTTTATTACTTGTTAAACCTGATACCTCACTTAACAAATGTGCTCGGAGGGGAAGTGACTTTCTGGTTCCCACGCGAAACACACGTGAGAGGTTGTCACACGGGTCCAAAACAAGCTGTTATTTTGTTGTGATCATGTAACCAAACATGGCGACGTGAGGAGTCGCGCGTAAAACCATGGATTTTACGCATATCAAAGTTTCTTTTGAAAACCATTATACAAGAAATCAAACATCGCATTTTAATAATTCAGACTAAAATGTGAAATAAAATGAAATCCCGTGTAGATTATCTAAAACAGAACAAAAGCTCAAGCTGCTTGTGGCTGGATGTGAGCATATGCGCACTTTCACACTTTCATTGCTGATTTAGTGTGGGATCCCCTTACCGAACTCTTTTCCGTCAAAATGGAGCGGTGAAAACGGTATTTAACACTTTATGTATTTACACACTTTTATTCATTTACACACAAATAAACACAAACGTGTCTATAGACCAGGAACTTCTTATGAAAAGTCAACTGTTTACTCTTACTGTGAAAAATACTCAGAATAAAGTTTTTGCATAGAAAGATCAGCACAGACTGGCTTTTTTTTTCCATTAGGGGTTTTCTAAAACCTCCGTCAGAGATGGCCATGACAGAGATGGCTATCACATCGGTAGTTAACTTCTGGGTCAAGCTTTGTGCTCGCGCACATGAAAGGGGGCATTTAATCCGTCATGTGATTCTTTTTCTGCAGAAATAATCCTTATGAATGGCAGCTACCAGGACAGGCTGCAGAAAATCATAAATGTTGGGTTTTACCTCAAAGAACAGTAAAAAAAAAAAGTGTTTTTACACCTCCGATTTATTACTTTATCGCTCGGTTTTGTCACAGATCTTTGTCAAATTTGTCTCACAGGAGCTGATGACGCCTCTCATCTGCACGTGTCTTTCAAACTTGTAACGGGAGCCGCACGCGCCAGAATATTAATAAAGGGTTTAATTAAATTAATCGAATAAAGGGTTACGGTCTCTTTACTTTACAGGGATAAATATGAAAAAATTCGAGTATCAACGCGACAATTGGTTTACGGCCACAGAGGTGACGTCAAAGTTACTGTTCTAGGGTAGTCACGAGGTACGACGTAAACGTTAAGCAGTGGTAACATTCTAGCTACATTAGCAACAGCATTTAGTGGTTTGTTTGTGTTTGTTTTTTCAAATTAAAGCTGTTTGGATCTCGGGTACAAAACAGAAATGTGGGTGTCTTGTTAAAATTCCACTGAACATGTGTTGTCATATACATATATAGCTTACATCAGCACCATGGACAGAGCAACAGAGTTCATCAGGACCTTTGACTGAGAGGTGAGGAAGACCGTGATGTGATCCATGCACACTTCTCACTTTCCAATCTTTCTAAAGCACTCGTACTTCCAAAGGGAATTCCAAATGAAGCCCAACTGTGAGAAGTAAAACAAATTTAATGGAAAATATGCATATGCATGTATTCAGCAGTGTGGACAAGATGGGCAGTACTGACACACTTCAGTTTTCGTAATGCTGTTTTTAGCCTTTACAAGTAAATTACTCCTCTGTGGGAATACATTTATCTTGGCATTAAGATCTAAAACTGAATGGCAATCTTTCAAATTTCTGTGGAGAAATTTTGGCTCAATCTTCTTTGTTGAACTATTTTAAATCAGCAACATTTGAGGGTTTTTTTTTCTTTTCTTAATAGCATGAACGGCCTGTTTTAGACAAGTAAACAAATCTCGATAAAACGTTGCATAAACATCATCTGGGGTACCATGTACCAACATCTGGATTATTAAATTGTAAAGATCCTACAGTTACACAGAGAAAACAACTACAATCAGATAAACTCATATGAGCAAGTACTGGGCAAAAGGTGGAAGGAAAATTCCTCTTTGACAGAGAAAAACCTCAAACAGAACCAAATTCAGGGAGAGACAGACATCTTCTATGAGGGTGAGCGGAGTGAGAGAGGACAAAAGTGGGAAGTCTGTGGAAGAGAGAATTTAATAATAACTGATTAAAAGCAAAGCAGTATGTAAACACACATCCATGCAGAGGGGTTGTCTTTAACACAGAAAAGCCCATTAATAGATTAAATTTTCCATCGCATTTTTAAGTCAATATTATCATTTCAGAATAAACTTTGTCAAAACTAAATTCACAAGCAAGAGGAGGATTCTCACTCTTGGTCTCAGACATTCGGGGCTCCACTGCATGTCAGAAAAGATGTTATACCTTTTCCTTTCAGCACACTGATCTGACAAGTTCAGCTGATCTTTCATCAGAAAGAGTTTTTCTTCAATAAAAACCTCCAGGAAGCATCAGATCAGTATATAAAATCAGCTTAACATCATGGAAGCAATAAAGCAGAGGGAATGAGAATGAAAGGCACAGGACAAGAGAGGACATGCTTTATCTGTAAACTATTTTGGCCAACAAGGCAGCTTAACACAACACTGCTTTTCACATGAAGCGAAAGGCTTTCCCAGAAGGTCAACCTTCATTCATTACTGAATCATTAAATACTACACAAATCAGAATCAGAATACTTTATTAATCCATAAGGGAATGATGTGGGTTACTGTTGCTCCAAGACAGTAACAGTAACAGACTAAACAATTTCAACAATACAATATGTTACAGATTTTACACATTTAAGAAATAGCACTAATATATACAGCTCACTCAATAATAAATATCAAGAATTAGCAGAGGTGATTATAAATAAATATCAAGAAACACTGACTTGTTGCGCTGACTTTGACATACATCACTTAAAAGTACACACAAACCATTACTTTTTAAATTTGACATTTTTATTTACAATTCAAGTTTATTTATAAGGCAATAAATGGTAAAAAAAAAAAAAAAAAAAAAGGTAAATGGCCTGTATTTGTATAGCGCTTTATTAGTCCCTAAGGACCCCAAAGCGCTTAACACATCCAGTCATCCACCCATAAATCACAACAGTCATCCCAAATCTCTGTGTACTGTAAGGGAAGGACCCTGCAGTATTTGAGAGATAACCCCAAAAAGGATTTAACAATCCCCTATGAGCAAGCACTTTGGCGACGGTGGGAAGGAAAAACTCCCTTTTAATAGGAAGAAACCTCCGACAGAACCAGGCTCAGGGAGGGGCAGCCATCTGTCGCGGCTGTTTGGGTTGATGTACGTTTTGAACTGTTGTGTGTATTGCCTGATCAAGATGGTACGAGTCTAATGAATATTGTTATACTCCAGTCAAGATTTTATAGCTAATTTAAAACAGCTTTAACCAAATCAAGATTTTGTTGTGCCTCTTTAAAGACACGCTCAATACTTACCTCATCTTGCTATTTTAAGGAATCAGTCTGTCTGACAGATTCCTGTCCTGTCAGTCTCACTGATGCTTTCTTCTCTAAGATTTGACTGAGATTCATGAATTTCAGTTCAAATCGAGAAAAATGTCATCTTCTGAATCACTATGAAATTGCTCACAGGATTCATCACATGGTGTATCCACATGTGTAGAACAAGTATTGTTGAGTGAATTAATTCTGCCAGTCAAAAACATGAACTCTTCATATGAGTACTGCTGAGTTTCACTCAGGCACTCCGAGCCTAAAGTTTTCTTATGGACCCAGCTCAAAGCTTGTGAAACTTTTTTCTTGAGTCTAAACAGACAGTTTCCCCAAAATCTAAAGAAAATGAGACAAATTACAGTGAAGCAACAGGTGATAACTATAAGTGGTCCTCCTATTGGCCCTATCTCAACGGCGACTTTGGTAGAATAATCAAAATCTTCTCTAGTCAAAGGGAATAAAATTCGAAGTATTCCTCTGATTTTCGAAAGGCCATCTACCGCCATGTTGAGAAAAGTTGTCACGGTTGCTGAACCTCTGTGAAATTGCTCACAGGATTCATCACATGGTGTATCCACATGTGTAGAACAAGTATTGTTCAGTAAATTATCTCTGCTGATGACAGACGTGTGCTGTTCAGCTGTGTTCTGCTGATTTTCACTCAGGCACTCCAAGCCTGTTGTGTAATTCAGTGACCTTTGATCTGTGAGCCTGTTGGCTACAGAATCTGTCTCAGTATTAGGTGGACAAGACTCTGCCTGTGGTTGTGCCAGAGCAGATCTCACGAGCTGTCGAGCCTTTTTAAAAGCCCAAGGAATCACATGATGAGTCAAAAGCAAGAGAGGCATGCTTGCTATAAAGCTAGTTCAATGGAGATTACAGAAACTGTCTAGTACGATCCTACGTTTAGTTTTACAATCCTGCAAAACAGAGGTTTGTCCGACGTATTGTCAAGGTGCTGCGTGTAAGGGGGATAACTTCTATTTAAGGGAAACAGATCAAATCAACTGACAGATAAAAAAAAAGATCAAAGGAACAGCCATGACGTCAAGGTGATGTCACAGTTGAGTTTTAGCTTCTGTGTTACGGTAACATTCCTGCTACCATGGCAACAGTCTTCATTTTGTATTGTCTTTACATTGAAGCTGCTTGTTTCTCAGTTAGTGCTTCAGTTGATGCACAAAAATATGGGTGTTGTCTTTAAAAATCACTGTATCATATATAGAAAATCACATATATTAATGTACAGATTGTATCATGCGGCGTAGTCATAAAGGATTATCACATGTTAATATTTCGCTACAGCAATATTATACGCCAAATGTTTAAAGCTTCTATCAGCATGATGGACACAGTCCATCAGGACTTTTGACTCAGAGTGGACGTTTTGTCACCAAAACTAGAGGAATTTATTATTTGACGAAGTTGGTGTTTTAAAGGTCCGAGTCTCGTGCATGAGACGTGCATAAAATTAACGTTTTACGCGCAACTTGGCACATTACTGGGATTCCAGGACTCCAGTTTCAGCCAGTAGTTTCTAAACATAACAGGGAGCAACATTGCCTGCTTACTATAAAAAGATCAACATGTTTTACAATCTGCAATAAACACCCCCAATCTTTATTTTGGTTTTGAATTTTTGAGAGAATGATATCACATTAACAACACGTGAAGCAAGTATATTAATCCCATGACCACTGAGCTTATTTCCCACTATGTGAAAGAATGGTTGTTTAGTTTTTTGACAGTTCAATGTAAGTAAAAAGGAAATATCATCAAATAAATATGAAATATAATTATAAAAACAACAAACACGTCAAAGAGTTACTCGATTTGCATTTAACTCAGGATCACAATAACCAAAGGCAGCTTAAATAGTGCAGTCAGTAGACCACAGGTTAGCTAAACTGCAGGCTAACACTGCCTTTGTGAGCTAAAGTAAGTAACAGATGAGACCAGTAAATAAAATCAAGTTAGCAAACTTCAGCACAATAAGACACAACTTTGTGTTTTTTATGAGCATCAAATAATATAATGTCATTTTGGGGATCAGTCAGGGGCCATAAATTACAACAGACAGGACTAATTACACATTTCAGATTTTTGTTTTGTTTGTTTGGTGACAGGATAAATACTGATCACAACACAACTTATAGGTTTGTTTCCACTTTCACCACTGCTGGTCACTGATATGGGATATGATAGGTATGTGTAATCAATGCATTTGAGTCATTCTATACTCCAGGATCATCTTTACCGGTTACGAGGGGATTTCACCAAGAATCTAAAGATGAATACAGACTGAAAGGCGCCGCTGTGGGAGCCCATCATTAATCCACCGGCGCGTGCAGCTGCTGCGATAAATGAGAGCTGCACGCGCCTGTGAAAGGTGTTATCAGCTCGTGTGAGGGTTATTTACATGTGTGACCAACATCCGCCCAAACAGTGTGAGATCAGACAAATGACTGTAAACTTCCAGGTGATCATTATGGAAGGAGAAATGAGATGTGTCCTCAGGCGACAGGTTCTCGGTTCAGCGCTGCTAGGAAGAAAATGTTTATGGAGCCCCGCAAAACGCGAAATACAAAAACTCATTCAAGGATAAAAGCTTTCAGTAGTTGTCTGACTTTTTTCTTTTTATTCACAACTCTTCACATTTTAATAATCATTCCCTCGGTACAGAATATTGGCAGCCGTTTTCCTCAGCCTTGAAAGCCTTAAAAAAAACGTGGTCAGAAGTCTGTGTATCAATCCAGCTGTGAATGCATAATTTTTAGGAGCCCTGCTCATGGGAAACTGATTTCCACCTCTTCTTCCAGCTACTCTTAATTACGACGTATCGATTTTAACAGGTAATAAAGTGTGACATTCTTCCGCCCGATTCCCACGAGAAAGTTAGGTGAGGTGATCACATGCAACAGAAGAGCTGAGCTTGAGCTTACGCATTTTCTGATCTTATATAACTTGCAAGGAATTCAATTTTAATTCAAGTTTTCAGTCTGGATTTTTGAGAAATTATATTAGATTGTTAGAATAGAATAGAATAGAATAGAATAGAATAGAATAGAATAGAATAGAATAGAATAGAACTTTATTGTCATTGCACATGTCACAGGTACAAGGCAACAAAATGCAGTTTGCATCCACCCAGAAGTGCTTTAGCCATGATATAGATATATTACAATATATATTAGCAATAATATAGATATGTGAGTATATTACAGAAATGGGTCTATTATGGTATGTTATAACGTATGTTATGAATATGCTATAACTATAAGTATGTACATGCTGTGGTGAGTACAAGCGATGTACAGGCTATGAACAGGATATAAATATAAAAAACTATACAGAAATACAAAGTATTCTTGACAGAAATCTATGATCCAAGTAAAATAAATCTTTTTACGCGTAACTGTTCAAATTGTTGAGTCACACGAACAAAACAAAAGAAAATTAAAAAAAAACAAAAACAAAAAATAACTTTCGGCTCGCGTGAGAACCTCCAGCATGTGCTGTGCGTGGGAACCCGAGAGCCACCTCTCCTCCAAGGACACAATGAAGCATCAATTTTAACAGGTAATAAAACAACGACTGAGCCTTCTGCTCCACATTCCCACGACTACAAAACGTTTCCCACTATGACACGTATCCAACTTCTGTCTGCATGACATTTTTTTTATTATAATAATAATTATAATAATTAATACTTTTCTATTAAGATCAGTCACCTGACCAACTCAGAAATGCACAAAACCCATCCATCGATTTTCATCCACATAATTCATACTAATTTTTTTTCGAGTTGTATGCTGTGTGCGAAGTTCTGCACTCTTTATTTTAGTTTTTTTTTTTTTAACATTCAGTCCCCGTAACTTCTTAAATACACGAGATAAAAATTCATCAAGTGTACTTTATCAAACAAGTACACTGAAAAAAGAGCATGTTGGATTTACTTAATTCAATAGTGGACCTTAGTTGCACACAGTTGTTTTGCTTTGGCAGAAACTTAATCAACACAACTTATTCTGTTTTAAAACTGAAATCAAACCAGTTTAGTTCCTATTCCCGAGTCAGACAATATGAATCTTTTAAATCCTTGTAAATTGAGCACACCTAAGGGCTTGGATCACATAAGGTCTCAGGCCACCAGTTGAAGATACTGCACTAAACTCCAAGGTCACAGTAATTGTATGTTGTAATAAGGCAAGCCCGCCTGATTGAGTGAAGCTTGAGAGCTTCAAAGTCTCTAATGACATTGTAAAGAGCCGCTTCCCTCGTGTTTTCCTACAAAAAAGGCACAGAAATCTGTCTCATTGAGCTCATTGGACAGTAATATCTAAGCAACCCTAAATAGATATTTAGTGTGTTAGTACAAAGATTCTTTTGGCGAATGAGCAAATACACTTCATGTGTAGACAGTCTACTACTATGTTGGTTTGTTTTTGGTTATCTCACTGAAAAAAGACTAAAAGAACAAGCTTAGTCAGACAAATTTCTCACCAGAAAACTGTGGCAAATAAAGGATAAGCTTCCTCTGTGCCTGAAACTCAAAGGGTTACATGAGGTGTTAAGACGCGTTTTGCTTCCTGGGACGTCATGTCCCAGGAAGCAGACACGTTTTCTACGCGTGTCTGGTGTCATACCAGACACGCGTAGAAAACAAATGGCCTCTAAGCAGCTGAGGGTGGTGCTGGTGATGGGATAGACGCTAATCACTAGAGAAACAAACGCGGACGAGAGCCATAAGCAGTGTCAGATGTTCGGCTCCATCCTGTCATATACACTGATAAGCTATCGTGACAGATTGTTCAAATAAGGAATAAAGACAAAGATGCGATGCTCCTCTAGTTGGGAAAAGAATGTGAACTAATTCAGTGGTATTAGCTCAAAGAGGTCCAGTCTAACATCAGTGTAATTACAGGTTAATAATAGGAGAAGTTATTGTAGAGAAAAATGTAAACTAAACAACAACAAAAGAATATAAATGATGAATATGAGGGGAAAAATACATGATACGTGATTTCTTAAGTCTTCCTAGTTATATAAACATTTTATCTGATATCTGTACCTGAGCTGAGGTGAGGTGACGCAAACATTTCCCCGTTGTGGGATCAGTAAAGTCTTATCTTATCTTATTTTTCAGTGAATACAGAAGGCTCTCTGTGAGGTCTTTGAAGTGAGAGATGCTGCAGAGCTTCATGCTCAGATTTCACACCTGGAGGATGTAACTCTGCAGGAGGTCGAGCTTCACACCTCTGATCCGGACTAAAGGGAGCTGTCAGAGCAACCGCAGACTAGAGTCTTCCGGATTTCTTTTAATCTTAAAATAACCACACCACGTGTTGTTGTAGTTTTTTTTTTTTTTGTCTTTTTATTTTAAAGAGTACAGCTCACCATAGGGAGAATCCAGAATAAATTATTGTGCAAAAAAGACAAGATTTAACGTCAGATTGAATACAAGTGATGTTGTAGCCTACACAGAGATACAGATGTCGCTCTTGCCAGCAGAGAGGTGAATATGAGGAGCTGCGTGGGTCTCCCAGCCTCAAACACTGGGCTTCCACACCTGGAAATGTGATGTATGGACACTCAGTCACAGCAGTTCATAAAAGAGAATAGAAGCTCTTGAGTTTCGTGAAACTCACCTCTTCACTCGCTCTTCAGCGCAGCAATCCCAGCCGGACTGCTGGGCTGATCCAGCTCACCTGTGTCCCGCGGTAGAGTCCCTGTGTAAGCAGATTAAATGGATGCCCCACTGACAGAGCTTATTGAAAAGTATTTAAAACAGTGAGTTAACCCTATCACACATACAGCGCAGGTAGAAAACATACATTTAGCTACATTATTTACAGGATCTGAGGTTCTGCGTCTTTATAAGACTACAACACCTATCCTTTTCAGTTACAAAAAATAGATACCAACAATCATTGTTAAATATTTTTGAGTGTTTATGTTAAATAGTTTATAGTCATTGATAGCTCTGAAGTCCCTGCCTGGTGATCAGGGCCAAGGTCTCCACAAAGTGTGGCTGGAGGGGGAGCTCTGGGCTGAGCTCTGTTTGGTCGCTCCTCTCTCCGCTCTGATCTCGGACTCTCTTTGTTTCTGAGGCTGTTTGGGGACTCTGGGAAACCTTTGTTGGAGTGGGAGTGGGTAAGGTCGGATCAAACGTTTCTCCCCTGAGGCACGTGCTTGAGCTTGTTTGAGTTTGAGCTTGGACTTCTGCCTCAGCATCCGCAGAATAAACTTTGCGTGCGGCAAAAAGTTTCTGCTTTGGAGACCTTCGGGCTGTGAGTGTGAACGGGCCAAACGAGCGGGAAAAGCTGCATGCAGCGCCGATCCGAGCTCCGACCCTTTCCCCTCGGGGCCCAGAAACCCCGAAGCTGTCTGCAAGCAAGTGGAGAAACCGTCCTGGAAGGAGCGTTTCTGGTCCCCACGTCCACCTGTAGTCTTGTCTCCTTTGGCAGTGTTCTGGAGGAAGAGGACTGTGTGCTCCAGTATCTCAGCTTTCTCCACTCGGTGTTGAGTGGACCCCTGCATGAGAGCAGCAAGTTAACTGATCTTTACATTACATTAAAAAAAAGAAAACATTAATAAATAAACAGTACTGAAATTCATGAACCATATTCAAAGAGAACTAAAATATGATCTTACTTCTTGTGGCTCCTGCAGCAACATGGTCCTCAGACACTCCAAACTGCGGTTCATTCTGTCCCTTCGACGTTTCTCCACCTGAGATTTTATTAACTATCGCAAAAGGAAAAGAAAAGTCTAAAAGTTTTTTTTTTTGTTTTAATTTCTGTGTTACAAGTGATGCAAAGTTGATCAGACGTTACCCGAGAAACAAACGAAATATAATCGCAGCTGCGTCTAAATTCCAATTTGATTGAAACAAACGACTAAATCCTCATTCAAAGTGGCTGCATTTGCCCATGTGAATAAAAAAAATCAAAGTTGTTTTTTTCTTTTTTTACCTTTTTATTGTTTGTTGCTTCCTCGGCTTCCTGTAGCAGCTTCATGGTTGCAGATGCTCTAACACCTTCTTTCTCAGGCTGACACCGATCAGGTAATGAGGCTCTTGTTCGACTTCTTTTTACTGACTCCCTGTAGCTAAAAGACTCCTCCTCCTCCAAACCCCTCCTCCTGGTATCTCAACCTCGTCGTTCCTTAAAACCCAACCAAGATTTAATTAATTTAAATCTCCTATCACAGTCTCATATTCACCAAACACGGAGATCTTCCCCATTGCGCAGAAATTTTACGTGTATGCATAAAAACTCACACGTAAAAATAACCAATAAAAAATAATTTAAATAAAAAGAATGACATTTGTAACTCATTTTTGTACACACTATAGGTGACAAACATTGAATGAAATGCTTCACAACAGCTCCTTTACCCCGAGTGACAAAACCAGATTTTGAGTGTTGGAAACATATGCATTTCCTATAACGCTACCACGGGAGTTTCTGGTCATGTGTCTGCGCTTTAATCCCATTATATTTCAGTAAGATTTGGGGTCTTATATTCTATGAAGTCTCGTGTATTGTCAACACAGAATCTGATTTATTTAAAGGAACTTGACTTTTCCTTGCCGTCTCTGTACCCGTTGAGCTGGTTACGCAGTGAATGAAATTCTAAATAAGGTAAAAAGGTAAGGTAAAATTTTATTTATATAGCACCTTTCAAGACAAAAATCACAAAGTGCTTCACAGAAAAGCTAAAACATAAAAACAGAAATCAACCAAAAGCAAGTTAGGACAATAGTCCTGTTAATCCTGAGATTGTCTAAACTGGACTAAATGTTTCTTATTTTATGATTAAAACAGTTCACGAGAAGGCATTGACGTGTGTAAAACGAATAATATGATATTCGCTATTCGCAGTAGATTGGGGGTTGATTGTTGTTAAACTGCATTTTATCCCACGTTTACTTAAACGCTAAATCGTGCGCCATCGTTGCTTCCCATTAAAAGTTGGGGGAAATATTAAATTGTTTTGGTAGAGATTTCGGAAAACCATTTGCATGTGCTTTAATATATTATCTTATTCAAACTTGTTCCTTAGAGCGAATACCGACACCTCCTTATTCACACTTCACACTTTTGCATTTGTTAGTCACCCCCGCAGGGGGAGCGTGCAAGAAGCCTAAATTTTTGCATTGACACCTCCGTGTCACAATGGACCACGCGTGCCATTTGGGCCCCTGTCTCGTGCTGACGCGCCGTTTAACCCCGCAGTTGTTCGACCTTTACTTGTGCAAATCCTTTGATCTTGGAAAGTGACCGTGGGAAAGCAGGGAACACACCCCACGTGACACCCTTTTAATTTAACGTGTGAGGCAGTGGTTCCCAGGCTGGAGAACATGGAGCCCCAGAGGTCCCACATATGGATTCATTATCATTCTTTAATTATATTAGACCACAATTTACATGCGAAATTTTAATTATGATTCCGGATTGAACTCCACACCCCACGTGATGGCACACAGTCTCAGATTCGTTTTTTGATTACTTAGTTCAAAGGAAGAGTATTTTATTTTTTTATTTTTATTTTTTACTGTAAAAAAAATAATTTAATGTTTCCTGTTTCATTTTTAAGCAAAGTATAAAAACACTCAAAATTGAAGCTGGGTTTACTCAGCACATTTGGATACAAAAATGGCTCTTAATCAGTGACTGCAATGTTAATGCTTCAGTTCATCTAACCTCTGTGTACTGCTGATATGTAATTCTGACTTTGTTGTACAAAGGACTGAGCAAAGATGGGAAGCAACTAAGTGTAATTCAAGGTCAACACCCACTTCATTATCAGGCTGTTGCTTACATGATGGTGAGAACTTCCTACATGTGAATAGACAAAGACTGTATCCGCACAAAGGGTATAAAGGAGCTGTTATAATTTTACCTTTTGGTCTGTCCATGTGGTATTGATTCCTTTGCAAAAGTTTTATTATTTTTCTTTCAATAAATTCAAAATGAGAAAGCTTTATATACAGTAAAACATATTTTAAAAGCACTTCAAACTTGGACAATAAGCAAAGATATTACCCTGGATGAGGCAGTGAGCACATGGCCTGTAGGGCTCAGTAAAAAGGACCCTCTCTATATAACTATCCAATGGCATTCTTGATAGTAACATGACACTTCTATTCACATCATTATGCTGAAGTGGAAAGGTTATAACAACTATATGTTTAAGTCATGTTCTATCTTGAGACTCAAAGTCCAACTTTGAGTATAGCATATATTTATGCAGTACGGCATATAGCTTACAAATTAAATTTTAGCTGCAGATTCAATTATTTTCCACTCCACTGATTAAGTTGTGTTTTAATGGTGGGAGACATGCTGGGGAACATATTACATGTGTTCCCTGATCTTGCTGTCTGTATATTGTGGTGGTAATATTTTGTAACTTGTTGATATCAACTATGCAACCATTTCTTTTTTGAAAAGTATCCAGCAGAGTTGTTTTCATTTATGTTTGACCAAAGCAAAACAACAACAACAGCAACAAAAAACAAGTATTCCCCGAGGACTTGGGAATTAAGCAGTGTTGTCAGTGACTTTGCTGAACACAAGGCCTTAAAATGAACAGGTGAGTGGTTTGTTTTTAGTAAAGGACTGAAACATTTTTACTCATGTATATGTTGAAAGTATGGACTCGTACTGTAATATGTGTGTGTGAAGTATCTAGAAGCTGGTCCACTGGAAATAACTGATGATGATGATCATGAGTAGGCTATGCTTGTTTGGTAAGATGCCTCCTCACTGAGCCTGGTTGAAGAAGATGATGTCAGTGTATAGTATAAGTTGAAGTAAAAGCTTCCGTTCCCCCAGATTCTGGCTGCAGTTGCTGTCCATGGTGCTGATCAGAAGCTATTGATGCTATTGATTATTGCTATATATTATTTTTGCATTTACTGTGTGTATTTGTGTGTGTGTGTGTGTGTGTGTGTGTGTGTGTGTGTGTGTGAGAGAGAGACAGACAGAGAGACAGACAGACAGAGACAGAGACAGAGATGGAGAGAGAGAGAGAGAGAGAGAGAGAGAGAGAGAAAGAAAGAAAGAGCAAGATATGTCTGTGTAGGTTCTCAGTCATCCAGGTCATGGCTGTCTAAGGAGGTTGGAAAGAAAGCAAAGAAACTTAAAAGATGTCCTCTCTGATGACAGGTGGAACGTCTTCAAAAAAACTTACAGAAGTCCTGTCCGATCTTTGCAAGCTCCTGAGACCAGAGAACGAGAGAGTGTACCAGAGTGGTTGAAATTCACATTAAACACGACTAAAATTTCAGATAATGAGATATGTTGGCATAATCCGAAAACTCTAAATTCTAAGGTTTTTTTCTCTTCACTCTGGAGGAGGTCTATTACCATGTGCTTATTTATTTTATTTTGCATCTACATTTAAAAGATAGTGAATTTTAGTTTTTTGGACTTGAATACACTCAATCTTACTTTTACATTTACACAAGTACTTTACTAAAGTACAGTCTTTAAGTATTTATATGATTTCTATTTTCTACTGCTGCTATAATTTGGATGGGAATTTAATATTTATGCTCTCCAACCCAATTATTTTAAAACTTTACTTATTATTTTGAAGATTTTAAAATATTAATAACATCATCAAATATTAATAAGTAATTAAAATCACTAGCTGCTGTAAGAAATATACAGATGCATGCCTATCGTTATTATCTATTATAATAATAATAATAATATAATAAATATGATTCTGCATATGTGATTCTGAATACTACTGTAACTACTTTAAGGACATATTTTTGCTAAAACTTTTGGCATATCAGTTAAAACAGGATTATTACTTTTATTTAGATACTTATAAATACTAGTACTGTGGTACAATACCACCATTTATGCAGTAACCTACATCTAAGCTACACAAGAACTTGATCAAATACCCAACAAAAGAAAAAAGACAATGCTCCTGAGCAAACACAGTACATGTGTAGTTTTTAGGAGGTTGCATGCAATCCTTAGCCTATTGTTTAGTTTTGCAACATTACTTCTGGTTAGAAGTCAAACTGCTTTTCCGAAATTAATAATCTAATGTTGGTGATTGTCAGCGATATTGATAAGTTTCCTTTTAAAGCTATGAGCAACATTCTCTGCTTTTGTACTGGAGTAATTATAGTAAAAAAAAACAAAAAAAAACACAGGTCCTCAACTCAGAACAAATTCAAAAAGTCTAAATGGTGCTGATCCATATATATATATATATATATATATATATATATATATATATATATATATATATGTGTGTGTGTGTGTGTGTGTGTGTGTGTGTGTGTGTGTGTGTGTGTGTGAGAGTGCTGCTAATGAATCAGTTACTGTTGGTGTCTTGAATAAAGTAGCCCATTATACTGTCCCCTAGTCTTTTAGTTTATTCATTATGACCCCATGAATGTGACCGATCTCCAGCTGCTTGTGAATACAGAGAGTCTTTATTGTAAAAGAGGTAGAGAGAGGATACAGGTGTTTCACTGTACAGAAAAAAAGACAGCACTGTTGATACACTCATTCAAACCATTAATATGGACTCAGGCACACCTCATTCACTTTACATGGACACATAAGCCCAGTAGAAAACAAAACAAAACAGAGAAACAAACACACGGAGTCTTTGGATTTTTCTCTATTGCCCTCTCATTCACTAAATGCTATCTCTCTTTATGAACTGTTAAAAGAAAATAGCTGTAGCACTAATATTGAAAGTAATAATATTAATAATAATGATATAGTGTGTTAAAACAATCATGATACAGTCGCATTTCCCCCCCCCTCCCAACCACAAACAGATCTCAGTAACATGTCAAAAGTAGTGGAAAATAAACCCTACAACCCCAATGAGAAAACCACGCCAGGATGCACACGACACACACACGTTCACTCTATCATCTGTGCACTCAGCTAATCAGACAAACATAATGACCAACGCTGAGCGCTAAGAAAAGAAAAGAAGAAAAAAAGACAACTTACACTTAAAATAACCAAACCAAACAAACAATATACAAAAACAACTGCAGCCAAGTGGGAAGTGCGATATCATTCTTTCGGTCTTTTTCCGTCATCAATCTTTCCATCGCTGTCGTTCTGTGTCAGTGGGTGGGCTCATCAGTCAGAGTTTTCTGACTGGTCGCTATGAGGCGAGGTGCCAGACGGGGGTGAGTTTCGACCCTGCCAGTTTCCGTTAGCCTAAGAAATCAAAAGAGAGAGAGAAAAAAAGTAATGTTCAGGGTTATTCTGTCAATGCTGAGTGGCATCAGCTGGATATAATGTTGGGTACAAGATTGGCCGCATATGAATTTACAAAGGCTGACAAATTTAAAAAGTAAAGAAGAGACAGGAGAAACACCCCTCAACCATATTTTAAGTGTTTATGTTGGATAGTTTGTCCACCAGAGGGTGCAACTCCCCTGTTGGCAACACTTATTTTAAATGCCACAAATACAACAAGTTGATCCTAGCAGATTCAGGCAGAGTTTAAACAAGTAATACAAAACTTGCAGTAACAATTATTTATTTATTTATTTTTTGCATTGGCTCAGCTGCAAGGGAAACAGCATTTTGAGCTTTAGCTACACAGAGAGACATGCTGTTAGATGAAAACTTTGTTGGTTTGATTATCATTTGATCTGCTGATAATACGAATTTGAACAACTAGTCATCTAGATGCTAGTCGGAGCGAGACATTCTCTCACTCTCTCGTGGACAACACAGTTCTGCATTGCTTTGATGTCAGCGTAAACTAACATATAAACACACATCCAAAGCGCTCTGCCTGTGCAGCCACATTCTGCACAGGCAGAACCTGTGAACCTGATGCTGCTAGCACTTCTAACAGCAGCCTCAGTCAGCAAATTAATATGACACTGTCTTTGATGTTCTACAAAACACTAAGTGTTAAAACATGATTTGATTATCCAAAGATGTTTCATTTGTTACTGTTTTCTGAGTTTTTTTTCTTTCTTTTAGACCGGGCAACTAAACTGATATTACTTCTCTACTACCGTATTTTCACAACAATAAGGCACACTTAAAAGTCTTAGATTTTCTTCAAAAAGTACGGCGCGCCCTATAGCGCAGTGCGCCCTGTGTGTTGTAAGGAGGATGTAGTAGAGAACACCATGAGAACGCTAAAGGGTGAAGTGCGTGCGTTGACTTTATTGCACATACCTGTATAAAAGAACAGGTATGTGCGTTATGCAGGACATCGTTGTTTTAACAACCCTGAAAATGGCAAAGAGACACGCTTACGAAGCACAGTTTAAACTGAAGGCCATCAGCTACGCGGAGGAACATGGAAATCGAGCAGCGGCGAGAGAATTTAAGATTAACGAATCGATGGTTCGCAAATGGAGGAAGCTAGAAAACAAGCTCCGGCAGGTCAAGAAAACGCAGCTGAGTTTCCGCGGACATAAGGCGAGGTGGCCCGAGTTGGAGGAAAGACTCGAGCGGTGGATCATCGAGCAAAGAACGATCGGGAGAAGCGTTTCGATGGTCACCATTCGGCTAAAAGCAGTTTCACTAGCTGAAGAGATGAACATTGAACATTTCCAAGGAGGTCCGTCTTGGTGCTTTCGTTTTATGAAACGGTGCCATTTTTCCATCCGGACCAGGACTACGGTAGCGCAGCAACTTCCAGCGGATTATAAGGAAAAGCTGGCCATCCTCCGCTCCTACTGCAGCAAACACATCGGCGACAAAAACATCCAGCCCAGCCACATCACAAACATGGACGAGGTCCCGCTCACTTTTGACATCCCGGTGAGTCACACTGTGGAGAAGAAGGGGACCAGCACGGTAGCGATACGCACAACGGGGCACGAAAAGTCTTCTTTCACTGTTGTGCTTGGCTGCCATGCTAATGGACAGAAACTGCCGCCTATGGTGATTTTTAAGCGAAAGACTTTGCCTAAAGAGAAGTTTCCAGTAGGAATCATCATTAAGGCAAATGAAAAGGGCTGGATGGATGAGGAAATGATGAAAGAGTGGCTGAGGGAGGTGTATGTAAGGAGACCAGGTGGTTTTTTCCACACATCACCATCGCTGTTGATCTGTGACTCTACGCGTGCCCATCTCACAGCCGATGTGAAAAAACAAGTGAAACAAATGAACTGTGAGCTTGCTGTCATTCAGGAGGCCTGACAAAGGAACTCCAACCGCTGGACATCGGTGTGAACCGCCCGTTCAAAGTAAGGCTGCGAGCGGCCTGGGAGCGATGGATGACCGATGGAGACCACAGTTTCACCAAGAGTGGAAGGCAGCGCCGGGCGAGTTACGCCACAATTTGCCAATGGATTGTAGATGCTTGGGCTAACATGTCTGCTGGCACTGTTGTTCGAGCTTTCGCAAAAGCCGGCATCATTTCCGAGGAGCCGCACGGCACGGAAAGTGACTCTGACAGTGAAGAAAGTGAACCTGGCATGTTTGATGGAGATTTAGCGCAGCTGTTCAATTCAGACACAGAGGATGAGGACTTCGATGGGTTTGATTGATGATAAAAATGTGAGTACCAAACTTTGTTTTGCTCCCGCTTTATTTTTAAATACGCATACGGTACTTGTATGCGCCCTATGATCCAGTGCGCCTTATGTGTGTGTGTTAAATACAGTAATGGCACACATAACTGAGCCTGCGCCTTTTAGTACAGAGCGTCTTATGGTCGTGAAAATACGGTAAGTTCCTAATTAGAAAGGAAAAAAATACAAGAGAAGCACAAGTTAATATTTAAACATATGTAAATACCTGCACTCCCATTTGGTAGGCAGACTGTTCACCATTCACAGGTGGAACCCCGAGGAACAGGTCAGCTGATCCGGACAGAGAGAAGGACCCTGACCCTGAAGAACGACAAACCTTGATAGTCATTTGTGACAGACATCTTTTTATAATTCACCATAAAGAAATCCAAGGGGTTTTTACTGTTACCTGACCATTAATAAACAAGTCATTAATCATCAGACATATCGGCATGACTCATGTAGGCGTGGAGAATCAGGGGCCAGAGAAGGGCTTAACAACTGAGTTTATCGCCTAAAGGCAAGTAGGCATTTACTGTTCATGTCATTTTCTTAGTTACCTGTGGAATTGGGAGTGTGTGGGGAATCATCGCCCTGTCTAGCTCCCAAGGCTGTTTTCATGGCGTAGAGATTGGCTTCCTCTTGGAACTTGCCAATGTTTTTCTTGTAGCGGATTCTCTTGTTGCCAAACCAGTTGGAGACCTTCCAAAAATAAAAGGTAATCATTAAAATGACCACATTTTGAAGAAGCATTCTTAAACCTCCAGTAGCCATTTCAAACAGCTTAATACAAATTGTAAGTATTTGAGGTCACCTAAGCAGAAATCAGTCACTACTTCTTTTTTTATTTTTTTTTAATTTAAATCTTTAAAATCCTGCCTGTAACAGTTGGAGAGTAAATGAATGGTATATGAATCCATGGACACCCACAACTTTTCCTTTCTCCTGGTTTCTTGAAGCATGCTCACCTGAGAGACGGTGATACTACACTGTTTGGCAAGTTCCTCTTTGGCTTCTTCACTGGGATATGGGTTAGACAAGTGGGAGTAAAAATACTCATTGAGGACCTCTGTAGCCTGTTTGCTGAAGTTGCGCCTCTTGCGTCTGAAAAAGGGTTAGAACACAGTGAACAGAGGTTTTCCTGGCTCAAAAAGGATGTTTGGGGGCGACGACATTAGTTTCTGAAATCATACCATCCATGAGGAGAAAAACTGCTTGAAACAGATCATTTAAAGCAGTCTGAAACTGGAGCTGGTAACTTGCAGGGATTACTTTCACAAACACTAACTCCATTAATTGAAATTTGGTCACATTTAATGTAAGCATCTATCAGTGCAACATTCTATATGACCTAATAAACCATAACAGGTCACCTTAAAAAAGAAAGAAAGAAAAACTACAATGTTCACCTGGCATCTAGAAAGCGGGACCTCAGTATCATGACCGCCTCACAGGTGCTCTGCTTCAGCTGGGTCTGGATCGAACTGAATTTGCGGTGGATGATAGCCACCATCCGCTCAATCTCCCGTGGAGTCACAGGCCGTGTGCGCGACTGCTCCCTCAGCAGGTTCATCACATGGGTGGTGAACTCTGTGCACGCCTGGTGAAAGGTGGTGCAAGACGAAACACAATGAAGGAGAGAAGTGAAGCTGCTATACATGTGTTATTTTATAAAACTTCATTACTTCTGTTAATTATGATGTTTTCTAGCTGGAAAGACAATTTTATGATGAAAAAAAAAACAGTTTAATTGATAATAAGGATAATTGGTACGACAATTGTTCTTATTGGTAAGCACGCACACTTAGTGGCCTCTTTATTAGGTCACTCTGTGCACTGCAACAAATTGTCATGAACATGTGGTTATTACTAATGGTGTTATCTGGGATTACACTAATGATTCTGTTCTTCTACTGACAAGGAATCAATATTAATATATTATATTACATACAATATGCTAATATACAATGCAGTAAATATAGTAATAGTTTAAGTCTTCATAACAGAAGACTTTAAACAGGTGTTATCTTAATATCCACCTCTATTAATCCAATGCTTCTCACTTTCTGGCTATAACAAAAAGCATATATTGCACTGGTCTACAAACAAACGCTTCCAAAAGCAACATAGTCAAACCTTACTCATTTTGAGTTGCTGAAACTGAAACTGATGCCTAAAATAATTGGTGGACTCTGGTTTTCATGATATGCTGCAAAGTCAGATATAAGACCACAAACTGAAACCATATATATTACTAAAATATATTATGACCATGAAGTGTTGGCAAAAAAATGGCTCAAAGCTAGTGGTGATTTTCAGATATCCACTTTTCTTAAACTATTCATCTGATTTCAAACTGGACTTGAAAAAATGGAATGTATCAAGTACGAAGTGTCAAATTTGAATTTGGGCGTTTTTAAAAGCATATTAAAATATCAAAAAGGTAAGAGTTTAATTTCTTTCATAATATGTTCCTAAGAGGACTGTGACCAAAATGTATATAATCTCCACATTTCATCTATTAGGGTCCTACACAGCTAAATACTTTGATATTTAACTTTGACACTTCACTGTGAAGTGATGAAACCAACATATCTACATTTCATAATATTCTGGGTAACTGATGAAATTGACATTTCTCCATAGTAATCCATCGTGACCAAGTCTGGCATAGTGGGCTCTAACTAAATTCAGTGTTTTCTTTTCAACTAAAGTAATCACTTCACTATCCTTTCTAACATAATGTTTGATATTAACGCTCCTCTATTTTTAAATGGTTACATAATGAAGAAAGCTATTATCATAAGATACCACCATAAACATAACAAGATATAAGTTTACAAAACTTGACAAATGTGAAAACTTGTAAACTTGAAAAACAAAAAATTATTTTGCAAACAACAGCCATTAAAAACTTCTGAAAAACTGCTGACCAGTGTTATCAAACACACCTGTCTTTTTTTAAACTAGAGTGCAAACCCTGATACTCCTAAACCTACTCTGCAGTTTATGTGTCCTGGCAGTAGGAGCATGTGCGGTAACGATATATAATCGCGATATATTCTTTTCTTCTGTATAACGTATTTTCCACACTGTAAGGCACACTTAAAATCCTTAAATTTTCTCAAAAATCGAGTGTGCCTTATGTATGAATTCTGGTTGTGCTTACTGACCTCAAACCGATTTTGGCGTGCAGAAATCTGTTAAAAATGTTTGATGGATTGTCAGAGCATTCCCATATGGAAAAGATATAATAAAAACATATATGATTTACTCATGAAAGTGGCCACTTTCTCATTACTTTCATATATTTTTTAGTAAGTATACAAAACATACAAGTTTCATTATATAATTTTTCAAGGGATCTTATATGTGTTTTCACTCTTGTATGCTTTTCATACAAGTTTCATACAAGACAGATAAAAACTTTATAAGATTTATTTATATCTTTTCCATATGGGTTACAGCTGCCGTAGTGAGTTGCTTCGCGGAGTAATCTGGGTCCAAAACTCCGTCCGCTTCAGCTCCCAAAGTCAAACGAACACTGAGAGTTAAAAACAGTCTAAATTCTTTCATCTTTAATAAAATCATCAGCGTTGCTGCTTTACCAGGTGTAACAATTAAATTTAACATCCAGGCATCCATCAAAACAGAATTTGTTAAATTTAACGGAGTTAGAAGTTAGCTCGCTAGTTTCCACCTAAACATTTCATACCATGTTCTGACTGGGAGATTTCTGAAACTAATTAAAAAGTACAGCTCTGCTACCACTTCCAACATAAATGAAGACAGGAAACTAAACAGCAGTGGCGTTCGCAGGGTTACTGAAGTTGGACTACCTGGTATATAATGTTGTGCTACGTGATTGCTAGCGACACAGCTATGTTAGCATAACATTAGCACAGTGAAGCTGGAGGATGAACCCCAACTTTTTTTCCCCACTCGATAAAAGTTAACGTGAGGGATTCTGGTGGTCAGGGACAAATGTAATCGCATATCAGGATGCTATACACGGGCCAAACTTCAGTCAGGAGAACAACTGAGATCATTCATCCACAATACCAGGTTAGTTATTAATATACTGCAACAACATGGGAATAGAGCAGCAACGAGAGAATTCAACATTAATGAATCAATGTTACGGAAGTGGAGGAAGCGCAGTTTTTGGCTTTCCCCATATTTCAAAAGTGCTTCATCTCTTTGCTATGACTGTCGCCCGGCATAATTTGTAGATGATAATGGTTGTAGCCGCTGTTATGCTTTTGACCAAAACAGGCGTAGCTTGATGACATCATCAACATGCGCTACCGCAATAGAGCGGTATAGTCAAAATCTCTATCGTTGGCCAAATTTATATTGTTTCTATCATATATATCGCCCACCCCTACCTGGCAGTTCTACTACAAATGTCAGCGGAAAGTCCTGCAACTAGCTGCTGATGGGCACAAGTTTGGAAATACAGTTTTTATGACGAGGTGATGACTGGGATCTCATACTTGGTCTCCTTGAATATGCCGCTCTCTTTGTTCTTAGATGTTGTAAAAAATCCGCCTTTGAAAATGTGACAGAGTATACTTTGCATAGTTTTTGGTTTTCTTCTTAAAACTCTAAAACATTTAAATCTTCATTTTACTATAAACTAATATTGATTGCTGGAGGGTGGTATTGGTTGCCTTGGAGTAGTTTTTCGACTACATGACCACAGTCAGATAGACACCCCTGACTGATATCAGCATATCCTTAATCTTAAGTATAGGGCAAAGGTTTGTGTTTCAGGAACTTAATTGTATGTTGCATTCAAGAGGATTTTATAGCAGATCTAATTTTCTCTTTGATACTAGCTCACAAGTAGGGCTTCAGTGGAGCTTGTTGGTCTAATAAGCCTAAAATGCCTCTCAACATAAAGATTTACTGAGTCATACCTGACACAAATGGAAAGGAATGAATCCGCCCTGAAGCAAAGTTATGTGCTGTGAACTCTTGATCTAGCATGCCAGTGTACAACATTGCTTCCAGGTACCTCTAGTACAAGCAAGCACGTACAGGCAATGTCAGTGCTAAGCTGCTGTTGCGACACAATACCTGCTCATACTTCTCCAGCTCAGTGTGGTAGATACTGCGAATCTGGCTCAACTTGCTTTTGTAGTCGGAGTGCTCGAGAGAGCTGTCAGGTGACATCCCCCCAGAGCTGGTGGCAGCAGAAACAGCAGCAGCAGCCCCGCCACCCTTCTCTGGCCCCGCTACGCCCTCCGCCAGCAGCATGTTGTCCAGCCGCACCAACTGAGGATCTTGAGGCTCCTCCTCCTGGGTGTTCCTCATTGAAAGGCCTGTCAATGAGACAAAAGTCTCTTGGTTTTGAAGGTAAAAGACTCGCAACTCTCTTAAACCAAAGCCTTTACAAATAATGAACCATAAAAAACAAAAACAAAATAATGATGGAACCATGTTTGGAAATAGATAAGTAGTTTTTTGTGTGCTCTCGTTTTTTTTTTGTGCATCACTCTCATAACATTTTCACTTCAGACTGTACCTTGGTGCAACCTAGTTATTTTAAGTGTTCATCATACCTGTACAGGTTCCTTTACCCTATGACAGATATTGTAAAATATCTTGCAACTCTAGATCTGTCACTTATGGTTCAAAGATTATAGTTTAATGACTGGAAGGGGACAATTACAATAAAGTCAAAGTCTTTAAACTATATCACCAGTTTATCACCAGAGGTCATAAATAACCTAATTTGTTCATTTGAAAGATAAAAATTTACAAGAAGAATTTAGAAGAATCTAGTTTTTTGCTGGTTTTAAAGTGCAACTATAAGTGAAATCTAAATGAAAGATTACTCATCGCCCTTCTGTTATATAAATGAATGCAGTGAGTTGACCCTATGCTTCGATGTAGAATTTGAAGTTATAATGCATATAAAATGCGATAAAATCAGCTTTATTTATGCCAAGAAAAAGTTGGAAAATTCCTGTGTTATCATGGCCAAAACATTAGACACAACATATAACACAGCAGCTTAAATAAAATAAAAACAACCCTCAACCCGCATTAAGTTAAGCATTACTCAAAAAGGCGCACAGCTAAGTAGAAAATATTTTTAAAAATAAAATAAAGAAAAATATCCCTATGCATAAAAATCACATCTATGTGTGTATATAGTGTACAAGAGCTTACCACCTCTGTACACTGACTTTTTATTTATTTATTTGCATTGCACTTCTTCTTGTTGTATACCATCTTGCTCCTTTTCTTAATGCTTTTGAACTATTTTAACTACCCTTTTCCCCCCATCATGAATACTAAATATAATACAAAATTAGCTTATTACGAAGTAATCTATACAAAGTCAATACAGGTGATGTAGAATGAGGAAGAAACAATTTACTTTATCAGTCCTTGTGGCAGCTTAAAGATAATATAGTCCTGACAGCAACCTGATATGACTATAATATATTGCACTGTAGCAATTGTACCTTATGTTTGTCCAGCTGTTGTCATTTGAGTCCACTTATACTCCAATAAGCATTTATTAAGAGGGCTGTCGGATTATTTTGCTTTTGACTCTGAAAGTATAAAAACTATGTCTGTGTGTTTACTTGGCCATTCAGATTGTTTATGACTTTATTGGTTCCTGATGACAGAATGTCAACACAGTCTAATAACGCTCCCAAACAAAATTAAAGCCATGGCTGTTGACAGAGAGCACAAGAAAACTCCTGCAAATAGAGCAGAAACCTACCAGTTTTTTCCTTGATCTCGCACAAAACGCTGAACAAAGCGGGTTTCATTCGGTGACAGTTGAGCGCATGTTTCCTGCACATAAAAAAGAACAAACATGACCTACCAGCCTATTTGTAAACAAAGGCATAGAATGACAGTACGCAAATCGACCAAAACAAAAACAGAAATCACAAAGTGACAACATTTAGCCGAGCTAATTTAGCAAACGTTAGCTCCTGGCTAGCTGATAGTTAAGGGGGTAACCTTTCACTGCTAGTATGTCTGCATATGACAGCCAACATGTTAGAAAGTATATTTAGTTGTTTACTATGTAATTAAATTATAACCCGTGTTGTAGCGCAGTGTTAACATTTATATCGGCACGGTCCTTAGCTACCTATTTTAGCATTAGCTTGTTAGCCTTGGTTAGCGTAGCATGCTAACAAAAGCTACATATTAAACAGCCGCTGCTGAAAGAAATGCGTGTTCCTAACTTACAGCACAGAAACAGTAAACACTGGCATGTGAGTTTGAATCTGCACAGGTTACACCAAAAGCAACTTTATGTCATTAGTCCAGCTAATTAGCTAGCTTCTAGCTGAATAATCTAAACAATAGAGTGAAGTTCAGGAAACTTTGTCACTGCGAGACGGAGTCGACAAAGCAGCACAACAAAATACCGCTGCAGCGGCAATACCACTAAATAACAATATTTAAAAAGAAAGGAAGCATAGCCGTGACTCACTTTGCTTGTGCCTCGTCCAAACTTTGGTCGGTGATAGTCATTATCTGCTGCAGTATGTCCCCAATATCTCTGCGGGTTTCATGTCCGTTCTCTGTACCCTCGAGGCCCGACTCCGCTCCGTCGGGCCGATGCTGGGAGGGTTGGTGAACTGAGTTGAGCGCGTGCATCCCGGGGTGGCCACTCACGCCGAGTCCCCGGCCGTTGGATGGCCCATTGCCCGTCAGAGGCTGCTGCTGCTGCTGCAACATCTTCGGCGACGCACAGTGGCGACGACTGCTGCCCGACTGTGCTCACAGACACAACACAGACCAGAGACATCGCACAGAGTTGGGTCCCCTAGCGACTGACAGGAAACGGTGCAAAATGTGCATGCACAGTGCAGCGCGTGATAGACAAAGCGTCGCTGTGGGTACGGTGGAGTAGCACTATTGGTTTAAAGGTAACCACAACAGCAAAACATCTGCACTCCCTGCATTTTCACAAAGCAGAAGTGCGCGGGGGTGGTTGCATGTGCGTGGGTGGATAACAAAGAAATGACATTTAATTATACAAAAGTAGTTTATGTGGCTTTTTGATAGGGCCTCCAGATCCCAACAAACTGAATCTGGGGCAAACAGATTCATCTTGTGTGGGAGATGTTAGGCTAAGAAAGAGACTTTTTTTTTTTTGTATAACTACCTTAAAAGAATATACAGGTGACGTGTGTGTAAAGGGTAACTATTCTAAATAGGCTCTAAAATGTTTTGCCTTTGGAAAACCTCTCTTTTTCTATTTTGATTCTGGCTATTTAAGCAGATTTTCTGTCTAATCAAGTTTGGGTTTTACTAGAGCTGCACATTTCATTTTCAGCCACATATTTCTTATGATACTCACGTGTTAACTTTAAAAAAAAATTAAATGTGATATTCCCTAGTTTCCTAACTTATTTCTCTTTTTAGAATGAAAAACGTGGCTACAAGCACTAACAGAAGCATTCAAATAAAATAAACTTCTTTTTCAGCCTTGTTTTTCAAGTAATAATCTCGCTTAGACAGCTTCCCTTACTTGTCTGAGTCTACTTCTCGTTTTAGCTGCAAGTCAACAGGATGTGAAAACCACAGAGAGTTAAGAAAAAAACTGCGCCTGTTTCAACATGCTGCACTTGGGGTTAACATAACCAAATGAGCAGCAGTTAAAGCAGCAGCTGCTTTAACAAGTGTACATGGGCATTATAAAACCTTTCCTTTGGGACATGATTGCATTAACCACACACATCGCACATATAGAGAGTGATTCTGCTTTTAACAGTAATATTTCATGTCAACCTGACTTGTCAAATATGGGCCGAGTAAATAGGGGTGGGCTGTGGTAAGAGGAACAGGAAGAGATGAGATGAGAGAAAGACAGAAGGTAGCAGGGCAGATAGAAAAGGCGAGAGCTCATCACGACGGCATGTGAAACTAGCAGATTTTCTTTTTTTCTTCTTTGCTCTTAATAAAAACGTTGACAGGACGAGTGATAAGCCAAAAATGCTGTGTTCGCTGGATCAAGACTTTGAAAGATGATGTTTTGAGAAGATAAAAGGAAACGAGGCGAACGAAAAGGTAAGGGCAAAAATTAACTGAAATTTAAATCACTTTGTGGTAGACAGTAGCTTTAGGGGGGAAATAACAATGTGATCTGTCAACAAGAGTTATTCGACTGAACTGTTTGGGAAAATACACAACAGTGATCACCTACCAACAAGACCCTGACATTTGTGATCACATAGTCGAACGTTTTACATAGCTAGGAGGAGTTTGTGACTTCAAGTTTCTTTTAAATTTCTGCCTAAACATCTGTTGCCCACATGCTGAAACCTGTCAAACTGGTTTCTCACATGTTTTGTTTCAAAAGAAAGGCACAGCAGCTCTGCGGTACTCATCATGCTTTTAAGTTTCAGTGTTTATAGATGTCGTGTTTTTCCTTATGGTATTTTTTTTAAGTACTAACTGAATTCTGATATTTTGGATCACCTTTTTTTTTATCCACCTCCAGCTTCTTTCTGTTTTCTCACAAGGATCATAAGGATTGTAAGAAAGACCACTGGACAACACAGATATCAAAGTTGAAATGGCTGAAGAGGAGCTGTTGGAGCCTCTTGTCATCATTGAAGATGGAGATTTGGTAGAAAGTATTACTGAAATTAGGGCGCCAAGCGGTGCAGATGTCACTGTACAAAGCTGTAGCGAGGAGTTTGCTATCAAAAAGGAAGAGGAGCACACAGAAGAGGAAAACAGTCAACAAGAAATAGCGGGTGAAATAAATTTAGAAGAGCAAAGCCTGGAGAAACAGCAGATAACCAGAGAAGAAGACAAACCAGAGATAACAGAAAGCACAAATGATGGACTCAAAGGAAATGACAGTAAAAGTGAAGGGCAGCCGGATGAAGTGCTTAAAGAAAAAACTGAAAAACCCTGTAGCACAGAGGATGAAAAGGCCACACAGAATGACCCTGAGGCAGACACAAACAAGCTAAATTCATCTGAGCTACAACCCGAGGGGGGACCAGACCACAAAGAGGATCTCAAAAAGGTTGGTATTTGCTCTTCTTACCCTGAGATTACCTGTGTTGTAAATCAGTTGACTTTAACACTTTGCCACCAGCCACTGCAAGAGAAAAACAGTCTCATGGTGGAAGAACTGCAGGTACCACTTTATTTCAGAGCATGTGGGAGTACGTAGGAGTGGATTCTTTTGCTTTGCCAACAAACAGTCTGTGCCATTCACTCAGAAACCATTCCTCTCTCCCTCCGTCTTTTTCACCCTCCCACCTGTGTTTTCTCAGGCTCACCGGTTAACCCCTGACTTCCCAGAGGCGCTGTATGACCTGCTTTGCACCTTTCAGGAGGGCAGACGGCTCAATGACCAGCGCTGCTCCTTCAGGCTGGAGAGTGGGGTGAGGCGGAGGAGGTGCCACTCTGAGCCCAACACCTCCAAACCAGTTAACAGAGGTAAGCGCTCTGTTTTGCCATGGTAAAGTGTGGAAAAGGATACAACTTTTGCATTTGTTTTTGAGCTATGACTCATGTTGAACAAGCAGAATCAAATGCAGCTACCCATTCTCCCTGACTCAGGAATTTTCAGCTACCATATTTCCATGTTTTTTTCCTTGACCACTGACCACTGCCTTTCCCCCGCCTTTTGACCATTTAAGCTCTTTTCTCTCTCATTTCTTTACAGTCGTCTTTTCCTCCATGACTTCACTGCAGAAAGAGGAGTTTTTTGACCTGGTGGCCACTGCACAAGGACGGCGGCTCGAGGACCAGAGGGCACAGCTTGGAAGGTCTTCACCGCCAAAAACAAAGACCAGAAGTGTCAGAGGGAGCATAAGACAACTGTCCCTGTCTGTGAAAAAGCCTGCACCAGTTCCTGCGCCCAAAGATGATCTGTACGATATGATTCTAACCACACAAGTAAGCAATGAGCTTGTTTGTTTAGATGTGTTTGTCGTGAGCTGAGGTGTTTTCTGCTTTGTTTCTGAGAAGAAAAGTTCGTTTCTCACTAATGCGAGAAAGAGTGTTGGCAGCAAACCTTTTACCTACTTTCACTGCATTGCTTTCATTTTCACAATTTGTTTTGACCCACAGGCTCAGGGCAGGCTAGAGGACCAGCGCAGCAGGGCTCCAGGTCCCATGGATGATGAGGACTTCTTCTCCCTCCTCCTGAGGGTCCAGGGGGGACGCATGGATGAGCAGAGGACCGAACTACCATGCTTGCTGCAAACCTGAGATGGAATAAAACCCAAAAGTGTGGGGCTGCTGTGTGTGCCAACTGCCAATGTAGCCTCCCTGCTTAAGTTTCTATTTAAAGAGGACTTCTTTTTAACCCCAAAATGCTTTGTGTTGGGGGTTGGGGTGGAATTGCTGTATCTCCTAATAGTGTTAAAGTTGTCAAAATTGGAGCAAAAACGCTAATGTTTGAGCAACAGTGCTGTTAATGTAAATTAGGAGAGTTCATGATGAGAAGTTTACTTTTAGTTAATTTTTTCCAGTAACCAGGATCAGTAGATATGTGATTTCTCTGCTCTGGAATTATTCCATTGTATTGAATGTCTGCAATGAGCTCTTGAATGGTTGCTGTGTGTGTGCGCGTGTCCTAATTGTAGAGGAGGCAGTCTGCTGAATTCTATTGTTGTCGTTATTTGTACAGATCTAATGTAGCACAACAGAAATAACAGTGAGCTCCAAGTTCAGGAAGTGCTGGGACTAGTTCTCCAAAATAAATCAAATGCATCCTGGAGAGTGTATTCTTTAATTTTCCTTATGTCTGTACATAGAAATCTTGTAGTAGCCTGTAACTACAGGCATTTTGCTTGTGACACAGGGATGCATAAGACCTGTTCTGCTATCTTCATCATTAGGCATCATTTGCTGTTCTAGTTCACATTCCCACAACTTTGTGATAATGTTTAATCTTTAAAAAATCCCCCTCCGCACATAAAACACTCACATATGAATAGATGAGCCTTTTAGGGAACAGGCGAGGCTAAGATAAAGCTGTTAATTTTTTACAGACTTCATAGTCTGAAAACAGGTGTTATCGCAGTGTTCCTGAATTTCTCTTTAATAATGTGACGTAACCTCAAAGGAAATCAGTAGTTACTCTTTGAACAGTGTTCTAGATGTATGTAACATTTTCTTCAGTCTATGCAAAAAAAAAAAAAGTTAACAGATAATCACTAACCAGCTGTAATGGCTACTTTCAATTTAAAATGTCCCCCAAAATTTCATGTAACTCTAATAACAAGAATCAGTCAACTAGGGTTAACATAAAAACACCAGTTGTGAAGTTAATTGTTAACACTGCTTCAGTGTATTTGCTTTAAAACAGAGCATTGTAGTCACTGCAACCCGTGGTCACTTTCTGTAGTGCTACAGGCAATAATCAGGGCCACTTTGAATGGGTCTCTTAGAGCAATACTGTTTAGTCCACTCAGCTCAGAGGACAGCTTTCTGAGGAAGCCCTCGTTGATCAAGGCAGCATAGAGTTGACAAGAGGATGCTGTGTCACGTCCTTAAACAGTATAGAGTTATATAAGATGAGACAGGGTTGTAGGGGGAACTGAAGAAGAAAGCATAAATACTGCATATATATATATATATACTCATATACATATGTGTGTGTGTGTGTGTGTGTGTGTGTGTGTGTGTGTGTGTGTGTGTAGCCACACTTTTCACCTAAATTGTGAAAGAGTAAAACAGGAAGAAACAACAGAAGTTCATCTTACCAAATTCAAGTTCCACTTTTAAGATGAGTGTATGTTTATAGGGTTGAGCCGAACATGTTGTATCCCTTCCCCCGTTGTTAGACAGATTACTGGCTGCTTATCAAAGACCATACAGGAAGGAAGATATATTTGCCATAATATTCATGGAACCCAGGTGATTTAGAAGTCCTTCTGGGCTCCAACAGATTCAGGAACGTCTTTAAAAACTACAGTTATGCAACTAAGTTTTAAACTAATATTCAAGGGGAAAAATACTGAAAATGTCTTTTTAAAGTAGGGGGAAAGTTCAATCTGCTTCTGTTATAAGAAGTCTAATTATTATATTATATTATATTATATTATGAAAGGTGTTTGTAATAGCCGCTTTTCAGGGTAGTACCGCCTACCAGTTGACGTCATCAACCACATGACTTCATGAAACTAGGACTTTTTGAGAAGGATAAGTTTCGAAGTTTTGGAGCACTTAAAACAGTCTTCACGCCTAAACCGTGAGAGCTATTTAGGATTAATTGGATTTTATTTCTTTAGTGCGATAATTTCCCTGTAATGTAATGTCTGCCGTTGGTAGCGATCGCTCCGTTGTCTTTGTCATACGTCATTGTCTCCTCCCGGAGCTTTCGGCCGAGATCAAAACAAGCACGTACCAGTCCCTGTAGGAAACACTTGTAGGCTGGGATGTACTCGAAGAAGACGAAACTTGAGGCCACAGCCGATCTTCGTGCAGCAAAATAAAACAAGACTTTATTGAGAACATACGTGAGGGTATGTTGACTCAAACTTATACTGCACTTTTCACTTTTCTATCGCAGTTATCTGTAACCGCTAACGATTCCAGCGACTGAGTGACTTGTGCTTTGATTTATAGGATCAAACCATAAGTATTATTAGATTTAGCTGAAGATAAATATTAGTTAAATGTTTTCATATTAAAATCATTGTTTCTGTTTTTATACAGTATTTTTGTAGTCAGGAGCTTTAGTTTTTACGGTAATACTAAATGTTTCTTTTCATTCATTTTCCAACAAGTCACAAGATGAGGTTATAACTTACCGATGATAGTGTATAGCCACTAATGCATGGGTATGAAAAATATATAAATAAATAAATAAATAAACCCTTCAGTGGCTGGACATTTTTCTGCTTATACTTTAATATTTCTACTCCAACAAAAAAGACTTTACACTGTTTTATTGGTACTTTTACTTGAGAATACTGAAACTCTTAACGAAGGAGTCATTATTGGTAAAAAGAAAAAATGAGCTTCAACCAAATATTTTGAACGTGAACTCATCATTTAATTTCCTAACACATATACACATATTTAACCGTAGTTATTAATATCTCTGTCTCTTGTTCTTAGATGCTTCTGTCCCTGTCCGTGCTGATCCTCTACGTGCCGTTAGAGGGCAGCAGCTCACCAATCAGTTGCTACAATGACCAAGGAGATGCTGTTGATTGGTAATTCATTGATAACAATTCCTGAGAAATCACGTACAAAAGTCCTCCTTATTTGTTTGTTTTAACCTAGATGTATTATTCTGATTAAACAGAAGCAATATTTTCAATAACAGTTTAGCATTTACAGACATGCACCAATATAAGCAGTTCTTACATGTACAGCCTTTCTGTCTGTGTCTCTGTTTGATTTAGGTTCTATATATACAAACTTCCCAAAGAGCATGGCAGTAAGTCTCCTGAACAAGGTGAGATGTATTTGCTTTTGGACCAAGGAAGTGAAGGATGGACTAAAGGGAAGGAGACAGTGAATGACACCACGAGCGCCCTGGGCAGGACGGTCGGACAGCTGTACACGCAGGGGAAGGTTTGTTTCCATCAGGTTTCTTTTTTCTGCTACAAATGTGGAACTGAGTACAAAGTTTAAAAACTGTAAGCTCAGTTTCATTTGGAAAAACACCCAAGTGAAAGCAAGTGTTCTTCAAAATGTGATTATCATACTCTTTTAAGTTCCTTATTATTAATTCATTTAGTATATTCACAATTAATGCTAAAAGGCAAAAAAACGTCAGCTGTTTTAAGATGAGTGGACCTTCAGTTTATATTTGACCCCAAAAATGATGTCATGTTTTAGAAATACTGATTTGTCACAAGATAAAATGTAATATTCTCCTAAAACCATGTATAATAAAGTTGAGTTGAACTTCCAATTCTTACGACTCACAAAACTTAAAATACATTTTTGTTTATCACAATAGCCAAAAGTGACAGACAGTGCTGGTGCATCGACTTCTGTTAACTGCAGTAACTCTTTGCTTTAACTACATGCAGAGCAGTTATGCTTACGTGCAGATTTTAGTCCTAGAAAACCACTGAGCTTAGGGTATTTAAATTTTTCCTGCTTCTTCTTTGTGACCCCAGTCACAAGACTTCTTGTTTCACCAACATGATATGCAATAATAAGCATTTTTTTCATAGACATCTGCTATATCCAGTTGACATTGTTAGATCAGAGGAACAAACATATAATGAGAAGTGAAACTGCATCTGTTCATTCAGGTGATCTGTCTTTCTGGCCGGTGATTGTGCAACTAGGAGGCAGAAAAGGTCATTTACTAATTGAAAACTTGATAGATTCATCAAAACATGTGAGAGAGTTTGTGGATACGATTCTGAATCAAAAATTACTGGATGCAACCATCTGTGCGTAATTGTATTGGTTAACATCACTGTGATGGATGTCATTGTGTGCCATTTTATTTATTTGTTTGTTTGTTTTCTTTTGAGGTGAAAACATTTGTTTCTACATTTTCTATGATCGGTGAGTACACATGCATGAAGCTACAGTTAAAAACCTTTTTGTTTTTGTTTTTTTACAGAATACAGACATTGCATACATCCTTTACAATGACCAGAAGCCACACGAGGACTCGTCTGGTGACAGATGGGTTCATAACAGTGAGAGCAGAGGGGGTCACACGAAAGGTGAGCTCTCTGATTGTCCCAAGACTGCAGAAAGTTTCGAGCTTTGTTTTCCAAAATTTTGGAATAGTATGAAAAAAATGAGATTAGTAGGGGGCACTACTCCACACCAAAATGAGCCAGTTGAGGTGTTCCGGGCATGTCCTAAGAGGAGGAGAATCTGGGGTAGGCCTGAGACTTGCTAGATAGATTATATCTCTTGATTAGCTTGTGAACATGTTGGTAGTCCCCCTGGATAATGTGGTCAGGGAGAGAGACATCTGGGCATCTAAGCTTAGACTGGTCCACGACCATCAGCGTAACTTTGTGCTGAACATTGGGAGGTGGGGGTGTAAAGATCTCCGTCTAAATAAATAAATAAATCTGCGTAAATTCCCAGATGATTAAACATGCAACTATTTTGCTGGTAATACCTGAAACGAGTAAAGAAAATCAACAGCTTTTTTATGCAAGATAATTCATAATTTTATTGGGGGGGGGTTATATTGGTTGGGTCTGATTATTGGGGGGGGTCATAACCCCCCTAACCCCCCTGGAAATTATGCCCCTGTCCACAACCTGGTCGTGGATAAAGAGCGAATGGATGGAAAAAGCAAAATTTTTTAAATCAACGTTAAATAAAAGAAGCATAAAGACAACCTATCACATGTTCAAGCTCCTCTTTTTACTTACATGAAAAGTATACAGTATGTTCATTAGAAATTTGATACTAGGAAGATTTAAAAACTCTGCAACAAGGGCAAAAAAAAAGTCTGGCAAAGATTTGTTATAGTAATAAAAACATGTTGAAACATCTCATTATCAACCTCACGTTCTTCTTTCATCATTTATATGTTCTAATTCTACTTATTAAAAAAGAAGTGCAGATTAATGCGCATTACTTACATTTCCTCTGATGCGTAAAAACAAATGAGCATAGATAAATATATTTTGTTTTCACTTGAATGTCCACGTTAACCATCTTCAGGGAAAACGTCTGATGTATTTTTCTTACTATTTTAATATCTCTGCTCCTCAGGTGTTGTGCTGCTGGATAAAAATCAGGGTTTCTGGTTGGTCCACAGCACCCCTCAGTTTCCTCCTGTTCAACAGGCAGGGGAGTATTATTACCCCAGCAGCGGGGAGAATAATGGGCAAAACTTCATCTGTGTTACATACCCGCTCGACCATTTCCAGACCATCGGTAAGACTGGAGCCATGCCATGTGGCCTCTTAGCGAAGAAAGAGTTGATATAAAAATGCAGTTAACACTCAATGAGGATGTTTAAATGGATGATGGTATTAGATTGCAATCACAGTATGAGTGCTGGGAGGAGAAGGTCCAGACAGCTAATGACGATTCATATTCTGTTCCCTGTCTGCAGTTATGTTGGTCTGACTAAATATGCTTTAATTAACAAGGAACTGAAGAGTTTCTTTTCAATCTCATATCTTTATTAGGGTAATATTTTTGCTTGGTAGTTAAAAAGTCAAGCTGTTGTAGCCTGTGGTAGTATTTTGTGAGAGATTACGAATAAGAAGTTCATGTTTATGTAGTTTACTGTATCAGCCAAACATCTTAACCATGTTAACTTAAGGCCTGCAGACCAAACTGGGGCTCACAGAAGCTGTTGGATGTTCTGCCAACCAATTTCTAATATACTAAATAAAATAGAGATAAAAAGAGATTCCATTTCGGTTTAATGTAATCTCAGCTACGAGGCAGCTGTTAAATAGAGTAAAATATGTATTTGCAAAGTTTTTGTAAGTTTCTTATAGTCCCAGTAGTCTGGCTTCTCTAAGTCACCCCCTTCCCTCCCACTATGGCTCAGGAGGTAGAATGGGCCGTCTACCAATCAGAAGGTCGAAGGATTGATTTCCCAGCTATTCCAGCTTACATGTCGAAGTAGCCTTGGACAAGATGCTACACCCCAAGTCACCCTATGCATCCACTGTGTGAATGTTATACAAAGTTCTTAGGTATAGAAATATAGCTTATATGAATGTGTGTGTGATTTGGTGAAAGAGGCTTTTTGTAAAAAGGACTTTGAGTGCTCAGTTAGAACAGAAAAGCATTATACGAATACCAGTCCATTAACAAAAGAAAAAAAAGAAAAAGTAAAAAGACAACCATGCAAAGTGTTTTGGTTTAATGCTATTTTATATTTGTCCACATAAAGGACGACCTGCTCTATTCATCTCCAGCTCCGCTTTTATTCTTGAACCCTACAAAAGTAGTTTTGCATCATTCACAGTTGAAAATAATCAGTATTTGTCTCGTACTTTGACTTTAGTGAGATTTCTCAGTTTATCCTCCTTATGAGTTAAGCTCTCTTCCTCTTTCTTTTAAAACAACTTAGTTTGCTTGCTGTTTGGGCTTCTGTCCTCTCAGTGACAAAATCCAGGTAGTCAAGAATTAAAAAAAAAAAAAAGCCTGATTGACACTTAATCTTTATCGCAGTCTGAACTAGTTTTTTTCCCGTTTTTTCTCTCACAGAGCTTATTTGATTACGATTAATATGAACATCCTCACTGGAACTCTGTCTGTTGGACTGAAAACAAGGAAAGTAAAAAGCAACCAGTCAATATCGTGCAATTTTTTCAAACTATAAAGCATATTTTCATTGTTAGTCTTACATATAAGACAACTTTTATACTCTCTTTGTCACAATCCAGTTAACGGACTATGACAAAGAACAGGAGACAAGGTGAGCTGGTAACTTGGTAGACACAACTGATTTACAAAAGCACAGCTAAATTTAGACATGCTTGTCTGCGGGTCAGTCGTGTAGTGTAGACTATGTATGGATGAATGGCAGAGAAATCCAAGGATCACACTGAGATCACACCACAGAGTGACTGCGGAAAGAAGGGAGCTTTTATAGGTGAACACGCAGGTATAGCTCATGCTGCCATTTACTCCCCTGTCAGCTCTTACAGGACAAAGCAGAGCACAAACCAGAACAAAATGGAGACATCTAGTGCCGGGATGGCCGAGGGTCATCCATCACAAGATAGGTTAAGAAAGTCCTTCCCCAGGAATGTTTGAGCATACAGTACTTCTTTTTCTGCGTTGCGATGAATTTTTATCCTGTAATTTTGCCTCTTTTTTTAAACAGATCATGGTTGCTATTGTTTATTTAAAGAAAAAGACAAAAATCGGGCCTCCATCAACAGTTAGTAATGATTTCCCTCTGTGTTCTCTTTTGTTTAAGGTCACCTAAACAGTAAATGTCCATGTGGTGCTCAAAAATACTGCTGATTTATGCCGGTATATGTTACACACTAATAATGAAAACTTCTTAAGCACATTTAATCACTAATCTGTGTCAGTATCTACAATTATTATTATTCCCCGTAGAAGATGATTCAAGTATCGTCTGGTGCTTAATAATCGACTCAGGTATTGACACAACAAAAACAGCCTGAACTGAGATAATCAGCATAAACAGGTGTCATCACCATGTCACCCGGCTGCCTCTGCAGTTCCCTGGCAGACCCAGCAGTTGGCACAGTTGCTATGGCAGTGCCTGGGGTAATGTAATTAAACTGAGGTATGTAACCATAGAGATACTGGCCCTCACGCTCTAGCAGGGATTTGCTTTATCAGATTCTCGTCTCTCTAGCTGACATGCTGAGAGTGTCAGAGTGTTCAGTCTGCAGGGTTAAACAGCAGAAGGTGAGCACAGCCTCATCGTGTTTTTATTTTAAAGCACCTTGCAGCGTTCATTTGCACATAAATTTGGAGAAATGGAGATTTCATACTACTGTCTATAATGTTTTTATTATGTTGTCAGAATAATTTTCCTGTTAATGCTTTAATTAAGCTACTTACTTGTTTTTTATTCAAAGCACTGCTTATGTTTCAGTTTGTGCTAAAACATTAAGTATTTAAGTCATTTATCAGTTGTCACAAACGTATTTTCTTCATTAAGCCAGGATGCCAATATCAGCTGGCATATGTGGGCAATTGGCCTCAAACCAGAGTATTAGGCAAATAAAAGTCTGTTCTGCAGCCTGTGCCAGATGAAGGTGTGTCAGGGGATTCATCGTGAGAGTCGTTTGAATGTCAAGACGTTTTAATTAAAACCAAAAATGTCATCCTCATGGTGACAGGACGAAAAGTCAGAGGATTACCAAACTCAGAAGAACTCATCCTCTGAATGCTATTAATATCTCAAAAGAAATGCATAGAAACTGCAGATAGTTGTGAAAGAATTTCAGTCCAGAGTAGTCGACCAATTGGTAGACATCGCCATTACGTAGCTTTTATGGGTAAAAATGACATTTTCAGCCTCGCTTATGCATGAATGTATATAAAGAGAATAGAATTGAAGTTTTTTTTTCCAATTTTCACGTTCTTCAGTGCTGCAGTATGCACTGCTTTGGTTTATATTTTGAAAGGAGCGAGCAAGATTTTATTTTCCGTTTTACTTTTGTGTTGCTTTAATTTAAAATTCAGTTAAAAGTAAAGCCAGAGCAATACTTAAACCGGAGGCTGACGAAAAGAATTTTTAATAACAACCTGCTTAACTCTGCATGATGGCGGTTCTCTGCTACATGTGCAGCAGACAGCGCTGAGCATAAGCAATAATGTATAAATAACAACTAAGTGAAAGCTGCGATGCTCAACAAACTATGCAGTGACACAATTTCTAATTTACCCCAATAATCTTTATTCCTGCGAAATGTTCTGTGTGAACAAATAAAACAAACAAAATGTCTCAGTGTTTAAACTTAGACATTTTACTGTTTCATGGAAAATATTAGCTCATTTTGTTATGGGGGCCATAAAAGGCTGGAAAAGTAAGTGGATCTAAAAAGAAACAGCTTGTGGAACATGCTAGTGACATTATTGGGGTATAAAACGAGCATCTTAGAGAAGCAGAGGTTTGCCAATCTGTTAAAAGTACATCTACAAATTGTGGAACAATTTCAGAATATTGTTCCTCAAAGGAAAATTGCAAGTACTTTGGATAGCTCATCATCTACAAAACATAATATCATGGAACGATTCCAAGAATCTGTAGAAATTTGCGCAAGGAACAACAAAATCAGTATTGTGGGCCCCCAGGCAGCACTCCATTACAATCAGGCAAGAGTCTGTCATAGATATCACTGCACTGGCTTAACAACAGTGCCAGAAATCATTGTCTGTGAATACATTTTATTGTGACATCTACAAGTGCAAAGATCCAGAAGCCCCTCCATTTTCTCACAGCTCATTTAAAATAGACTGAAACAAAGTGGAAAACTGTTCTCTGAAGAAGTCTCTCAAAAAGTGCTGCGACTGGTCTTCTCAGTTCCCGGGTGTTTGTTTGTTGTAACCTTGTTACAAGAACAGGGAATGCTACACAGTAATAAACACAGCCCTGTCTCAGCTCTGTTGGAATTGAAGTTGTATGTATTGGTCTGGTGTGACATAAACGGAGATCTGATTATGGTTTTAACTTGCTTTACGTCAGGCATCAAACAGGAAGAAACTTTAAAGTTATTCCTGAATTGTATGTAATGTTAGATTATACCTTAGTTATATGTTACTGTGCACAGTGTTCCAGTGCAGGTCCGTCAAATGGCTTTGAACCAGTGTCACCAGTACAGTGCTTTTTATTTGCTTTACTTAAAGGATGATGTTATTATAGGGTGTGGTTTTCTTTAAATCTAATTACTTTTGCACCACAGGAGAACAGCTGGAGATCAATCAACCTAATGTGTATGACTGCAGCATCCCAGAGTCTTTGGCATCCCAGGTGCCTTCGCTCGCTGCTCTTTGTGGCAAAAGAAATCGGAAATATGAATTCTTTCCACATGCCAAACCTGTGTCCAATCGCAGCGTGACACTCACCTCAAAGGGTGGGACAAACTTCATCAGCTTTGCCAAAGGAGCCTCTTTTGACAACGGTACAACTTAATCGAAATGATGTCTTTTCTAAGCCTAACCCTTTTCTGTCTTTGTGACCCTGAATATTTTTAGAGCATTCGTACAGTTTACTTGCAATAAAAAATGTAAAAACAAAACAAAACACCCTCATCCATCTTGTGTCCCCTTCATCAGATCTGTATCATGCGTGGGTGGCCCCAACCCTCCAGTCAGACCTCTTGGTCCAGTTCTGGATTCGCTCCACGGGCATCCTTTCTTCCGACTGCTCGGATGACTGGAAGGTCCTGAACATCAAGCTCCTCAACCCTGGGCAGACGTTCTCCTTCAAGACCAGCCAGGACCACTCCAAATGGGCGGTGAGCCCCAGTGAGACTGGGGCTGGTGGAGGCTGGGTGTGTGTCGGGGACATAAATCGAGATGAGGCTGAGGAGAAGCGGGGTGGAGGCACAGTGTGTCATCGTGATCCGGTGGTGTGGAAGGCTTACCGAACAGCGGCCTTGGACTGTGAGGACTGTCAAGGAAAAACAGTCCAGTGCTGAGAGTCTGGAGGAGCCAGATGTGTCAACTTGGACATGATGAGTCATGAGGGTGAAAAAATATAACGCGAACAGGGTTTTATGTGGATTTATTTGTTACAGATTTCTGTTCACATCTAGTGAAATCTATGTGAAATATTTAGCCTTTAACATTTAGACAATTTCAGTTTTTTAGTTTAAACACATTCCTGCCAGACGTTTTACACTAATCTAGTGATCAGTAGATGACAGTAAGATGCCAATAAACAGCAATGCAATATTTCAATCAGTCCATAGAGTCTCATCTTCAAATAATTACTATTTAACAGTAAATAGTAATGACTTTAAAGTATGTGCAGGTGTTATTGTTTATTTCAGATTTGATTCGTAGTGACCAAAAAACCAAACATCTGCATCTAATTTAGGTGTAACTAGAAGTCGTGACATTACACATTAAAGCCAGTCATCACTCACACCTACTAGAGAAGTAGACATATAATTCAAATGAAATGATCGACTCGTCCAACTTTAGCTAAAATATAAAATTTCCATCAGTCACAGACACTCAATAGGAGCATTTTACTTGTTCCTCTGTTAAGTATGATTTCATGTGGTTATCAAGGGTTATTGAGTTGTTCTCTTTATAATTTTAGATTTTCTGGAGCTGGAATAGTTATGAGTAATATGTTCATTTTGTAAAAGACAAAAACCTCAAAAGTGGCACTTTAGTGGTTCAAGCATCTTTATAACCACTGGGTACTGTTTTCAGAGAAACTGAAGAGACACTGGTGCGAACGGGATGAGTGCCGTTTCACTCACTGACATTTTCTGCTTTTAAACATTAGCTCGTTTATTCTCAGGGAGAATTCCAAACCTGCTGGTTAATTCTTTTTAATCAAATGTGGGAATGATTGTGCTTAATAACAATCTGTCACTGATGATGAATTACAGACACTTGAATCATTAACCAGGCTTGTATGAGTGTGTGTGCATCTCCAGCATGAGCTTTAGATTTGATACTTTTCCACATATATACATTAATTCTGACCCTGACTGTGCTTGAAGATTGTCTTGTCACTGGTTGTCTTGAATTTGAATAAAGATACGAAGAAAAATATGTATTTTTAGTCACTGATCCGCATCCTCTTTCCTTTGTTTACCCCTCACAAGAAAAACAGAAATGCCATGTTTTTGACAAGTAGCAACAACTTTAATTGTTTTTTATGGGATACTCAGCAGCATGAAAAACATCTCAGTACTGAACATCAGTCAAAAACAATTAAAATTCATATAAAAGTAAATTTATTACCACAAAAATAGGACATACTGTATGTAGTGCATAAATAGCTTTGATGTGGAACTACACAGCACTGGAGTTGTCTGCAGTTCCTCCACGTGGACTGTATACATTCTAATGCAAACATGAGAAAGTGAGCACCCAGCAGAGAAAGGCACTAAAACAATCTGTAGCATGGGATCATGCTTGCACGTCTTTTTTTTAATACCCACAATCCTCTCCCTGGCCCCTCAGTGCTCGTGCCTCGGCCGGTAAAAGGAGCCTCACCAGCACTGACCCGGGACGACCAGAGGTCACAAGATTTGTTTCAAAGAGACATACACTGAAGTTAAGATGTTCACTGAAGCCACGACGCTGGAACTGAGGCTTTGCGGTCTGTGTAAACTGCAGTGAAGATGGACTCCTGCTGAGCTACTGGAAAATCTGCATAAATTAAGTTTAGCTTATGCTCTGTTGAAAGTATCAGACCTGAAAAACCTTAAACTTAGCAATGGCAGTGTTTTTCTCTTACTTATGTTCCTTTCTAGTAACAAACTGAAGCAAAGCTGTTTTAAAAGTGCTTAAAGTTCAAAGCTGCAATAATCAGTTTTCATCCACGAGGTTTAAGAGGCTGAGTGATGTTTGATCACCCTGTAACGTAGCAACACAGCTGCGTACATTCACGTGCAGCTGAGGGAGGTGACACTGTAAAAATTTCTTTGCAAATACATTTTGTCCACTTGGTTTAATTAGTCCTTATCAGCCTTCCTTGAGGTTTACTTTGGTCTCCAGCAGCTCCTGAGAAAATTATGTGGCTCTCTGACTTCACCTGTTGGTTCACAATTGCATGAGTATTCGATTCAGGTAAAAAAGATGACCAATCAGAGCTGCTTTTGTAATATCTGTTGGTGACAGCTGCAACAAGGTGGTATTTCTGAGTGTAAAACCAAAACAACGAGCTAAAAGAGCCTTAAAAACTGAGCAGAGCTTCAGAACTGATAATAAACTGACCGCAGTTCATTACAACAGTTTACAACAGAGTTTCAGTGTTATTCTAAAATCCTGATTATTGCTGCTTTAAGTTTATGGAGAAATGAGTAAAAGCTAAAATAGCTGTCCTTCTCTGTGGACATGTCAGCCTGTTTCTTGCAGTTATTTTAAGGATTTTTTCCTTGTTGAAACAGTTACTTGTCACGCGAGGACCTGTCACACAATGCTGAGATCACACAGACATACAAAATATATAAATATATACAAATCATATATGTCTCATTTGAAAAGCTCCAGTGTTTTGCTACAATGATGCACTTGCACTGTCTTGATTCCGATTCAGATCTCATTAAATCTAATTTTCCCCCAAAAAAACACACTTCAAGTCCTTCAACAGCATCTTGGGTAATCACAGAAGCGCATTCCAACCAATCAAATCTTTTTTACATTCGGAAATGTCAGTCACAGATGAGGCACAAGACCACAAGGGATTTCTTGGTGTTTTGTAGCAATTAAAGCAACTCTTTCTTTCTGTGAGTTGTAATGATAAAAAGCATCAAGTGCTACCTGACAGGGACTTGAGAACCAGTACCAAAGGTACACTTAAAGGCTTTCACTGCTCGTCCTCGGGATGTAAATTAGCGTGCATGGAAAAGTGCAAATAGCTCTGTTGAACACAGCAGCTGGAGTTCTGAAATATCTGCCACACCTTCCTGCAAGGAGATGTTGACTGAAACACAAGCAGAGTTCTTCTTGGTGTTTTGGTGAGCTTGGCAGGAGCACAGGAGAAAGGCATGTGTAGGTTTTGTGTTGGACAGAGAAGGCCACATTTACTGTCCGTGAGAGCTCACTCTGCATTCACATTGGGAGACCATCAGAGAACTCCACCTCGGTAGACAAAGCAGACAAAAATCTGATGTCAAAAAAGATTCCTGACCAGTCTCCTTCCCTTGGCCTTGATTCGAGGAAAAGTGGCGCTCGTCTCTGTGCTGATCGGATGCGAGCCAAACGGGGAGTTCCCGTCTTTCCTTCTTAGCAGGAAATCAACACTAGATGACGTCATGGCGTAAAAGACATTTCCTGTAGCAGGGATGACCAGTTCTGTTTTAAGAGAAGAGAAAGGAATAAATACATGACATGTGAAGGCTGCTGCGCTCTAATGAGATTCATTTGCAGTGTTTAATGGATTTGACTTGTAGAACTTGTAGTAAATTGTATTTTCTCTTAGTTTTCAGTCTTTTTTTAACTGCAAACCGCTCAAGAGCAAAATGTGCTATTCTAATAACAGATATTAATGATAAAAAGTGCAATCATGAAGTACATCCTGTCTCTGGCAACAGTCCAGAGACCACATAGGAGTTTGCAGTGAAGCATCACAAGCACGATCAGAATCATGCTTCTGGGGTGTTGCTTTTTATTTTTACATTTGAATGCCTGTGGCTGTAAATTTTGCAGGACTGCCCAGGCTGACTGTTATGATATCACCAGCTGTCTGAGGGAGAATATTCAGCAGACTTCCTTTGTCCTCTGTCCAGAAATGAAATTAAAATTAAACGGTTGCCATTTTGACACACTGAAGGACATCTCGTGGTCATTGCAGACGCACAAGTGAAAAGAGAGAGAAGGGGGGGGAAATCTCAAAAATGCTGAATGTGGTCCAGTAAGAAAATGATCCTCAAGGATCCAAATTTAATTGAGGTTCCAGGTTGTACAGAAAGTATTACACATGTGTAATATAGATTAAAGATTAAAATATAGATTTTGATGTCTGTCTAGCTGTTCTAAGATCATCAAAGCAGCTGATTGTAACTGTCCTAGTTAATGGACAAAGGAGGAAGCTCAGCTTTGCACTGGCAATTCAAACATTCAGGTTTGTAGTCTCTTAAAGTTCCTACATTATTAATTGGATTTTCATAATGATTTTAAATAATTATTTGATTGCACATATTTCTCATACTGTCTGTCCCAATATGTGCAAAAAGCACTTGCTTTACAAAGATCTGCATAATCAAAATGCCCAACCTTACAAATATCAGATGAAACTCCCTCAAAAGTTAATAACCTCCTGACAAAGGTAACGACTTTGTACATGTGTCAAACTAGACTAAAATTAAAAAAATAATAATAATAATTTAACTGTGGCACTGATGGGTTAGTCAAAAGAAAAAAATTCAAAATGAAGTCTTTGTCTCCTCTGAAAAGAGAAACCACTTTGACAAAACTGGTCATATTAGTAATGATGACTTTTTTAAACATTGTGTCTGTCGAATTGATTCGTTTTTTTTTACCTTTTCCTTCAGGCAGAAGCTGTATCAGCTCATATCTGGATGCCTGTTTGGGGTCTTGATTGTGCTTTTCTAAGGCAGAGCTGATCACAGTGGGAGTCTTGTCATTGCTCGTAACCTGAGGCGACAAAGGACAATAACAGTGAAAACAGGACAGCCTGATTTGCACTAATAATAACCTGGGTCCGTTGTATCCTGAGGATCTGACTCTGATTACTATGATTATGGGATCCTTGCAGATAGGAGGAGAAGCTGTAAGTGCAAATTGTCACTGATAAATTAATGACAAAGGCTTCTGTGCTGATTCTACTGATTTTAATTAGAGACAAATGGTTTGGATTCGTACCAGTATACTCCGATACAGGTTTCCATCCTCCAGGTCCATCCGTATCCTGATGATCCGCATGTCTGCCCCTGACCCTTGGATGTTACCAGGGGGATTGTTGCCACAGGAGGCTGATCGACGGTGTGATTTTGTAGGAGTGGTTGGAGTCAGCGTGGCAGGGTTGGATTCATTGGTAGGAGGGGACGTGTCAACATCCAGACAGGACACCGACGGAGATCTCATATGCTGCAGTGGAACAGTAATCATGAAAATGATAATGACTGAGTGGAATCGGAAACGAATCTGTATATTTAAACATGCAAAACAGTCCAGCCTGCCTACTGTGAAATGACATAATATAAACAGAAACCTGACTGATGACTGTTGTTGAGTGACTTACCTTTGTGAGCTTTGAAAGCAGGTTATTGACGGGTGAGTGAAAGTCAAAGAAGCTGTCACTGTCACCAGCCAGGCTGGTTCGGGAGGTGCTTAGACTGGAAATGCATGAAAACACACAACACAACAATCTGAGAAACTTGTCAGGGAAACTGGTTTATTTGTTACAAATTTGCAAAAAAGTTTTTACACTAAAGTTAAACTTTAGTTAAACAGTTAAAATCTAAATTTTAAGCAGCACAGGCTTAAAGGCTCAAATTTGTTTCTATGAAAATTATTAAAAAACTTAAACCTACGAAGAAACAACCACCGTGACCTTAGGTCCAAAGAGATATTAGCTTAAGTTGAAATAGGTCTGTACTTTTATTTAGTACCAGCTTATTCCACAAGATGGTGGAGTGAGTTCATGCAACATTAATTTAACCAGATTAGTCATTAAATTATTATTTAGAATGACGGTCTGATAAAACATAAATCTTCTTGAGGAAATGAAGGCAGGACTAAAAAGAAATATCAAAAATTTAACATGAGCACTTCTTTAATGGCTGAAATCCTGCCCTCCAGTGGTAAAAGTGGATAATTACAAAAAGTATCATAAAACCTAAAAAATATCTGTAACCAATCCAGGGCTCTGGTTTGTTGCCAATGTAGTGAGAAATATTTTTTAAAGCTTCTTTACTGCAGTGGTCACCAACTGACGAGTTGAGAAGCCAAAATCCGCTTCCCATTAAAATTCTATATCCTAAACTGTATATGTGGTATTGCATATATATACTTATATTTAGTGTTATGTGTATGTTTATGAATGAGTCAGTGAGCTCTGCTTAGCTTACTCTGGACACTGTGTGATAACGACAGCTGGGGCATGACCGCGAGGGCTCGGGTCGCCAGGTGCTTCGATTTCATTGGACAGCCTATAACTGAAAAATTAAGGATAACTTTATCATTCTTCATCCATCAACACGTGCTACAGCAGCTGTCTTTAAAATAATGAATTCATTCAAGGCAGTTTTTGGTTGTCTCGACTGTAACCAAATGCATACACACCTTTCCTCTTCCCTCAGAGTAGGCACGCTGTTATACCACTGCACGAAGGCCTCGTCAGCAGTGAAAACACAGTTTTTGCAGGATGATTGCAGGAGCCGGATTTGAGCTAAAACCTCAAATTCCTGTTAACAAAGAGCCATATCACCACAAAGTTTCACAACAAAAAAAACCCCACCCGTGTTAGCTGTTCTCTTATTACTGTGCCAGTTTTTTTCATCTGTATCAGAAGCACCTCTCAGCACCCTACACTTAATCATTTCCTCCCTCAGATATTATGTTACTGCTCCCTCTTACACACTCTTTTCTTACTTACACTAGCAGCTTATGTTAATGCTGCAAAAAGTGGAGCTTACTCTGTTCAAAACTGCTTAGTATCAGGGCATCAGCTTAACCAAATGCAGAATGTCTCTTATCATAAGCATTAAAACAGATCACGTATTCAACTTTGAACCTTTTTTCTCTCAAACTGATGTGTATTGCAGCACTTACTCTTCTCCTTTTGTCAAAGTTGATGTAGCCGTTCTGCAAAGGAGTGACAGAATCTGTTATGTCAGCTCAAGAATTGTAAAATAAAAAGTCCAGGGGACGTGACACAGATGAAATCAACTTACATCCAGCCTGTCTTTGACTGCCGTGTCCAGCATGGTGAGGTCTGTGAGGAAGATACCCAGGTAGGGCACGGTGCCCTGCGCGTTGGACTGTGTGAGAAATAAAAGAAAGTGTTTCATCAGTTTCCTCAGAGGTTTCTACTCACAATGTAAAGAGCCCACACAGCGAGGGATTTCAGAGCTGCCACCTGCAGCTATTTTTCAAACAGTGGCTTGGGATTTAGCTCATCACACACATACACAAAGACAACAGCTCGCTGTTCCACTTTGCTGTTGCATGCTGGTCGATCGCCCTCACAACCCTCTATTAAACCAATGAAACACCCCCCGCTCAACAGTGTTAGTGTCTGAATGCAGAGTTTAACTTGTGTTAACCAATATGTTAAGCTGTCAGGAAAGTACTTTTAACTCCCCCCAAAAAACGTTGCCTACTCGCACATTAGTGACATGCTGAAACCACGCTCTGCAGTACATACGCTGTGCATGCAATAAGACAGCGCTCGTGTCATTCTGTAAGCCCTCAAACTTCATCTAAAACGGTGTCTCTGTCTTTTATAACGCTCATGACACGGTTGCAGGGTCTTACATCATTTCACATTTTTCCAAGGTCTACCATAAAGGACGGTGGGGGTGTACAACCCCTCAGGCTAAAATGTTTGGTATGTACCCCAGATGTGCGCTGTAAAGTTAGTGAAAATTGTTGTCTTTTATGTGCATGCAGATCTGAGGTTTTGCCTCTGCAGAAGACCATAAGGTCATTTTAAAGGACTCCTCTGCTGCTGCAGCTATGTGGAAAGTCTTGATGATGTAATCCCAAATTTATTTGACACTCCACTGAGGGTTATTTAAGTCAAACTGTGGACGAAAGCTAAGAGCGGCACACTTGAGGCATTTAAGTAGTGTCCCCCTACAATCTCTTTTTAAAGGTTGTTAAGGGAGTTCATTATCACACAAACAACCCAACCTGTTTTTAACCAAGTATTCTTCCACTGTCAGATGTTTAATCTCCACAACAAGTTTTGACAGTATTTCCAGTTACCTTGTTAAGGTATCTGTTGTTGAGCCTGTTTTCCAGGTTGGCAAACTTTGACGTGCCCTCCTGCAAGAGAAAAAAACCAGAGGGAAATCCCGAGTTTCAACCTGGATTAGTAGAACGTAATCAATTCTCCTCATCTACTTTCAGAACAACAAAAATACTTACAGTGACAACTGTATTGTACTGTATTGCATTTGGTCAACAATAAAAGTACGTGTTACACCCAAAAAGATGGAAATGCCAGCAGAGGCCACTGGGACACCAAACTAGCACTTATTTGCACTTACAGTTGCTTAAAACTGAACACAAAATAAAAGCTCTTGATTTTGAGAGCTGACATAATTTGTATTTGTGAGTTTGTCAGAGACGTTTTTGCTGACAAAAGGCTGAAAATGCAAAACAGTGAACTTGAAGATGATAAAAACTCCCTGAGGTCAGGCCTTAGACATGCCATACATTGTTAAAATAGATGTTATCTAACTTGGTTTTTAATGTACAACAAATTGTATATTATTAACATTATTAGATATTAATTGTATAAAAAATTATGGACTTTGGAAGAAAGTTATTACACTGAGACAGTACAACAAATCTAATAGTGGGTTATTTAAATAAAAAAAGGTAAATTTACAAAAAAAAAAAGAGATTTTATCTGATATTAATTTAATAAATGTTCATTTTTTGTAAAGGAATTCTAATGAACCCCATTCCATCACAAATGCTTCTGGCTGCTGTGTAATATATGCCTGTGTTAGCCAACCTAATTACATTATAAATTCCAATCTGATGCAATAAAGAAATCCCTGAATCACCACACAATTAGACGCATCTGGAGTTTCAAGGGATGCTGCTGCAGCCTGGGCCTTGTTGGAAGAAAAAAAAACATACTGGTGTTGATGAGCTGATCAGGTTTTAGTGTCAGGTAATGTTAGCTTGTGGTATTTCTTTTCCACTGCCAGCCTCTACAATGAGACAACGTTGATCCAACCTTTTAAAATCAAGCAATGCGGTTGGTCTTAATTAAAATATGCAGGTTTAATTGTGGAATTTCTAAAGATTTTTTCCTGGAATAATCCTTCTACCATGGTAGAATGTTTTGTAATGTACTTTTTCCATTTCCATCAACATTTATAGGTATATCCAATGTTTATCTGTGAAAATGTCTCACATTTTATCTTTACTTGCAATGCTTGCAAGTAAAGACTTTTATTTACCACTAAATTAGATACTGTAAAACCTAATTCTGTCATGATTAATTTTCAGGTAACCTAAGCACACATTAAAATCCTTTTCACAACATTAATAAGAAAGTTAGAAGCGTTCAGTCAAAAGATCTGTCATGAAAACTTAGCATCAGGGAAGAGAAACAGTCAAAACTTGCCATAAACATCATAATAAAGCGGTATTACTGTCAAATGTTTCTGTGACAGTTTTGTGAATAATTTATTTCTCCTAACGTTCAGTTTAGTCTTTTATTAGACTGAATCATTCATCTTACACCCTGCCTGCTGGTTGTAGTCATTTTTAGACAAGCTGTGAGATGAAGAGGAGCAAGTTACTGTGAGGGAGAGAAAAAAAATCAAAGGGCAACAGAAGGCAGTGGTGTTTTTCTGACATCAAAGCTCAGAGTGAAGCTTTAGAAATGAAAGAAAATGTTTGGATGAACTCCTTTGGGGGTATCATGGGTAAAATCAGAGCTAATGCAAAGCCACTGATGCTCGCGCGGCACCATTATAGAAAATCAAAACATTGCTAATTCTGCCAATTTCCCAAACTCGCTGACACGGTGCAAACTAAATATAATGCATCTTCAAATGGGTGTTTCACAGTGGAAACGCTGACAGAATAAGGGCACTTGTACTAATGAAGATTACACTGTTTTCTGGCCTGCATAGCAGTCATCTTTCTCCGTGGATGGTTAGGCTCTGGTTTAGTCTGTGCAAATATGAATTTAATAAATGTGATGACAGATGACAGGCACATTAATAAATGTCTCATACCACCAGCATGTGAAATAGCAAAGTGACCACATGGTTTTACAGAGCTGCTGTTTGAGCATTAACAGACATCGGTGCAGTCAGTGCATGCTGTGTTAAGCAAAGACTGTATATAAAGGACGGACTGAAAACGAAGCCAACTGAGAACCTGCATTATTTTCATGGCCAACGGAGGGCAACTCCTCTCTTTGCAAAAAGAAATGATCATTTATCATATCTCAATGTAACAAGAAACTACTGTGTGAGCGTACATGGTCCTTGGATGGAAGCTTGGACACTTTGACAGGTGTCCAGATACATCCTGCAGCCAGCCTGTTTCTGCTAGGTCTCTCAACTAGAGTCACTGAGCTACACCTCCCTGCTGAGTTTGCGCTGATGGTGCCTTTTAAAGCTTTTAATGGATTATCAGAAACATCCTGTTTCATTCTTATGTTAGAAAAAAAGGAATATTAGATACTGGGAGAGTACTACCCAAATGAATTAGCTCATACGTAATATAGCAGATTTAAAAAATGTGATGATATCGAGTAAAGTCCCCAAACAGGCTCTGTTATATAAGCCTAATGCATCATGACTTCATGCACCTACAGCATACTTTCAAAATCAATGTTTTTGGAGCGATAAAGGAATAGGGAAAAGAGTCCTTGGAAGTTGTTTTTTTTAGCAAGACAGTACAAAGATAAGACATAAAAGCCTCTAACGGTAGCCAAGAGCAGCACAGGTCTGAGTAAAAATAGCCCTGAAACGAGTCCAAGTCGTTACAAGAGTTGCTGAAATCTGACTCTAAACCAAGACCGCTCCAACACAACAGCCCCGTCACTGAGAGCTCAAAGCGGCAGCTTTCCAGCATAAGATGCTGCTTCCAGCTAGTTTCATCATTAATCAACACGTACAGTGAAATGACAAGATGTCTAGAACACACGCCATCCGTGTTTGATGATTTCACTTTTTACTTGCTGGTTTCGTGATGTGTCGTGACCCAAGTAGAAAGCAGCCTCAGTGTGCCATAAATAAAATATCAAATTTCTCACTGAATCTGCTTTCTTCGCACAGTATAATGTAACTGATGTCATCATTCGGCATTTGATCCTGTTTTTACCTCAGCCAACTTTGAAGACATACAGTCCACTATCATTACACCCTTAATCCCTGCCACTTACCTCCTTCAGGAGTTCTCTGGTCTGTGAATAGTTGTCCTTGTCTGAGAAGATTTCTGACAGTTCCTCATATTTCCTCAACGCCTCTCTGTAAAGTAACCAGATCAGTAAGATAAAGACTGATTTGTAGTCTTATATTATTCAGTCTACTAAAATATAATGAAGATCATTTGTGCAAGCTTGAGCTTGAATGACATTAGCCAGGCACAGATTTACTGTTATTGTATTGCATGATATCCCATATGAGATAATATGAAAGGTTTTTTTTAAAAGACAATATCACAGAAAGAGACACCTGAGGTAATTTAGAAATGGAGTTAACATCTAGTTTGAACAGCAGGCAGTTACATCCCAGAAAACTGATGCTATAAAATAATATTAAAACAGCGATGGTGCAGTGTGTGCAATATGAAGTTATATCTGGATCATTAGGGGGTCCATTGTCCCTGTTGGGGGGACACTCCCATAGGGCTTAAATCTGGGACTCGGATGAGAGGTGAAATGTCTTCAAGCAACTTAAAGAAGTCCAGACGCTTTCCTTTCCAAGTTCCTTAGCCTTCTCTAAATATGGTTGTTTTTGTAGTATGTAAATAAATTATATAAAATTATATATTTTGTAGTCTTTGCCTGTTTTTTCAATGAATAAGAATTCTTACAAAAAGTGCTCTAAAGCAAAAAGCTTTAATTATCTAGCAAAGTAACACATCAGCCGTCCGTTTGATTCCAACTCCTAAACCAGTTTCCCACCTGCACTGCAGGCCTGAACGTTTCTCAGCAGTACCCGCACGTCTGACTCAGCTGACTCAGACATTCAACAGTTTAACCCGCCTGGTCCCTGTGAGCATGTGGGAGTCTTTGTCTCCTCCAGCTCGGCATTATTCCTATCCAAAGCCAAACTGATTTTCAAGAGGGGCATGTCTAATTATCGAGAATGTGGAACACCTTTGTTTCTCTCAGGTTCAAGAAACTGCAGCCTGATACCTGAGACTTCACTGGTGCCATTCCTCGATTACCATAAAGAGCCTTGTTTACCCATACTAATTCAGTATTGTCTACTGCACTGTACATCAGAAAGTACTTAAAACTGGTGATACTGTTTTAAGTATTACAATCCAGATGTATGTCCGACTTTAAGATTTAGTGCACAAAACAGACAAAAATAGTTTGAATGTATAGTTATCCAATTATTTTTTATTTTCTATTATTAATGAAAAAGATAATAAAAATGAAAGAATGCACAATATTCCTTTCTTATTTTGCACTTCAGACCCCTAATATAAGATGTACAAGCATGATTTTATATTCTGATATTTATAAAAACATTTAAGGAGAGGTGGTTCAGCATCTGACAGGGATGCCTTCTGGATGCCTTCTGGTGTTTTGAGTAAGTTCAGCTGGGAGGAGACCTCAGGGTAGACCCAGGACATGATGGAGAGATTACATTCTTGGGAATGCCTCTGTGTCCACCCAGAGGAGATGGAAGACGAGGTTAGAGAGAGGGAGGTCTGAGTATCTCAAATTAGACTACAGCCCCCCATAACCCAGACCCAGACAGAAAACGGATGGTTGGACGGATGGATGGATGGATATACTTAAATAAACTAATATTTGAGACCAGCTGTTCATGCTGCTGCTCCAATACTTAACATGAACCTGTTTAGAATGATCACCATAGCCTTTAAATGCCCTTGTTTCGAGCTGTAATCCTGCACTTTTCCTCTCTTAGATTGTTTTCCACATATTTGATTATAAAGCCTCTGCACTAAAACAGGGAGTACTGCAGCCTCAGACCTGTCGGTGTCCTGCCACGTCTTCCTCAGCCGGTGGATGGGGTTACTCTTGAGGGCAGACACAATAGCGTACAGCGAGGAGAAGTTCTTCCTGGCTCGACACGCCTGTTGAAAGAACGTACAAAGACAAATACCACCGTTTGCATCTCATGGTATAGTGTAACTGAGAACACCTGTGGCTGTGGGTCTGCCGAGTATTGAGTTACGCTGTCACCTTGATGTGCTGAATAATGGATGCTGCTAAAGGGGTTTGTCTCATAACAAACATAGGGTGAGACCGGAACGCCAGGTTTCCAGCAAACCAGAGGAAAAAAGGGAGAATTAAAGCTGGAGGCCATAGCAGACAGGGACACGATATGTTTTGTGCTTGTGTGTGTTCGAGCAGAGCTTGTCATTGCTGCAGGCAATTTAATATTTTAAAGAAGCTGAGTGATCTGCACGGTAACTCTAACACTGCTACAGATTTCACTTAATCCACATTTTCTCTTTCACAGTAAGCAGATGCAAACGTTTCCCATTGCCCAGAGGTCGTACATCACATTGTTTGACTCAGCGCTGGTGTTACTGGAAGAGCTCATTTCCTACACTATTTGCTCATCGTGTACAGAAACATACACCAGGAGCACTTAACACTTACATGCAGTCCAAAAAAATGCTGGTTTTGAAAAAGATCTCATTTGATCTTGAGGTAAACATATATTTTTGTTTGGAGTTGCTGGAAAATGGAAAACAGAAAAGAACATTTCTTTGGCTGTGTAATGATTTTGCACCGTTTCTCAAATATCCTGTTCATATCAGCGAAACACAGCTTAAAAAACACCCAAAAAACAACTTATGGGTTCGATTTTCTGGGTTTGCTTTCTAATTCATTTATCTGTGAGGGGAATTTACCCTGAAAAACGATATTAACTCTGCATTGCATTCTCAAAAAAATGCACCAGAGTATTTTTTGTTATTTGTTCCTCATTGATGGAGAGAAGACTGTGACATAACGTGTGGTGCTCACAGCTATGGATTAATATAAAAGTATAACCAGAATCCTAGCAACTGTGACTTTGCCATGATTTGTGCAGAGTCAGAGCTGAGCATACGATTACAGTTAGAGGATTACTGAAGGATTTAAAGCAGGCTTGAGGTTTTTGGATGCCTTGAAACTCCAAGTGGAATACAGTTAATAGTTTAATTTCACAGAGACCTCAATTTCTTATTGAGACTTATTGAGATTGATACAAAATATGTGTTTGTTGCATTGAATTTTATATATTGTGACTTCATTCTACTGACCTCTGCCACGCTGATCCATTTCTCCAGCAGTCGAGCTCTCTGCTGGCTCCGCAGTTTTGTCGGCCAGAGGCAGGATGCTAAAACAGCATTGGCCAACTTGTTGAACTGACGCACAGTGGCACGGACTGACCAACAAACTCCTTCCCTCCCCTTCTTGTCCCTCTGAGACCACAACGATCCGAGGCAGTGGTACGGGACCAGACGGACAAAAAGCTCCTGAAAGAGGTGAGAATTACAACTATAACTAAGATCTGTAAAAACTGCTTACAAATCATTGATTAAACAACATAAACTGAACTCAGAGGTCATCCTATTTAAATTTCCTTATGAAAACATTTGAGATTCTGAGAGTGGGACACTTCTCTTTCTCTTACTTCTGCGTATTTTAATCAAACTGCTGTTTGAAAAAGTATCAATACAAAAAACAGGATTAAGACAATAAAAAGCAGATTGAACTCAAACTGAAAGCACACATGATTAGTAAATGTTTGAAACGATCACATAAGTCTCCAGGGACGTAAGGGGCAATCGTGGCTCAAGAGTTGGGTGTTCGTCTTGTAATCGGAAGGTTGCCGGTTTGAGCCCCGGCTCGGACAGTCTTGGTCGTTGTGTCCTTGGGCAAGACACTTTACCTACCGCCTACTGGTGTTGGCCAGAAGGGCCGATGGCGCGATATGGCAGCCTCGCTTCTGTCAGTCTGCCCCAGGGCAGCTGTGGCTACAACTGTAGCTGCCTCCACCAGTGTGTGAATGGGTGGATGACTGGGTGTATAAAGCGCTTTGGGGTCCCTAGGGGGGACTAGTAAAAGCTATACAAATACAGGCCATTTAAGGAGTGCAGTGTTTTACATTTTGTCACCACAGGTCATTACTTAGAAAGTGTTCTGTCTTCAGGGTAAACTCACAGTCTCTATCATGGTGAGCTGCTCGGCAATCAGCGCTCCAGAGAATCCAAGGATGCTGGTAGGTTCAAACTTGGAGGCATCAGGAGGAGGGCTGGTGAAACTGGTTTGATCTGCAAATAGTGACACTGATCAAGTAAATGTGCATCAGATTGTTCAGAGCTGTGGTGACTATGGGAGAAATAAGCAGCTGAAATGGGGGTTGTGTAGCAAATTAGCACAAAACTGAAAGGAGTAATTGTTACTGTTTGTTTTAATTACTTTCTGAATCTTAGCTTTGGAATAGGTATGTCAGCATTGCTTCTGATTTAATAGTTGTTGAGATCTTTCACTGACAAACCAGATGGAAAAAGCAGTAACTAAAACCTTTAGTTTTCATAATAATGTTCAGGATATCTGGGAAAAATGATGTTATGTTCAGAGAAAATAATTTTAGGTGAAAATAGTCACAACAAATCCAGATTGTATATATTTCCATTCTTGCAGTCTCCATTTGATTTCAAGTGAGAAGAAATATATATTTCTTGATGACCTCACTGAACAAGGCCATAACACTGTCATTTAAATCCCAGTTAAAACACAGACCTTTATGGGTATCTGGGAGCAGGGCTTTCTCGCTGAGCTCCTCGGCTATCCTGAGGAAGCGAGCGCGGAGATCAGCAGCAGATGAGGAGTCATGAGGGAGGAGGGGAGCCAAGCGTAGCAAGCGAGAGGGGTCCCCCAAACTCTTAAAGTCTTCAGGATACTCTGACAGCCACGTGCTGAACACTGTACACACTGCTCTGTAGGGATAGAGACATGGAGATAAGGATGGGAGGAATTAAAGAAAAGAAAGGGGAACAACTCGAGAGGCTGGTGCAAGAACATAAACGAAATAACACATTTTCTGCCTTGCAACTGAAAAGACTAATCCTCAGATTTATTCTAGTGTTTGCTAAGATTGCATGTGATATGTGACCGGTCTGCCTGTGCTGGATGACGGAATGAGATTGGAATCGATTGGATATATTGATATTTTTCAACACATCTAAGAAGTTTCCAATAAATCACCTTCTTCAGGCGTTTAGACAAGAATAGCAGATTAGACATGAGCCTAGTGGACCCAAAGGGTCAAGATTTTAGTTTGAAGGACAAGTCTGCTTACAAGAAGTGGTACAAAAGTAAGTCTGCCAGTGGCACCGAGCACCTCTGCAAAGAAAGACGCCCCAGTTATCATGAAACTGGCTGGAATTCACCAGGCAGGCACTTACGAGACAGTCTTCAATGAACAAGCTTGACTGGAGCATATCTTATACAAGCTTTTTGGAAAATTCAAAACACTTTTGGATTTCAGTTCATTAGTGTATCCTTGTAAAACGGACATTTAGCAACAATTCTCAGATTTTACAGCTTGTTTTCCTTTACTTACTCTCTGCAGAAAGAGATTTATACCCCAGAAAAAGCTTTTAACTACTCTTTGTTTTGTGCTCACGCTGATTTTAATAGCAGCAGCTGTTGAAATGGTGTGTAACATGAAAGTTTCTGTTTCAGTTTTTAAAAACACCCTGCCTGGTAAAAATAATATTCCCCTTAAAAAAAAGAATGAAAGAAAGAAGCAAAACCGTTCGCAGCAGTTGTTGTTATGGCATGCAGATACTAAAGTAACTCAAGCACTCGAAAAGATTTTGGTTAGCTATTCAAAAACTCACTTGTTAAAAGATTGTCTTATCTGACTTCTCTCGCTGTCCCCGGGTGGGTTCTCCAGCCTGTGAACAAAAAACGAAAAAATCATGAAGCAGAAAAAGAAAACCAGCTTGAAAGTATCATTCAGCTTCAGATAGCTGCATCTGCTGTATCATAAATAGCACTTCAGTTTTCCGGTGGTTTTATATATGACTTATTTTTCCAAAGATATTTTTTCGCAAAGGCTTTGGTGTTTACATTCCTGCTGATTCTCTCACTCTCTTTCCTGTTGCATCTCTGGAAAATTTTAGGTGTATCATATATAAACTTCCTTTATTTGGTGGAAGGAAATTCCACAAGCAGTTTTCTTATTTTGCTGAGTAATGTTTCTAAGAAGAAGAACTAAGCTGCAGTTATTTTAAATCAGCACACAGGTGCTTCCTGCTATGTGAAATGTCTTTAACTTTACAAGTATTTTAGAAATCCCTGTTTAAAAATGGCTTGAAGACGAATTGCAAAGCCACAATAACACCTGTGTATCTTGAGAAAACTAGGTGTATAGTTTTGAATCATAAGCAATGAACTGAACTTTATTCTTTAGCTTCTTATTTAGCAGTGGCTAATAGGAAATGAGGCTCACAGGCTGTGTTGATCTTGAAAAATCCTAACAACTAATCAATGGATTTCCATGACAAGACCTTCCAGGATGAATCTGAATGACTGTTAGCTTCCTGGCTTTGTTTTTAGTGTCATGTGTGTCAAAACTTTCCTTTTCCAGTAAAAATCTCTACAGGATGGATTGGTTTCTGTTTCTATTAGTATCCATGTATCCTGTCAACCAATCATATTTGTGTTGGCTTCTGCTCTATGCAAGGGAAAAGTCAATGTGGAGAATCTGAAAAGCTATGATGACTGAGCTTTTTATTTGGCTTTAAAAAGTTGTCAACAGTTAGTTAGCAGAAAACAAGCATCAGACAAACAGGAAGATATCTGTTACCTGGATATCCACCAGATAACAGATCTGGATAACAGCTCCATATTTATCTCTGGAGGGACTGTAATCAGTTTGGTAACACATGACTTTTCATCTGACACAATCGTCAGGTCAAAGTTAAACTCCAATATGTTTGTGTTTAGTAAAGGTTTAAAACTCTCTAAAACTAGGATACAGGTCAAACTTTTTTTTTTTGGAGAGGATGATTCATATATGTGTGCTAAAAGAAGAAACCTCCAGCAGAGATACATATATGTTGTTATCAACAATAAGTATACAAAAACATCTATACCATGAAAATATACAACATGCAATTAAAAACATGTAACAGAACATGATGTTTTAACATATCTCCTCAATTTTTCAGTGTGATAAGAGTCAAAGCGTACTATGCCTCTATGTGGTCTAATGTAAAAAAAGTTTAATTTAATTTGTTTCTACAGTTTAACAAGTATGCCGTCGCTCTGGTTTCTTTGATCTTACTGCCTTTTAAATTCTTTTTCATTTTAATGATCACAGCTAAAAGTCTCCTACCTGTCACTGAGGATGTCCAGCACTCTCCCCGTGGTGGTGAAGGATCGATAGGTGGAGAGAAAGATGGTGATGAAGGAGGAGTCGCCCATACAAAATGAGTGGAGGAGGTGGAGCACCAACTTCTCTTCTGTGCCTGCTTTCACACACTGGGATTTGGAAACTGTGGACTGGAAGAAAATGGGAAAGAAATGAGATCAAAAGTGAGGAAAAAAGAAAGAAACAATGTTACTGCAACCCCCACAAACCTCTCATCTCAAATAGTTTACCCAGTCAGTCACATTAAACTTACCATTGGACTGTTGGGTCCACCATGGTGCTGCTTGACAGTAACTGTGTAGATCACCCCATCCTCCTCCTCCTCCACCACAGTGGGCTGTAGAGCAAAGACAGACAGTAAAGACACTGTTTATATGAAGATTGCTGCTTATGACTAATGCATACTTTGAAGTTTTTAAAATATATTTAATAATGAGTGGCAGAAATTGTTGTTAAACCATTAACTGAAATGAACAGACGTACATGATCAGACAGTTTAATTTTTAAAAAATGGAGATAAAATCTTTATGCTTATCTTATCTTTATGGTTATTGTGTTCCTTTATGCAACAACAACAACAGTGTGTGAAATCACACTTGTTTGAACCAGTGCGAGAAACAGTCCAAATTCATCAAGCTGCAAATTCAAACAAAGAATTTATTTTGTATTCCACTTTGGCTAATTTGCAACTCAGATGGGACATGAAACAATCCAGTTTAACCTCAGGGACAGTCCCTGACACAGTCACCCTACTTTATACTGGTACTAGCTCACAGGCTGTGAATCCCCATGCAATGTGAAACCCTTACCAAATCTAGAGGACAGTACCAGGTAGTCTTCATCGGAGAGGGCTCCGCCTGAGAAAGAGAGACACACAAGAGTCAAAACCAAATCACATGTCTTAGCTATTTTATTAGAGAATTAAAAAAAAAGACCAAATTGAGAGTAAAACACGTATAATCTACTTTGTTCTCCTTAAAATGATGAAGCACAACCCAAAATACACCAGGCTGCAAAGGTAATTCAACCCAGAATTAATTTTAACCTAATTTGCAACTGTTGGGAAAAGTCACGCAGCGCTGCTTCTAAACATCTTTCCCTGGACTGGGACACATGCACAATAATGACAGGCTCATCTGAATAATCCAAAGTCTGTTGTGCCCCATACACTGTAGAACCAAGAGTTTTTTCCAACCAACAGCGTGTCTGCCACAGAAAGACAGAAACATTCCTAATAGAAATAACAGAATAAGACAGCACTTGCAAACAAAAAACACTTGGCACCATTACTGCATACTTATTAATTACATATTGACACAAACAGCTCTTGGATAGTAGGATCCTGCAGCCATGTCATGTTGCAGACACTGCATGACTCACAGCACATTTTTAGAGAGAGAGGAGAAGAAGCCTGAGACATGCGGTGACACTTCAGAGACATTTTAATACTGTCAAAACAGCCGGAGAGATAAAAGGCAGATGACCTTTGATTGCAAAGAGCTGTTTTAAATGCATGTGTGATTCTGCAGATTAAAAGAGTATTTCTATTTCATTTAACCTAACACAGCTGCTCAACTGCAACATTAGTTAATGCAAATACTTGCACTGGAGATTAAACATTTTGCAATAAAAGAAACACATCTTATTTTGGAGAACACTGCTCAAGTTTGAATGAGGGTTTCAATGAGGTGTTTTAGCTTTTCTATACAACATTTATCTCATAAGCTTTACAAATGGTTTCATGTAAGTAAAACTTTGAGATGATAAGTCATCCAACAGTACACAAAAAGCAAAGATTAAAGTCTAAAAATGAGTGCAGATGTAGCAATTCTAACTCACATCCAGCTGAATCTCTGACTGATCCTGTCCACATGCCAATAGTGTCCTTTAGTCAGACGCTGAACACATTGCACACAAACTCTTTGAATGTGTTTGTGAATGAGTGAATGAGAGGTAAATACTGCAAACTGATAAGATAAAAAAAAAAGGTCTGTTTTACCATGCAGCAGATTTTTTCTTTGCTTAGTCTCATTCATTATTTCACTAACAAAGTCATTATTCTCTAGACTAACTTGATTAAAGATGTATTAAATACCTGGGCCACTGACAATAAAATTCAAATAATTTCACAAAACATAGGCAGGTCACACTGATCATCGGTTTTTCAGTGAGTGCTTTTTATGTTTTTTATGCTACACATTTAGACTTTACCACTAACAACCTAATAAAACAGTAGTTCAGAAATTATCAGTAGCAGGGGCTGTGGATGATCATACTTACCATTATGCTTGAAGTACTATACTTAAATAATACTTTGAATTATGAAGTCATAATCAATATTTTACACAGAATTGGTCATTTTGCTTGAAAAAAAAATGATTGCATTCCCTTTGCACTCCTTTTTAGTGCATAAATCTGATTTATATCTTTACAGTTTGAGTTAAAGATAGATGACTTAGCATGTGGTTTGATATAAGCATAAATAGGTGATGTAAACAAAGTTGTTTTTATTTTATTTTTATTGCTTTTTGATAGTGGACCTTTTCACAGCAAAGGAGCTGTCTGTGTATTTTAAAATGTCAGTTGGTTTTAACCTCATGCCGCATAATTTGTAAAGGGTTGGCCTGTTCTGTAGTTCACATTTGGATCAAAGCATTTAACTAATACACCGATAAATATCACTTTACCCTGACGCTTTCACAACTGTAACTTTTTCCACAATAAAAAATGCATGAGTAAAGCACTGAGTAAGTCTTACTGGGTGTCTGCTGAAATCTCCAAACCTATTAGAAAGCATATATTCATCATGAGTCAACAGGCAAAGGCAAAGGAAACACCTTGGAGACACACTCTGCTAACAAAAACAGCAAAACACGCCGGCCTCGAAAGCTCCTGTTTGTTAACCACACAAACAGAAACCTGACTTACATTTTCATTCATTTTTGCATGTCATCTCTTTCATATGCAAACTTTCAAAGTCACAGTATAAGCCAAGAATCATTCCCAGGATGGTATAGATGGCTTGTATTCCCTTCATTAAACCAGCAGTGTAATTATTTGTAATAAACCAATGCTCGCCTCTGTTCGCTTTTATCAAATTACCTTGCTTTAAAGTGACCAAAGGTCAGTGTTTCAAACAGGTACTCCTTCAATTCAAAAATGATCCTATAGCACTTCATTATATAACGTGCACTCATCAAACCTGTTATTCTACCCATTCTAACTCCGCTTACTTCCATGCAAATCTGCCTGCGATTATGTCTTTTCCCATGAAGTCAGGCTAAACACACACATGCACACAGACTGAAAAAAGAGACAAAATGGTCCCACAACTTACCTTTCCGTGGGCAAGTTCAGACAGGTAGGAATCCCTAAGCTTCCTGGAAATCTTCAGGATAAACGCAGAAATAGTGTTCTTATTTTCTCCATTGCTTCTCATCTGTTATTCACTCGTTTCTGATCAACTCCCCTGTCACAGTTGACCCATATCTGTATGTTTACCTCTTTACGTTTGCTTCTCAACCTTTTTTGCTCTCTATCACAAAGACACACCTGAAGCAGGACCTAAGCCCAACCCCCATCGGTCTACATCACCTAGACACACCCATTACACTTAAACACACACACACACTCCAAACACAGACAAGAATATGACGGTGTTCATAGGACGACACTCATTTACACTGGGTCACTTTCCACCCATTCACACACATATAGCAGGCTATGTGAAAAGCCCCAACACAGCCACACTGTTCACACAAATAAATGCCTCATCAGTGCACACACACACACACACACACACATACACACACACACATTGACAAAGCCCTGAAGCCATTTCCAGAACAATGCCCCACTCTTTCAATCTCCTCTCCGTTCTCCTGCTCTCTTTCCCTTTGTAGATGACCTTCCTATGCAGATAAACCAGTCTGACTGCGTAGTCTGTTTAAAACAACACTGAGAAAAACAGAAATAACTGTGAAGGTTGCCATCTGTGGTAGGCAGCCTGCAGTTTGAGCAGCAAGAGGCCTGCAGTCCTGTAACAAGAGGTAATAAACGTTCAGACAGCGACTAAACCAGGAAGCAAGCTGTGTTTATTTAGGGGCTAATGGCATTGCAGAGTGAAGTCGTGCTACTGGAGACTTCAGCAGCGCTGTGTGTGTGAGATAGTTTGTTAGCATAGCAAACACCAATGATTGTATTATTTCTTGTGCACTTGCTGTCATAAAGACAGGCTGTAAACATTTAGCATTTCTCCTTATAAACTTCTTACGAGTAATATTACCAATAGCTGCTTTCTTATATATCCAGCAGACAGAGAGCAAAATAATCCTTAGAAATTATTTGGCATGACGTTTCTATTTGCGCCTCCACCTACTCCTGGAAAAAACGGCAGATAGACATATATATATATAGACATATACGTCCGTGTGAAGCACTTAGGGCAGTGACCTGCAAACTGCATTAGTGGCTCCCTTTATTTGTGGGTGGGGTCTTTCTGTGTGGCGCTTGCATGTTTTCCTGCCTTCGTGGGTTCTCTCTAGGTACTCTGGTTTCCTCCCAGAGTCCAAAGACATGTTGGGTTAATTAGAGCTACTTTAACTAGAGTAAATTAGAGGTCACCACAGCTGGTAACTCTGCATGTTTGATTTTGCAGCTTTTCATGCCAGATGCTCTTCCCAGTGCAACCCCAAAGGGATTTGTGTGTCACTTCCCAGAAACGACCCAAGGAGCTTTGTCTTGTTAACCGCGTACACCACTACACTATGCACATTAGGTTAACTGGTGATTCTGGCCGTAGGTGTCAGTGTGTGAGCATGAAAGGTCATCAAGGGTTCATCTGGACACAGACTGCTGACCTGTCCAGGGTCTACAGTGCACTACCTCTCACCCCACGACAGCTGGGATAGGTGCCAGTCGGACCTCATTCCTACCAACCAGCTACTGTCTTTACATCAACTCGTAAAAAACTGCATGAAAATATTTTTCTCTGTATTTAATTCTGCTAACACTGATAATGAGACAGGGTGTGATAATGTGTGATCACATGAAAACTAGATATGTTACTGTATATCCACGTGCTATATAACGAACAGCAGCTCAGTGATAAGAAACCTCTTTGAGAAAAAACAGCAGTTAAAACTAGTTTAACTTGTTCATACACAAAGATAGTATAATTACCCCCCAAAGGCAGAGTTACAACTGACTTATAAAAGAGGGAATGTGGTTTAAAATTGTCACTGATCCCTTGTGAAGTATAGTGATATTGTGGGCCTTTCTGATGCAAAGGAAACTAGCTTTTGCTCTGTTTCCTTGTTCCAGACATAGATGTTGTGTTGAGATTCTGCTAGGAGGTAAAAGTATATTCAGTGGAGCACCAGTCTTCTAAAACCACTCTGAATCTGGGTCAGATAAAATAGTCTTTTCTGTGGAGAAACCTCTCAGTAGATGTGTGTAATTTTGAGTTTAGCTGCCTCAAAGGCTGCTGTATAAGGATCATGATTATAGGCCACTGCGGTTGGGGGCATGTGTTGATTCCTAACATAAAAAGAGTACTGTGCAGCTGTTATCCATGGATCTCTAGTGATTTCATAAGCTTTAGAAACACACACAGGGTTGATTTTACCCATGTGATCCATTGTTGTTACCAAATGTCACCCTTTGTTTATGTTCTTTGTAAGATGGGATCTTCTCTTTGGGCACTGAGCTGTGCTTTTCTTAAAGTCCCTCCACCTCCTTGCCTACAGGAAGCACATAATAAGTGGAGACAAACACAGGAAGCAGGACGTGCTGCCGTGTTGTGAAGCTATTTTTCTTCCCTTCTCCATCAAAAGTTTAGGCTGCGTCACCTCCACAAGCTGAACAACTATGTCAGCTATTGGACAGAACCAGAAAAGCAACAGGGAGGAAATCGTCTCTCATTTTAACCCTACCTCCTTCCTCAAAAAACAGCAGTTTCAACCATTTCCCTTACATATATCCAATTAGTTCTGCCGAATACCTTTGACGTTAAACAAATACACTGTTGACGCCCACCATTTTCAATCCAGACAAGGCATTCCTGCAAACAGGGGGTCGTAAATATATCTTCTGAAGCTTTATTTAAAGATAACCATTGTTTTTTTTCTGTGTAGTTCAAAACCCCTACCCCTTCCTTCCTATCTTTCTGTTTGTCCCTCTTCTCACGCTTTCATCTATCTATCCCCTGGTGCCCGTTATCTACTGTGTTTCAAGTAAAACTCTGTAGCCGAAGTCCTATTCATCGTAAAGAGAAAAAAAAATGTATTACATGATTATAACTTTGTGATTAGAAAATGCTCGTGCTCATGCTTATATGTGGTCATCCATATGTGCTTGGGGCGCGTCTCATCATTAAATAATGTGTTAAAGTGCAACCATAACAGCTTGTACTCTTCTGGGAAGGTTTTCCACCATATTTTGGAAGCCAGCTGCAGAGATGTGTTTTTATTTATTCACAAGAGCAAGAAAGATGTTGGCCTCTAATGTTGGTTGATAAGACCCAGCTCATGTTCATCAGCAGTCTAGTTCATCCAAAACGTGCTGGGTAAGGTAGAGGTCAGGTCTTGTGCTGGCCAATCAGGTTCTCTCACACCAAAATAGGAAAATTATTTATGTGCAAACTTGAGGTTATATTAAAACAGGAAAGTGATTAAATAAAGTATTAAAGTCCAGACCAAACAGGCTCGTAACTTCACTGACAGGTTACCTGTTGTTGTTTGAAATGAATCTATGAGGTACAGTTTTGTTATGGGAAGTCATTCACACGAAAACAAAAATAGGGACAAATAAAGGGAGTTATTGCCTTGTTCCACTTCTTAAAGTAGTAAATAAGCTTGCGTCTCTTGTATTTCTACATCATGTTTTAAAATTACTCAACAGTACACTTGTAAACAAAATCTTGCAAATATCAGGTTGATGAAATGTTAAAAATGAAAGGATACATTTGAAATATACAACTGTTTAACACCAATATCTTGAACTGATCTGCTTGAACAGTAAAAACCAAAAGGCTCAAGAATGCAAAGAGCATTATCAACACGTGTGATCTGTAACCTGATACAGATAACCTGATAACAGGACTACTAGAGTACAGATATATTAGACCAAAACAAATGTGCCTCCCTCTCTTTATTTTTTTTACTTTTCAGTAAAAGAAAACTGTGCAAAACTAGTTTTAGCCAGTAATTATCATCTCTGTTCACTTGTGTTCACTTGACCACTCTGTGTGATTGCTTCAGGGTCCCTCACACAGAGCAGAGCAGCGGAGAGAAGACGCAAAAATGTTGCATAACACCAATGCTGCACTTGATCATTCAGCAAATTCACAACCTGACCAACAGGTGGCGTTATGTTATCTTTGTTATCTATAAAATAATCAGAAAACACAAATGTTCTTTCTACTACATCTTGGTAATAATGTGGAAACAAATGTTAAATGGCGTGTTACTACCACTAAATTTTTGAGCAATCAAAGTGATTTTTACAACAAGTCCAATTCATCCATTCCCACACAAGTTCATACTTGTGTGGGAATGGATCATCTAACATCTAACATTCATTGTGGGCAACTCAGGGTTCCGTATCTTAGCTGGACAGGAAGAGCTGGGGATCGATCTACTGACTTTCCAGTTGGTAGGTGACCTGCTCTACTATCAGAAATATCAAGTTATTACTGCTTAATTACCAAACTAATATGCAAGTAATTGTCTTGTGCTATATTAAAGATAAACCAATATTACTTAATTGTTATTTAGTTACTACCACAATGTGCATATATTACCATAGTACACTATTTATTACTAACAGGTTCCTATTATTACCACTATATTACTGTACGGTTACTAATTATTTAAGTTACTGAAGTATTTCTCAGCTATAACCAATGATCATACAGTATAATTACTTGGATATTACTTTTGTAACTAAGTAGTAATAATTTGTCATTTCTATATTATTACCTTCTTGTTCCTACCTTATTATTCCCACTGTTACCACATTATTACCCAGATTCTTTTCTGCAACACCAACATAACAATTATCTTGTATAAAGTAAATGTAACATTTTGAAATTGTAACAGTTGCACATCCACAAATTTGAGTTTTACAATTGCTGCATGTAATAAGAAACTTAGCGATTTGTAGGGCTACACGTTAAAACAGAGCAGAGGAGTAGCAACATAGCAGTAGGCTTTCGCTCAGTGGATAATATGCATAATAATATGTTATTTTGTGCTGTTTGTTTTTCAGATGTACAGACTGAATGCTCAGGATTGAGCAATCAGCTGTGCTGGAAAAGTTGTCAAAACATAAAACAAAGCACTCCTGTTACTCTTCTACATTTTTACATTGCAGATAGTTTGCTACAATATGTTTGCTCGAAATGCCACAGGTTACTTTATGCATCTTGAATCACACATCCAAGTTTCCCTCATTAAAGAATGAACAAGAGGTCGTATTGGATTCCACTTGACAGCCTGTCCTTGGAGACAGCCTGTGATACTAGATACTGTTTACGGGGAGAGCAGGTGTACACTGCATCCACTGATCAGGCCACAGCATGCATTATTTAATGCGAGCTTCAGCAGACAACATGTGACACGAACAGAGAGGAAGTCTGGTCATTTGGAAAGCAAGTCAGTGTAACTTCTTTTTTTAGCTGCAGCATTTCTTGAGACTTGGTGAGAAGTAAACCAAAGAGCCCTGTGAAGCTGGGGCATGAAGCTTGGTCAGTATATTATTAGGAACCAGTACAACCGTTTTTTTTCCAACGTTGGTCTTAAGAAAGGCTAAAGTTCTGTACGTGTAAGAAGAATTCAAACAGTAGTCTTGCCTTCAGCTTAAATTAGCATTTGACCATGTGTGTGTAAGTCTGCTAATGCTCAGAAAACCTCACTATCAGATGATTAAACATTAACAAACACAAAGTTCGTGGGAAATTTACCTGTGCCCTGAACATTTAACTTCCTAACCTAAAGTCAGTTTTACTCCCTTTTACAAAGTCAAATTGAGGAGTTTATGTAGCAAAACAAAAAACTTCATATAAACAGTGCAGAAACAATGTCTTTAAGTGCTTCTTTAAATATATAAAGCTTTATGTTCCCTGCCTTACTAACATGGGTAGTATGTTAGTAAGGCAGGGACACAAGTACAACTAAGGACCATCATTAGTTTTGCAGTAATTTGGTCATAAACCAAAGTGTTATTGACCTTTAAAACAACATTTTATTCTAATCGAGGCTACTTTTGGCCGCTCACTTGGGACAAGGGGTCACCGCAGGAGATATCACCGCATGTTTGATTTGGCAGAGTTTTACACCACATGCCCTTCCTACTTATAAGATGGCAGAAAAAGAAGCATCGGGGGAGGAGCAATAGTATTACAGCACATCCTGTGCAGGATGTAAATACATATGCAGCATAGCATGGCTGTCATTAAAAAAAATCACAGCAAGGAGAAAGAAGAGTAAATTGTAACAGTTCAATTAGTACGATTAGTACGATTTATTCTTCCTCAGTCTGTTAGTGTCTAAAATACATTTTAAGCATTTACTTCCTGCTGAGACACTGCAGTCAGGACAAAAGCATTGGACCGACATACAGATCGTTACTAACACGTTGCTAGCAATTCCACTAATGCCATTAGGCTGTTTTTTTTTAAAAAACTAGATAAAGAGATCTGTCGTGATGTTTTAATGTTATTGATTATTTTGCTCTGTTCTACCTGTTGTAAATGTCTTACACATCTGTTGATACTGGCTTATTTTTATGCAGTTTTTATACATAAAACTTAGACGTGTCTATAGCTGAAGTGAAGTGTTCAAGATTAAATTTCAATGCAAAATGAATTAAATGAGTTGTATAAGGGTTGCCACTACAAACACAATATTTTCTTAAATCCGTTTGCTAGCTGTTATCATGATTAACCATTAGCTCTATAACAAAAGTGTTTTCATGTATTCTACTAGTTTGAATTTATTCACTTTATGGTAAATAGCAGTGTTTGTGTTGCCATGGTGCAATACACACGCGTTCATACATCTGTATCTTGGCTTTTCTGTCTGAGTCACAGTGGCTTTATTCCCTTAGGGCTGAAAAGCAGCCTACCGCATCTGCTGTTTATACAGTCCAAGGCAGCTCACGCGGTTTCTTGGGACAATGCTCTAAATGCTCCTAGCTGTGATGGCCAGTGAGGCCATGGCAAATGTCACAGTCTCCTAATCCCCTCTCAGCTCTGTGAGATCTATTTATTGTGTCAACATCAGAAAACCTACTAAAGCATATGACTGTCAATACTCAAATACCATCAACACAGTCCCACAGAACAAAGCTCTGGGATATGTCACAAGTTCATCTGACTCTTTTCCACAGCAAAGATGTACAATGTAATTGATGTTTTCCAATACACACTATGCAGTTTTCCCACTTTGGACCAAACCAATCTGCTGAGAACAGTTCCACTGTGCCAACATTGGCTGCAGTTCACCCAGAGGGCAGGTGATAGTGTCAGGGAAAAAAGCCTCTTTCCACAAACACACAACAGTTTATATGCTAAACACTGCTACTTGTTTTCTTTGAAACCAAATTTTGCCAAAAAATACTAGTATTCTGGCAATACAAGATAATTTATCCATAAATGAGTTGCACTGTGTGTGAATGATTATCTGTCTCTATGTCCCCGTGGTAGACTGGTGGCCTGTCCAGCTGTACCACACCCCTCACCCCATGACAGCTGGGATATGCTCCAGAGCCTGTCTCCCTCAATGCTGACTTGGAAAAGGTTAAGAAAATGAATGGATGGAATTAAAGAATTCTCCTCTTTATGACAAATTTCTAAATAGTTAGTCCTGCAGATTACACAAGAATAATAACTTAAAAAAGAAACCTACGTGCATATAAAAGAAGGACCTGGTTGTGGTTTGAAATCGATTTCCTTCTAGTGGTCAGCGAATGTTGTCAAGTGGCTTGTGGTTCTGTGGCAATACTAATACTTACAGAGAGGTAAATTAATACAGTAATAAACCTTTATAAAATCTAAGAATCAAACAACATCTGTTGTTTTGTTCATGCACTAATTGAAAACAGGTAAAAAAAAAACCCAACATTTTAGCCCATAACTGTTACAATTATGGGCGAGAGCTAGAAAGGCCCACTTTATTCTGTACTATTTTGTGACTATCCTCTATTTAACCAAAAGTCCGAAAGTAGCAATTTTCTATGAAAAATCATGGGAGCTGTTGTTTTCACAGTCATTTCAGATCAGGGTTGGACTGGGACAAAAAACCCACACTGATCACTGTATCTATATATATGTGTATAATGCATATACATGAAACACCATTAGCTTGCACGGCACTAAATGCTATATTATTATGAATCAGCTATCCATTTAGCGAGTTTATGATATTCAGTAAATGTAGTTGTAGCTGGCGCCTTTTTCAATGGTCAGAACACATTGTGAACTTGTTCAAAGTTGTTGAAACATTATAAGATTACAACATAAGAAGCCATAGTAAAGATATCAGGTCAATGGCGAAACAGACAGGTAGCCAAGAAAAGTAAGATTATGTTGAAAAAACATATTTTTCTGTGATTGTTGGAAACGCCAATGTACGTTTATATTTTATTTCATTTTGTTTGATTTTAGATATTGAAGCAGGTTTTAATCAGTAGTTTGTTGGGTTACAATATTAAAAGCCACACTTTTGCTATTTGCAGTGGCTCATGGTAAAAGCACCCATTCATTTTACCTGAATCCTTAAATCTCTCGCTTCAAATTACTGTCCTCCATCTAGTTTCTTACCACAATAATTGTATCTTCCTCGTCTCTTCCTCACTTCTCCACAGCTGGTGCTAGAAGCAGTAGCCTCCTGTGACTTTGAGGTGTGGTTACTAGCTGTTACTAGATGCTGCTGGTACTACTGTTCACGGTCCAACAGCAGCAACAGCTAACATGTTGGTTAATTTGACAGATTTTTCTGCATTTATTATTAGTTTCTTTTTATTCTGTCAGCTTTTCAGTAGCACCTTCGACACTTCTTCCACACGAAATGTGAGTGCACAGCGAAGGTAGGGGAGGGGCCAGTCTTGTTAAGAGATTAGATTGGGCAATGCAGTGTCAGTAACACAAATGAAGGAATGGGCTGCTCCCATTGCTTGTGCTGCAATTGCGCAGTGGGCCACATCTGACTTGACTTAATCTCACACATTTCTTAAAGCCACAAACATACAACGTCTTTCTAATAAAATAGCAGGAAATAGCATTAGCTTACAGCATTAACTGCTGTAATATCCATTAGATGAATAAGCTATTCATTTAGCCAGTTACTACTATTAGCTAAATTTAGTTGTAGCTAGCGCCTTTATCGATGGTCAGAACACATTGTGAACATGTTGAAAGTTGTTGTAACATTTTCAGATTACAATACAAATAAGCCATAGTAACAATATGAGGTCGTTGGCAGGAGAGGTAACATTACACTGAATAAACTTACATATTTTTCTGTGATTGTTGGGAACACCAATATACAAATATAAAACACCCATCCATCCATTTTGAGGCAAAGTAAAAACCATTCACCTGCGAACTTTGCACTTCAGCGTCAGCGGCTCTCCTCCCTGAGTGGCCACTTATGGTTCCTCTGTCAGGTGATAAAGGTCGAAAGCCAATGAGGGGCACATTGTCTGATTCCACCCCTGGCAGGTTATAACCACCTGTACGTATGTTACGGGGTAGCATGGTGCCAGCTGCTGCAGATAAGAGACACATAAGAAATGTTTTAGATATTTCTTAAGAAGCTGTTGGAATGAATTAAGTACTCACATGTTCATTTCCTTATAACATAAAAGTATAAAATTACATTAGTATCAGACAGTGGTGCTAAAGCTGTGGCTAAGGCAATAAAAGTGGATCACATCAGGCCAGCAGCCAGAAACTAACTTAAATTTCTACAACTGACTCATTTAACATGTCCAAACTCATTATAGAAAAGCAATGTTTTCCTTTTAAGCACTACAAATCTGAAACAAACTGTCAGAAACACAGACACTCACTCCAACTTTCTAGGTTTTAGATCAAAGCTTAAAACTTGACTCTTTATTCCTGCACTGCACAGTACTTTTTTCTCAGAGCTTTTTTTTTTTATCTTGAATTCGATTTTTCTTCTCAAAAACTAACTTGTATTTTCTTTATTTTGATGCTTTTTAATGTCTTATCTTAGACAGTTACATAACAAATGTGAGAAGTCTAAATGTTTCTATTTTCCAGTTAGATTCTTAATAATTAGTTTGTTTCATAAAATGAGGAAAGGCTGTAACAGTGTACAGAATGATGTCCCTAAATGTGTGACCACTGGGCAGCTGGATTTTGTACTTAAGGTTTGAAGAAGTAATCATCAGTCATTTCCAGTAAATAAACTAACTGTAACTTTATGACGTATAGCCACGCTCGTCATATGTGCCTTGTTCCATCACCTGTGAATACTTTCACATGTTCGAGCTCCACATTGGACAAACTATCAGTTATAGCTTTAAAAACTTTAAGACAGCCTTTAAACTGCATTTTAAACAAAAGCAACACTCTAAATGGTATCCTGGAGTTGATTTGCTTAACACACTGACTGTGCCCTACAGCAGGTCTGGATTTGCATAGCAACCCCTCCTTCCATTTCCCTTTCCCCTCTTTGGTATTTAGATTGCCCTGAAGATAAACATCAAGTAAACACTGTTACAGGAAAAGAGGTGTGGAGCGAGACAGTTGGCGGGTATAGGAGTGATATGAGGGTGATGGAAATGTCAACCACAGACACATAAACAGTTATGTTAACCTGAAGAATTTTTATTAAAAAACATGCTAAGGTGCTCAGTTGTGCAGTTTGGCATATTAATAAATGTTGCGTGCCTCACAGTTTCTTCTTACTTTTACCTGGAGCAAATGATACAGAATGGCTGTGATGTGACCAGCAACAGAACAGCAGAGTCTGCCCTGCTAGCATGTTCAGATGACCTTTGAGCAAGGCACATGACCCATCTGATCAGAAAGAGCACGTAAAAAGTGTGTGGTCTAAAAATGCATTAATGGCACTCCCTTGTTTCCACTCATTTTGTATTGGTTCTTCACAATTTGTGTAACCCTAAACTTTCTCTTGCATAATGCTCTGTCTTTACTGCGGGTTTGTGATGGTTCATTATATTCTTGCTCAAGAAAGCAAGTTTGTACCAGGAGAGGAAAGGGGAGCAGGCCTGCAGGGGAAACAAAGCATTACCAGTGCAGCATATGATCTCGCTGACCAACGGTTATGCAGAAGTCTGAAAGGCTGCTATTCACTGGCCTGACCAAAGCAAACAGCCACATATGACTGAGGTGTACACACATATAACGCAGTAACTAGGCTACAGTAAGTCACACCCCATAGTGCCTATTTTCTGTTTAATAAATGTAGCCGTGGGGTGGTGCTACAGCAATGTACAGTCCTAATGACAGCTTCAGTCTCGATGTGGGCTGGAAGACGAGAATGGAGCTTGAAACTGTGAGGGCTGTAAAAGTTTGACGCGTGTATTTAAACACAGCAGAGTGACAGATGATGACATTTGCTTCCTGCTGCGAATCACTCAGGGACACGAAGGCCGTAAAAATTAAGAGCTAGGCTATAAAAATTAAGCAAATAGAGGAAGATAAATGAAGGAAGCTACAATTCAACTTACTGATAGCGAAGTCTCATTCGCAGGATGTGCGCTATGCAACCGCGGTCAGCTCGATCCAGACTGCATTGGATGACCGCCGGGGCAACTGGATCGGTGGCCAGCTCAGCTGAGGAGAGTCGCACCCATCTGTACCACCGTCACCGCCGACAACGACGAGGGAGTCTCCATCCTCCGCCTCGCCCCCCCACCCTCTCTCGCCCCTCTATCGGTCTCTCCACACTGTTCGTCTGTCCAGCTTTCAGCAGCTGATAGCGCACTTTGGTCTGTCTGCAAACTCCCTCCCTCCCTCCCCTCCCTCTCTCTCCGCCTCTCTCTTGCTCTAACGTCGCAGTTCCTGTACGTTGTGCATTCACTGCTTTGGCAACATACCCGTCTCTCCGGGCAGTTCCCACAGTGTGGATAGCGACACACCGCAACAGCCGTACGCGTCACCTCCGGGGAAATGTTACTTCAAGGACCAGCAGGCAGACAGCGTGACCGCGCACGAGCACGTGTACGCACAACCACACGCAAACACATTTTCCCTCATTTTTGAAAGTCTTTACATCCATAAAATCTTCACTTCATCTAAACGAACGCTGACTGCAGAAAAACAGGCCCCATTAAATTGGCTTTGATACTTTGATAAACCTATATATTACAATAACAATTATAAAGCAGTCCCTGTTAAACACATACACCTAAAAGTAAACCTGACCTCTGACCTATCTTCTGTATCACCAGACTTCATAAATCCACGTTAGGCTACTGAAGCAGCTTAAACTTGAACCCTCAGATTTTAATGCAGGTTCTCTCTGCAGTACGCAAGACTTTTCACAGGTTGACCCACATGATTGGTAGGTGTAGCTTAATGTGTAGAAAAATTCAGATGGCCCCTTTAAGACTAATATACCCTTAAGGATATTTGCACATCCATATTCACAATGCAAACCTAGACAGCAGACACTCTTGGGCATAATCTGGGCTACTTGTGGCACTTTTTCAACAATACATTCTTCATTTTTGAAAAGTCAACACACACACATGCATGAAACAGTCTTTACCTTACAAACCTGAGCTCAAAGAACGGGAGAGATATTGCTCTTTATTTTTACCACTGATAAGTAGAATAAATCACCCTTACAGTTGTACCCAGACCGTTGTTAGTGCCATCACCATGCGTCTTGTGCTTATGTGTGCCACATTGTCACAGGGCAGTCACATCTTGTAATGCATTCACAAGGACTGCAAATTAAGATCAATATGAGTCATTTAACTCATATAACTGATTTGATATATTTTTTTAAGAAAAGTCCCTCACTAGTTGTTGGTCACTCCTGTGCCACCTCACTGAGAAATCCCAGAAACACACCTGTTCTCACAACTGAACTCATCTGCTGATCGGTATTCACCCAAAGCCCACAGACCAACCCCCAGGCCCATGACATTTAGTCTAGACACTTTTAGGTTTAGCTTCATATTTTAAGTAATTATCTAATGCTGTTTTTAGTGCATTGCTGTAGTGTTAAATGTTAGTATTTGCCTTCTCTGCTCCTTCAAGGATGAATGGTTTCATCTGTAACAAGTAGGCCATGCTACCATTCAGAGTGCAACAGCTACTGTGTGACTGTAATGGCAAATGCATTTTAAATTGTGACACGGAAAGGAACTTGAGAAACAACACACCCATCACATGCAATAAAAACCCATGATGTCAAGGTTTCAGCTTCTTTTTTTTTTTCTTTTTTTTTGTCTTAGAACCTGTGAAGTCTCGACATTACAGATTCCACGAGCCATGAGGACTTTAAATGTTCTTCCTTTCTTATTATCCTACTCATATCATCATCACCATCATCACAACTCTGGGGCTTTTCTCGAACTTCACTCTGATCCTGCGAGTCTATGAGACTGAGAGGCCTGATTCAGTAGAGTTCCTGTTCTGGTGTTTGTTCGCCACCCAGCGGCCACATTTGGAAAATGACACTTTACGCTTTCTCTCTTTCTTTCTTTTCTTTTCTTTTTTTAATCTGCCAGGGGCCATTTTGAACCGCACGGCGGTGTTACCACACGCTCGACTGGTGTGAGTAATGTGCAAGACATAAACAAGAAAAGAAAGCAAAAACAAACAAACACAACCTTGGATTTGATGGATGAGCCTGCAGCCAAAAGCAGCAAAACACGCCGTTCGACTAAAGCAATTTAACTGCAAGAGTAATCTAAATCCCGGTGTGATTTAGCATTGTTTACAATTTAATAACGTGTCTGTGACTCTCTGGAAGCAGCTTCCCCCCGATGTTTGCTTTTTCTGAAGCGGTTAATAGGTTTTCAGTAACCCTACATACTCAACAACGTGCATGGTTCATTCAAGACTGAACTCAATGAAGCAGCCTGCATTGGATGTATGACTGGAACTGGTGCAATTAGGGACACTGTGCATTTGTTCATGTGTTTTTTTTTTCTTTCTTTTGTGAGCCATCAGACATCACAGCCCAGAGGAGATGGCCTCTGGATATTTGTCGCCTTTGGAGTTTATTTTTTAGATAAAATTGTAAGATCTGGTTTATATGGGAAGTAATTCTCTGTGACGTTGTGTTGCAAGTCATTGAGCTCATATATGCTTTAAATCTACTGGGATCCCATTGTAGTGTTTTCTAAATAATGTTTAATGTTATCCCAAAATTCTTGAGTAAAACAGAAAGAACGATAACACAAAATTCAGTTCATTTTAGCAGGCAGCGGCTAAAAATCAGCACTGAAAAGCAACAGTTTAATCTTCCTGCTCAGCTTCTACTGCTGAAAACTTTTCCCACCGGTTTCCTAAACTTGTCCGGTCCCTTCTTGTTTGAAACCGATTAATGAGGCGGCTAAACTCACTAATTGGCTACTTAATTGGCCCCTGTCACCGGGCGCGCTGCTTCCGCTGGCTTTTAGCGCACCGCCACCCTCCTTTCTTTTCTCAGAAATTACAATCCCACCTTGTCACAGCGATTTAGGGTCAATCTCTCACACAGGAAGGTGCTCTCGCGGAGGACCCCCCCGCCACCTCTGGATCCCCCTCTATCAGTATCTCCCTCCCACTCTATCTTGGTGTTTTATGTCTGCGTCACAACAAGTCGGTAGAGAGCGAGAGGCAGGGATGATGGCGTCTCTGGCGGCTTGATTCCGGTGCTGCTCTGACAAACCCGCCTTAATAGCATCAGTAGGTGGTGACGGAGAGGGGGGGGGGGTTGAGAGCAAAAGCGACGGGAACATGACGAAACGGCACCGCGGAGGACGGACAAACTAGACTGAGAGACGGACGGACAGTCAGTCCCCCCTCCTCCTCCTCCTCCTCTCCCTCCTCGCTGACGGCTTGACTGACACACACAGGCGCTTGGCACAGACAGGGACATACATGCACATCATCCACTTTTTGCAAACACGCAGGCTGCGCATCCGAGCTGGCAGTAATTGGGCAGCGGAGACCCACAGCAGATGAGGGCATTTCATGTCCAACCTGTCCAGGAATCACTGTGACCCCGACGGAAAGGAGTTCGACTTGACAGGTACCCTTCACCGGCCAGCTTTCAGCGAAATTTGTCTGATTTCCTTCTGACTCACAAAAGGCTACATACACTGTAATGCATCCTGCGTCTGTCTTGACTTGAGTGCATGCACTGGAACAAATGCTCAATGTGCAGAGATAATGCCTGCAGAGTCATTTGATGCATCTATTCAAGTTTTTAAGATGTTGGGAGAGGGGAAGACAACAGCAAAGTGCAGGGAAGATGTTTCAAGTAGCTGCACTGTGATCTTTGCTCATTCAGTCAAACTGTATTGCAGTAGTCATCATGCAGTGTTTTTTTTCTGTGTGTGTATGTGTATTTGATGTGTGCAGTAATCATTTGTCTTGCTCTCTGGTTGTGTACTCACTCTCATCTTTCACTGTGGTGGATACAGGCTGTCGCTATGCTCTAGTCTAAAAGGAGGCGGATGGAGGGGGGAGATTTTAACCCCTTTGCACTGAAGCCCGCCTGTCTCAGAAGCAGTCGAAATGCCGGGGCCATAAACCCCTCTGTCAGCAATGGCAGCAAAGTATTCAGCGAATAAATCGGATTTCCATTTCACATGAGCCCTGCTCTCTCTCCCCTCTCTGTCTCTTTCCTCAGGATGGGGGGAGTAAGTGAAGGAGATGATGTGTTGGCTCGATGGAGTGATGGACTACTGTACCTCGGCAATGTGAAAAGAGTAAGTGCATGTATGAGTGTGTATGCTTGTGTGTGACAGAGAGACCTTTGATTGTGTGTATGCAGCATGTGCATGAATGTGTTTGGCTGGATTTGAAAAGACTTCCATTTAGTTTTGTCAATCATTCCGCTCACCTGCTATCTCCTTCTCAGGTAGATGGAGTGAAGCAGTGTTGTCTGGTGAGATTTGAGGACAACTCTGAGTTCTGGGTACTGAGAAAGGACATTCACTCGTGTAAGAAAAACTCCTTTTTTTCCTCCCCCCCTCCCGCTCCCTTCGGCAAGAAGAGTAAGTAGCTTCCTGTTGAGAGAACTTTGTACTTGTTGGGTTAAAAATGCATCTAGCTTGAGCTTTTGAACACAGAGATGCTCGGATGAACTCGCAGTAAAGGTGGTGCTTCCACTCTCAGATTTTGCTGAAGGAGTTGAATGAATGCTCGTCTGATTTGTTCCTCTTGTGAGCTCAAAAGTTCAAATCTTGTGCCTTTTCTCTCAAGATCTCTCAACTGTTGTCAAAGAAAAATGCAGAAGAGAAATTTCAGTTACGTTTGAGGTTATGATACCGAGTGCTCTGAGTATTCTGACAGGGGGCATGTTGAGATGTAATTGGTATATTACAGTCTATTTAAGAGTTTATTAGACTCCACAGGGAGCTAGCACCCCCACTCTACCTAACATCAAGAGAAAGGGGAAGTTGGACACTTGTTAGGACCAGGCTGGATATCCGCTCATCAAATGAAGTGAAATCTGAAAGGGTACAGGAGACACTGAAATCAATGAGGTGGCAAGGATGTGAATCAATATACATAAATTAATGCTGTTGACTGCTTTCTCTCTCTCTGTCTTCCTCTCTCACATTTCCTTCCTCCCCTCCCCTGCTATTCTCTGTCTTTTTCTGTTTGCCTCAGTTGCTGCTGGAGTGGAAGAAGTTTGCTGTATTTGTGACGCTCCGCCTCTTAAAGAACCCCTCATAAATTGTCTTAAATGTCGCCACGGTAAGGGAGCACACCTCATCACACGCTGTCAAATGGTGGTGCTCCACCAGTTCCTGCACTGACCTTGAACGTTTGACACATTATGGTAAATAAAAGTGCCACACTTATAAAAAGAAAACCACATATCAGAAATGAGTAATACTGTCGCTGGCACCTGCATCGGAACCAGAAACAAAGTGAGAAAAAAAAACTTCTCTGGGGTTTATTGCTGACTTAAATATCCCTTCCAGACATATTTTAAGAACTGGAAATACTAATTTGCAGAATAATAATTTGCAGCTAATTTGATAATTGCATAGTTAAGCAATCCTAAAATAACATCTTCTTTTTCTGTCTTGCTGAAAAATGCACGCAGTAAGATTTTTAAAGGTTTAACTGCAGATTACAAGATGTGCAATACTCTAAATGAAATTTTGTGTATATACAGTGAAAGCTTGATGTGTCTTCGTCACACTTCTTTACATTGAATACACCGCATTGAGTTTTGCCTCTCTCTATCTAGTGACTATATATGGGAACTTGTAGGTAGCATAGAAACCTTCCAGGAATTGATGGGAATTCACAAACAGTTGGGAATTTTGCTAGCTTTTACAAGCCTTAAAATCTTGGCAGTTGATCCCCCAGCCCCAGGATAAAGGGGAGTCTTTCTCGTGTAAATGCTGTGAGTTTTATGAATGCAAATCAGGATATTACAGGGGTGAGGATTAGTCTCAAGCATATATATATATATATATATATATATATATATATATATATATATATATTTTTTTTTTTTTTTTAAAAAGGTACAAAGTGATGGACCATGATTGACTTTCAGAAAGGTTAATCATGCTCACATGTGGCTGTCTTAAAGTGTTATTTTCAGTTAGGACTGAGAAATTTTCCCACTTCATAAGATTTCAGAAAGTAGCAGGCTAGTGTTGACCTCTACACATGCATATTCTGCACAGTGAAGGTCATGCATTTTAGTGTTTTACTCCATTTGGACCTTTAAGCTACGATATACTGAAGTGCAAGTGGGAGGAAGTTTTAAAACTGTCACAGCAATGACAGCAAATCTTAGCGTCATGTCTTCACAGCTCTGTCATGCATACACGGTTTCTGACAGTTTGTTTTTGAGGAAAAAGCAGACAAACATATTCGCTACGTTTCTCTCTCTAAATGCAAATAGTGTAAGTGAAATGTTTTTCATGCAGCTGAAACAAACTGGCACTAAACATGGAGCTGCTCTGTCATTATTGTCACTCCGGCTGTGTGTCTTGTAAACACGAATTAAACGCTCTGCCTCCTCCTCCCATTACAGGTTATCATCCGGAGTGTCACACGCCAACCATCGAACCGGAAGCTGACAGCGATTCGTGGATATGTCGGCAATGTGTCTTTGCAGTCGCAACCAAGGTCAGACGGCTAATCTCTACGTTTCACATGCTGGGGGGAAAAACATTCAGTGCGTAATATAGGAGAAATCCAGTCAAATATATCAAGCTGTGCTGCGGCTACCCTGTTGTGTGTGGCAGGTAATGGGTTTATTCGAGGTAAAAGCGCACTAATTCTCTCAGTATTGACTTGAGTATTAGATGTTCTACATTATGTCAGTGAAATCATGAACAATCAATAGCTATGAAGCTGAAACTGGAGTTGAGAAAAGTACATTTAAAGTCAATCAATCACATGTGCTCCAGTTCTGTAGATATGAGATGAGAAGGCACTCGCTTAATTGTCAATCGGTCAATGTCCATATCTCATTGTCCAGACTTCCGCTTCCTCGGACACTATCTCTCACAGCTGACCTACAATAAAATGAAACGAATTGCCTTCTCCCCATCGCATGTGATCCGTCTCCCTCGCTGCTCTGACATGACAGTGATTTCAGAGGTCGCAAACCAATCAGTTCTGTCCTCAAATTGTATTCACAGAGAGGGGGGGCCCTCAAACGGGGGCGCTTTGCCCGGCTCATGCAGTTTATGAAACTTCGGCTACCCTATCAGCTGTCATCCCTGGACTGGGACCCACAGCACCTGACCAATCAGCAGCAGTGTTACTGCTACTGTGCCGGACCTGGAGAGTGAGTGACACTGCAGAGGCCAGTTTTAAGTTTGACTGTACACTTTGTGTATGCTCCTAAACTTTTTTCATTCTCCCACAAAGCTTGAACTCAGATATCTCAAAGGCGTATTGTGGGTTATTTATAAAGCGCACGCAGTGCATCTGACATGTCTCAGTCAGTTGAAACTGGCTTTCTTTGAGTGAAATTCTATGTATCAAAGATCAAGTCAGATATGCAATCAATAAAATAAAAGTACTCCAAGCTATCTTTTAAATGCACTCTCTGTGTTTGGCTAGCTCCTATGTAGTACTTATGTAGTACCTCAAGTAGAATAAAGCAAACGCCCAACTGTGAGTCGTGGGACCACAAGATACGTCTTATGAAATGCTGCAGTCATCATTCGGTAGCCATCGCTCAATTATGCTGCTGGACACATTCATTCATTCATTTGTGTGTTTAAAGTCTCTCTTGCTGTTTCTTTCTTGTGACTGGGTTGCAGGTGGAACCTGAAGATGTTACAGTGTGGCAGCTGTGGTCAGTGGTTCCACGAGGCCTGCACGCAGTGTCTAACCAAGCCTTTGCTGTATGGGGACAGGTACATTACAGGGTATCGCTGCAGAAAGCTGACAGTATACTCATAATTATGTTGAAATTTTGTGCAGCTAACACATTACAGTATAATGCATTTGTTTATGTGCACTTTTTAAAACTTTCCCCGGGAGGGTTATAACTTATTTGTTAGATTTTGTTGGACGTTTGAAGCAGATGTTGATACTTGAGGGTAAAGGTACATCAATTCTGATAATTATATGACTGCAAAAAACTTTTTGGCTTGCTTGATAAAAACAGTAAAGCAATGATGCACATTTTAACAAATAAAAAAGACAAAATCAAAATAAATAACAACTCAATTAAGAACTCAATCAAAATGTTTGAAACTTAAATTAACGATAAGGATATAAATTAAGAAAAACAAAGCAAGACATTTTTAATCCTCTTTGTCTTTCCTTATCTGCTAATAAACAGTCAACATCAATATTAAGGCGGTGTATTAGTCACGATCTATAATTGGATCGCGTAAGTCTGTAATTTCAAGCATAGCTTAGTTTACATTGTTTTTTCATTATTACTGCTCACCAAATATCATTTACTTTTAGATCCAGCCTCTTTAGATATGTAATTACCCTGCACAGAAAGTACCTGTGTTCTACTCGGCATACATTTGCTATTGTTGATTATTTCGTTGTTGTTGAATGACACACATGTAGCACAGCTTCTCAGTGGTTCAAAAGGCAATCTCAAATATTCCATATGCTTTATATTTACTTAAAAATATACAAATAGAGAAAAAATCTGCACATTTACGAAACTGGAAGCAAACAGTAAAATTTGTTATTTTAAACAGATTCATAGCAAAGTGTGAATCCACTATCAATATTATTAATTAGCTGATTGTCTCAGTTTATTTGAGATAAGCAGATAAACAGTCTATTTAAGGTAAACAGATAAAGTTGTCCACATGACAGCTTCACTCATCAGAGAAGTGCCTTAATTAGCTTAAGACTAAATTATTAGTGTGCCTGTTAATGTACTCTGTGACTCGCTCTACAAGGACAACAGCTCATTACATACTGAGAGCAAAGGGACGGTGACAGACACTAAGCAGGCATATCACCTCACAGCTATTAGTTCAGATGTGATGCTGGGTGGATATGCAAGCTGCTGATCACTGTGTGGTTTCATAGGCTGCATCCCATGCGTGTAATAAAATGTGTCCATCCATTAAGTTATTATTGTCATTAACCATCTGTGCTAGCCAACTGGGTTTCACACCCTTCCTGACACTGTGTTACCGCCGAACCTGTCTGAAGAGGAGAGGGAAAAAAAGGAGGGATTAGATTTAGATTGACAGCCGGGGGGAGTGAGGCCGGATTGGTACAACATCTGCTGAGCAGGTGATGGAGGAAGAGTGAAGACTGAGCTCACAGTTGGAATAGTAAGCATGCACCGCTGTCATACCATGTCTGTCATCTTACCCAGTGACCTTCATGCATATAGAAGGACAGATGCACACAGTGTTGTTGTTGTGTGAGTTCAGTTTCAGGGTCATTCGGGGCAGAATGTTATTATAGTGGAAAAACAATACACCTGTCCCTTTATTTCCAGTTCTGCTTGATTTATATGATAAAATGTCTGGAGAAGACATCTATAGATAGCAAGGAAAGCAAAAATGTGGAAAAACTGTGAAGATTTATGTCCTAGATTGGCGAGAGGACGCAAATGTAGTAGCCAAAGATGGCAAAATATTCAAGAAAAAGCAAGTCATTGGCTCCAAAAAGAAGGGTGTGAGGAATCGAGACAGACAGTTTGACAGCGGACAAGGAGAAGGCAGAAATATATATCCACACTCAGCAGTGACTAGAAATGAGACACAGGTGTGTAAAACTAATAGGGGCAGGGCAGATAATCACCAAGGAGGGAGGGGGATAAGAGCAGAAAGTTAAAAATCAAACAAACCAAAAAGCCACATAATGAAGCAAATCTTCAAAGTAAAGCAGGAACTAAAGATAAATAACTAGTGCTGAAATGAAACACGAAGAACAGAGATAGGGGGACACAGACGGCAGGGGATCGTGACCTTTGTTACATGACTGAAAATGAAAGAATAAAAACCCCACACGTATCAATCACTTGAAGTTATTAATAAGAGCTCAACAAGACGTAACATAGTTCCCTGGATTAATATATCTAGATACAAAAAGAAATACTGATTCTGCAAATAATAAACAAAAGGATTAGCTATTTTGTAAAAAAAATAATAATAAAGATGCTTACCTCTTGACAGAGTTGAAAATTCCCCTCCCTTTTAAAAAAAATTTCATGGAGATGTTTTGCAAATGCACCTTTTTCATCATTCAACAGTCCTAATGTGTCCCTGTGATCCAAAACACAAGGTTCAAGGTTCCTTATTTGTCACATGTATAGTTATACAAGTATAACACACAGTGAAATATAAACAAATCACTTATGTTTTGGGTGAAGCCCCACCTCTCTGTAATCATAACCCTAAAAAAAAAGTTACATGACCTCCTTGCCATAGGTAACTATTACACAAACAAACTCATCAAGAGTAAAAGAAATGGTTTTTTAGGAATAACCTGAGATGCTTGTCTGAATTTTTGTTTTTTTCTTCTGTTTTAGGTTTTATCAGTTCCAGTGCTCTGTATGTACAAAGGGACCAGAGACAATCCAAAGACTCCCCATGACTTGGTGATTTTGACATTTTGACTGTAACATATTTACTGACATTTTTACAGCCAATGAATATGAACAGAAACAGAAAATACATTTTAAAGAATTAATTCCACCCATTTTTGGTAATCACGTCTGGTTGACACACAAATTAATATAAATTGTGTCCATTGAAAAGAATATACAAAAAATGACACCAAATATTGATTGTTTATGTCCGTGCTGTTTTTGCATTTTACCTGTGTCTTGTGTAACGGACTCTTACTCTTTTGAAATGCAGGGTGGATTTGGCTCATTTAGTACTCTACCATCTCTCGCTGTGCTGCAAGAGGAAATACTTTGATTTTGACCATGAAATCCTGTCCTTCACCAATGAGAATTGGGACTCGTTGCTGCTAGGCGCGGTATTGATATTTCCCTGTTTCAGGACCATGATGAAATGATGTGAAATGCTGCCAGGCTTTTTTTTTTCTTACATTTGAGACTTAAAGCCTATTAACCAGCATTAAAGTAAAATTAAAGTTAAAAATGTATGACCTCTATGTAAGCTTAAAGGAGAACACCAAGTTAAAAATTCAGTGTTGATCTAGGACAGCGGTTAGTGACCTTACTTGGCCAATAGACCCCCACAGCCGTATCAGATTAACTGAACTCTCCTCCACTATCACCAAGTGACAATTATTACTGTTTTGAATGGGTTAGCTGCCTTGAGCTAAAGCGTTGAGTAGTTCATATGCAGTACTGTGCAGCTTAACCATTTTAAATGTCCACTGATTATTTTCAGCGAACTATTTCAACAGTTAATACATTGCTTATAAGAAATGAAGCAAACAAACTGTTTACTCAACAGTTTTTGTAGGTTTGTTTTTAGTACAGTACTCCTCTCGTAAATCTGAATGTCTTTTTTTACTGTATTTCACATGTGAATCCATCTTTGTTTTTCATAGTTTCCTTTGTCTTTGTGCACCAATTATGGATTTTTCAAACATTTTCATTCATTCTTGCAACATGTGTCTAGCAAGAATCAGTTTAATTTGAAAAATAAACTTCTATTGTCATTGGTTAATTTTATAATATTTCCTAGTATTTCATTCACAGATTGATATATTGGCACTTAGCTACTTTTAGCTATTCATTTGAACTTTACAGTGTTTCAGCTCACTATCTCAGTTCTTTATCCTTTGTTTCAGATACATATTTCAACCATTTTCCAACAGGTTATCCAGTGCTTTTAGATAACTGTTTCAGCTCTTCATCCAGAATATAAACATATGTTGTATTTTAGTTACTCAACGACAACTTTTACATCTATCCAGTATTTCTAGCTTACTATAGCCACATATTTGCATACAGGGGAATTTAAGATCACAGTCCCTACAATTTATCACATTTAGATGGGCTTTTAAAAAAATATATCATTATTATATGTTCATTTATCCTACTGGGGGACAAATATCCCTCATAAGGAATCAGTCATCTCTTATTAACATCTGTGCTAAAGTCATAGCACCATGTAAAAAGTCTAGTTTCCCCCCCAGGAGAATAAGCAGGAAGGTAAAGAGTTTCCTGTCTCTGTGTCTGAGGTTTTGAGTTCTCCTTTAAGTTGTTCTTAGTATCAAATTTGACATGTACAACAGGGATTTTTAGCCATATAGCCAAAGTAGTTAACAACATTATTGCTGTCAGAAACTGTAAAACAAAGTGATTGTATGCATTAGAGGTTTTCTGTCTGGTGGTCACCTACTGTGTAAACACAGCTTTGATTTTTCATTCCTGTCTGTCCTCCAGCTCTCTGACACGCCAAGGCAAGACCGCTGTCACAATCTCCTCAACGCTCTGAACTCCCACAAGGACAGGTAAGTCATTGCATATGATGAGAAGAATAAACACCAACCACACATGACTGGAGTGATGAGTAGCACTTTATGAATACAAGACTTTTCTTAGTGCACTGAAGGTAGTAGCGTTGGACGTGCAGGTTCAAACTGGCGAGGTGTATTGCATACAGAGCAAGTGAACTATGGCTGCCAGTTAGACCAGATTAAAAGTACAACTTTTTGATACTTGTTTGGTCTAGCTGGACAGGAATCGTTGGTATTAATTATTTAAAAACAGTCTAGCAGTTAATATGAGCAAATTTTCTTTGAATATTTGAAAAAACAGAGAAACCTTGTGGCCAAAAAACAGCAGTTTTCTCCAGGCAGACTCTGCTCTAATTATGTACAAGTTAATTACGCAGTCACTACCTCTGAAATGCTCCTGATTCAAATTTTTCATCAGGAGAATATGTACATTGTGTTACACAACTTAAAGCTTAATGTTGACGTCACAGAGGACTGCTAGAAACACACACACACACACACACACACACACACACACACACACACACACACACACACACACACATGTAAGGTGATGATACAGTTTAAGAACCAGCTGGAGACAGAAGATGTTTTTCCGTGTTTCCCAGGTTTGTCTCTGGAAAGGAGATCAAGAAGAAAAAGTGTCTTTTTGGGCTTCAGGTTCGAGCCCCTCCACCGCTGACGTCCGATTCGTCGCCGCTCATCACCGACCCACCTATCAACATCACGCACCGGAGAAGGTCAGAGTAAGGACACTGTCTCTCATTTTTGGCTCTTATCTCAGTAAGAGCTGTGAGATTCCCACAGGGCATATAGTCATTATGCATGAACAATTAACTTAGGAATCAAAAGACTGCAATTTTCATATAGCAGCACAAGTATCAGCGTCTCAATATTTTCCTAAAAGAGCAGAAAGCTCCCCTGCGTGCTTTCGTGTGATTATCTACCCAAGTGTGTGTGCACATGCATCTGCACGTGTCCTGTAGATTTCATAGACATCATAAATCATTTTTAGTACTTAGCTGGTGCGTATTGAGACTGAATTACAATGGAATCATTTGCAGAGTGGAGCAGTCTTGAAGGGAGGATTTTCATTTCACAAAACCATCGTATCATTTATGAAACACAAATTTAAAATTTATCCGAACAGAATCCAGATATGTATATTAGAGATGTAACACGCATTGTCTTTGCGTACCCAAATTTCTACAAATTCCCTCTGCTCAGACAGCAGGTTTGTTGGTTCAACTAGTTTTGTCAGTTTTCTATAAATGAGCAGCCAGCCACATCAGAAGCATTAAGCAGTGCATCCATTTTAAGAGATATCGTTTGTTCATCTTATAGAGGGAGCCAGCAGTAAAGAAAGCAGATATTAAAGGATACTGACGGACATTTGAGACATCTGAATGGACATTGTTCTCAGTATTAGGTTTAAAGTACTTACAAAAGACATCAATTGGTTATTTTGTTAAAGCAACATGGGATGTGATTGCTTAGTAGCACCAAGCTGGGGAGGCATGTAAAGGCTGATATATAAGTTGGTGTTTTATATCAGATTTTGAGGAAAGAATGTTCTATGCATAGCTCTATATTTTATATATCTTTACATTTTTCTTATATATTTGAATCCATAATCTGCAAACACTGTAGCTTTTAGCAATTTAGCTTTTTTGATAGTTAACACGATCTGAACTGACTGAATAGGAAGTTTTGTTCGAGATATCTGCTGGGTACGCTGAGACCTTCAAAGATTTGTCTTCAGATTTGTCTCCCAATCAGCTCAATATTGAAGGATAATATTTATTAAACCATCCGGATCTTATAAGTGAAGTTGTGCTGCTGATTGACAGGAGGAGATGACCATCTGAGCATCCTTGAACATTGAGCAAAGACTTTTGCTAACATACAACATTTCATTTAGATATTCATGCACCTCAGAGGACGATATCTAAACAATTACTGGGTCGTGTGAGCCGTGGTCTAATAGCACCATTCACATCAGATATCAGCATTATCATTGTAAAAATGATAATGATTTGTGTTCGTGACTTGTATTTGTTGCGTGTATTTTTCTTATACATAATTCATATAATTGTGTTGCATGAGAAAAATACAAAACTGGCCACTTTCACGAGTTAATCCGAGTACAGAAAATAAAGCTCTTATGAGATAAAAAAAAAACACATCAATATTTACTGTAATTCTTTTTTATATGTACCCTTTCTTTTGTGACCCAGACTGAATTGAGCTCTAAAACTAATGTCATGGTTTTCTTTAAATTGGCTTTGGTGAAATTGTCATCTTTTTCTGCAAAGTACTGCAAACAGATTCTTATTGAATTTCAGCTTGCACACCAGAAATATTAAAGTTATATGTGCAGATTGTAATGTTATTTCTCCCCAGAATATAAACCTTTTTATATTAACACTTCATAAGATATCCTCTAAGATATCCTCCTTACAACAGAATGTCAGCTTTATACTCTCTTATAATCCACTGACCAGACTGCCGTGCTATTTGCTAAAAAAAAAAAAACACGCTACGAGAAGGATAAATCTCTTCATTTAATGACTATTCGGTCTTTTCTTTATCATTGCCTTTAGGACAAAAGACACATTTCAATTCCTAAGACTGATAAAGTTCTAATTATAGTATAATGACAAGTATATGCTGGCCAGTCATGGAAGCATGCAGTGGAGATTTCATCCTTTGGGAGACGCTTTTGCAGTTTTAGCTTTTGCAGCTTTTATAAACAAGGTCAGTTTTAAGCACAGAGGAAGAAACAGATTGCCAGACAAAGGATGTTTAGGCTGGTCTGTATTAACAATCATCTCACTGCTCTTCTGTATCACACTGCAGTAAAAACTAAGTGTTGCACACAGGGACTCTGTCTCTGTGTGTATCCTTGTATACTTATTTATGTGTTTTTTTTTGCTCACTTCAGCCCATTGTCGCTACCCTGCCAGAGGAGAGTGGGGGGGCCAGAGTCACGTAAATCAAAGCGTCGCATCATGGAGACACAGGTCAGTGCCTCTGTCTTCAACTCAGGGGAAGGGGGGAGGAGGTCTGGGGAACAAAACCTCTCTGGTATTTTTTCCTTTTTTTAAATTTTTTTTTCATGCATCCAGGTAAACAGCTCTCTGCGATCCAAATAACCTGTCAGTCAGAAACTGTGATGAAGGTTCATTTCGCAGTCGAGCTCAGTCTGTGTCTTTTTACACCCAGTGCAGCTCAGTGCCTCATATTTTTCTTCTCCCTTTCGCTGTATGTTGAAAGCCTGCTGATGCTTTACAGTCTGCTGTTCGCATAAAGGCTAGCACGTGAGAGATGAAGTGTAGTGTATGTGGCTCAGTTAAAATGTATAATTCAAATCCAATCTTGGCTGCTCATGTATTTCATCAACACCTGCAGTTCAGCGCCACATTTATCTTGATCATCAAATCCAATTCCCAGCGGACTGCACGGAAACAAGGAACATCACATGCGGTGGTTACTATTTTTACACGGCATTCTTACAGTGCTCATTGTACTTTGTCGTCCTACACATCAGTCATCCATGTATGTGCACATACAGTAATCCTGGAACAATACGCTCTGCAGAGCACTCGTTTCCACTCTGGCACATCCAGGCCCCATTGTGCCCCGTTTGATTGATGCTAATCCCCGTCCGTCTTGGAGGAGCTGCTTCCTTGTACTGTGGAAAGTGAGATGGGAAGGAATGCTGATATGCGTATCCTGGGATCACTTCCAAGTGCACTTTGCAGTCAATTACAGTTTGGCCAGGTGGCGCTGGCACCTTGACAGTCCAGCACTGACAGAGCACATCCATTTAAAGACACAGATGTCGACTAAGGCCACTGAATAATAATCCCATCCTAATAGTAATGCTGGAGAAGGGAATGATAATGGGCTCACTCTGGTGCTATATGTCACAGTCCAGTGATGAGAAATCTTTAGGTGGCATCCTCCGAGATGATGCCTCCAGTGATTGATGGCTCTGATGATCTTCTGATGTTTTTACTTGTCATGGGTCATGAGTCGCCGCAGAGCAGCACTATGAGATGTGCTATGGAATGATGCGTCTAAGGGAGACATCCTACTGCTGTGTCTGATGAGCCTTGATGATGTGGCATCCTGTTATTTATTTGGATTTAAAGATACAGTGATGTAAAGAAAAAAAAAGAGTTTTTACCCCCTTCCTGGTTTCCTATGTTTTGTATGTTTGTCACACTTAATTGTTTCAGATCATCAAACCAATTTAAATATTAGACAAAGACAACACAAGTCAACACAAAATGCAGTTTCTAAATGATGGTGTTTATCATTAATTACCACAGCAAGTTTTCTAGGTCCTGAGCAGCAAAACAGCCTCCACCGCCATATTTTACTGTGTGATGTTCCTCTTCTGAAATGCTGTGTTACTTTTACGCCAGATATAATGGGACACACACCTTCCATAAGGTGTCTCATCAGTCAACAGGATATTTTCCCAGATGTTTTTTGGCAAATGTGAGACAAGCCTTTATGGTCCTGTTGGTCCGGAGTGGTTTTGGATGCCAGTCTCTTTCTTATTGTTGAATCGTGAACTTTGACCTTAAATGAGACATGTGAAGCCTGGAGTTTTTTTATGCTGTTCTGGGTTCTTTTGTGACCTCCTGGATGAGTCATCGCTGTATTCCTGGGGTAATTGGTCATTCCTGGGAAGCTTCACCACTGTTCCAAGGTTTGTGTGTATAATGGCTCTCACTGTGGTTCAGTGGAGTCCCAAAGCCTTAGAAATGGCTCTGTGACCCTTTCCAGACTGATAGATGTCAGTAACTTCTCCGGTGTTTCTTGTGATCGTGGCACGATGTGTCGCTATTTGAAACCTTTTAGCCTGCTTCTACTTTGTGAGACAGGTTCTAGTTAAGTGATTTCTTGATCCAAGAGGTCTGCCAGCAATCAGGCCTGAGTGTGTTTAGCGAAACTGAGCTCAGCTTTCTAGTAAATGTTGTTAATCACAGTTAGTTCATGATTTAACCAGAAAGGCAATTACTTTTTTTTACACAGGACCAGGTATGTTTGGATAACCGTTCTCCTTTAATCAAAAGCATTTTGAATTTACTGAGGTTATCTTTGTCTAATATTTAAATCTGTTTGATGATCTGAAACTTTGAAGTGTGACAAAAAACAGGAAATCAGGTCAGGTGCAAGCACTTTTTATTACACCACTGTATATCTGCCCGTTTTTGTCATCAGGCAGTGCAAGGAAATGGAAATCAACCTGTTCTGTATCTGTAAGAATAGCAAAAAGCCTTCAGGATGGATATCCCCTCAGTTTTAAGATGTGTTCACTCTGGTTTTCAGCATGCTCACCTGTCTCTAGACGTATCTGTCATAAAACAGAACGTTCCCTGTGCAGAATTGACTTAATGCATGAGTGAGCACGGAGGTACGACTGCTTCATTGACTCCTGTGATCTTGGCATCCAGACACAAGCTGATCTGTGTGTGTCTTCTGTGCCCAGGCATGTCCACCCCCAGTAGCTGCCAACCCTATTGAGCTACTGCCATGTTGCCATGGCTACATGGGTGGGGCCAGCCTGTATAACTCCAGGAAGTCAGAGGAGGAGCTTAACCTGAGGTAAGAGTTGTAACATTTTATTGCTCAGGTGAATTATTCATGAATAAGAGAAGTTTTCAGTTGTACAGTTTTGTTCCTGCTCAGGTAAATTATTAATGGATGTAAGAAGAGTTAAAAACTCACTTCACCTGTGTAAAAAGTAGTATCCATAATTTATAATAATACAAATATAATGGCTAGGAGGAGGAGGTGACTCATCTGGTTTCAAAAGGATGTCCATTTTTAGAGAAGCCAATGGGAAAAATAACACTTTGGACCTCTTGTCTGTGACCTCAGTAAACACTGTCCTGATGACTTTTTGGACTTTTAGATTCAGGTCTTATTGAATGCAAACAGCACTCATTTTGTAAATTATTGCACCTTTTGGAGTCAAAAAGAATAACGTCACTTAAAGTAATGGACTATCAGTAATGGTTAAAGGGTGAATCATTAATAGCTGTAGCTTATTAAAAGTATGCGTGACAGTTAAAATTACAAGCTAATAGTATTAATAAACAAATACAAGTGTTATCTAACGTTTGAAACAGAGTAGTTATGTAAAAAGTTATATTTAATTAACTATTGGCTGATGAATACTGATGAATAGTTGAAGGCGGAGATATGGGTTTATAGTTGTTATCAAATTGTTAGCTAAATATTATGAATAAATGAATAAATACCATTTAAAAAATGAAAAATGTAATAAAATATTGTTGTCTAACAGTATAAATAAAGTTGTTGTCAAGGCTAGCAAAGCAGACTCAGGCGCAGACCACAAACTCCTTCAAACAAGAGTGCATTTATTTACAGTGCTCTCCACAGTGAAATATATGTACAAAGGTGTTTGGGGAAAAGGGGCCGGGGTTCCAGGGTCCGGGAGTGAAAGGGGCAGGAGTCCAGGGAGGGAAGATTTCCACACAGCTTTCTTAAACACAAACAGCTCCTCTTCTCTCCACCACCACTCTGGCTCACGCTCAGTCACAGTGCACAGGGAACGGGTCCAGGGGGAATCTACACACATACAGATAAACAGTTAGTCTCCAGGTTCAGGCGTACTCACAACTTAAACTTTGCAGATTGCAGGACGACTGACGCTGATGGCTCAACGATCCAGCGACGAGTAGCGCAGGTCCGCCATCTTAACTAGCACTAATTCATAATCAGTGGCAGGTGTGCTGATCATCCCCAGGTGCGTGGGCCAGGGGCGGGAGCCCACACTAAGCTCCGCCCCGGCAGGAGAAAGAGAGAGCGGGAGAGAGCGAGAGAGAAAGAGAGCAGAGGCGAGAGCTGACGTCAGCTGGCGAGGTGCGCGGACCATGACAGTTGTTTGTTGACGATGAGGGCTAATCAAGCAAAATTAGTTGCTACGCGTAATACTTAAGTATCTGTTAAACTGAATAATGTCAGGCTGAAATAGTAGTCTTAAAATTATAGTAAGTTGAAAAAGGTAAATAAAAGTAGGTTATGATTATAAAAGTGACCAAATCCGGTTTCAGATGAGCTCAGCTGAACTCACTTGAACATGATAAGATTGTTGATGCCATCAAACATGCCTTTGAGGGTGTTGGGTCAGATGAAAAGCACAGGGCCGCACGGATAAAGGTAAAAATGAGAAAATACACGAGGAACCCGTCAAAAACCTTGTTTCCATCATATTCTTTAGGCAGTAGAAATCTCTGTGGCAGAAAAGTAAGTAACCTGAAACAAATAACTCCAAGGCTAGAAATCACAAAAGTGTTGTTGTTTTTTTTCAAAGAGGCTTTAAAATAAATTCTTTTCCTTTTAAACCCAGCTGGATGGAAATTGTGTGTCAACCTGTCTGAATCCCCTTCACAGCTCTCCTCCAAAACGGATGTATGCCCTATACCACACCACCTACAATGGGAACTCAACACTCTCCAGGAGTCTCCATCACTACAACAGGTTTTTCTCATTTATCCTCCTCATATTTAGACTTAAATCTTATATAGTGGCTCACTGCTGACTTTGTCTGGGGTAACTTGTCATACTATAATGTAGTGTATGTATATATGCTTGTATGTTCCCTTTCTAGACGAGTGGACCAATCTTGAACACCTTTGCATAAGCACTGCCTGGGGGCACTGTGAGTGCCAACATATATGTGGTGTATACAAATATTTTAGACAGATCCCTCAATCGTATACATTTGACAGTTGAGCACCGAGTGGCACGTTTGTTGACGTTCAGTGTGCGCACACTACATATTTTATCGGTCAGCACAAATTTTTAATCTTCCCAGTGCAGCTGAGCAGCCCCCCTTATCGATTAAGTTATCAAAATAAACCACTACAAGCACCGCAGGCCTGTGTATGAAACAAAGAGAATATAAATGAAAATCTGCTAAACGTTTTATGTGCTCACAATTAAGAGATTCATTATGAAGAAGTCATTCTGGTTTTTTCAAGTTAATTATCAATGATTTTCTTGACAGTTATTGTTTCTTGGCCTAACACCAAAGCAAAGACTGGCACGTAGCTCAGAATTATGTAATTTATTCATAAATTTTTCTGATTCTGATATTCTGATCTAAAATTACATAAATAACTTAAAAGGAACTAGTTGACCATTCATTATTACAAATGTTTTAATAGTTCTGAGATAAAACACAGTTGTTGTCATCTTGTATCTCTTATAATACAGGTATAAAATATTTTTAAGTTATTTAAATATTACTTAACTGTAGATTTCTTAATATAATTTTTTGTTGGGTTTTTTGAGCGCAAACCTACAGTAATTGATTAATTAATTAATTAGTTGTTAAATTTTGGCTCTTTTGGAGCAGACAGCAAGGTTATTTTACAGTTTTTAAACTGACCATGAAACTCTTATTCTGCACAGAGAATCTGTAGTTAGTGCTAATATTCAATTCATGTCCATAGTTGGTATTTTATATACAAGTTAAAAAATCTAAATGTTTTTCTCATAAAACCATACTACTGACTACTACAGATCAGGAACTAGAATAAAATATACATAACAGAATAAACTTAATGTAACTTAAAATAATATCTTTAATACAGTTATCTAAAATATCAAAAACTGACTTGGTCTTTGCCAACCATTTATTTTTTTTACATCTATAATTAACTTCATAATTAACTATTCAGTTGGTAATAACCTCTATTGATGGGGTAAGTGTTTAGATCCTTGGCTGATACATGGTTGACTATGCAGCTTTGCAAATTGGTTGCTAATTCTCTGTCTGCACAGAGTTTGGTCACAAATATCTATTAGGATAAAATAACAAAGTAATTTTTATACCCCAAACTTCACAGGTTAACTTGGCTGTAATGTAATGTTTGTAATATTGTTTTGCATTAACACTTTCTTTGGCCTATTATTAGTACCATGACTTTGGAACAGAAAAAGGGCGATTGTGACATATTTTCACAAAATTATTATTAAAAAAAACCGCAGCAAGCAAGAGTGATGAGAGCAGTGAGAGCGGCATCGATTCAAGAAGACACAAACCAAAAGTCTACCTAATATTAATATATGGGTTATTTACGAACTTCACTAATACTATATTTAATTTTTTTTTCTTAGATAAAATATGTGAAGGACCGACTGATCTCCATCCAGATGAATCCATCCTCTTTTCCTAACTCCTCCCCTTCTCTTTTCCTAGCATGGAGGACAACTGCAGGTTACCACCAACATACTTCCCATACCCCCTCAATTCCAACAGCAACCATCACCACAACCACCTCCACCAGCACCATCACAACCACCAGCACAACCACCAACATCAACACCAGCTGGGGCAGAAGCAGCTGGAGCCCCTCATTCTACGTGACTTACCTCCTTATCAGGCTGGCATGGGTGCAGGAGGTGGTGTAGGCGGAGGAGGAGGAGGTGGCAGCGGTGGTGGAGGAGGAGGAGGTGGCGGCGGCGGCGGGGCACCGGGAATGGGAATGGGAGGTGGGGACGGAACAGTGGCCAGGAGCTGGGGAGGAGGGGAGGCAGTGAGGATCCTGGCGAGACGAGTCACACCTGACGGGAAGGTGCAGTACCTGGTGGAGTGGGAGAACGTGAGTTTGTACTGAGACAAAGAGCGTAAACTAGAGACACAATGACTGTTTTGCAGTTGTCACAGAACTGCTGTGTATGTAATACGTGGCAGTGTTTAAAGTACAAACAAAACAAAAAGGAAAAAAAATTCTACACGTTGCAAATCCAGGTTGCTCTCATAGCATCACCTCTAATTCTACATCATTATAACCTCACTACTTGTTACTAAATGTCCCTCTTTGCTAGTGTTTCTCTGATATTTGTACTGTTAACTTTGGAATATGCCTTTGCATTTATCATCTTTTACAATGATGAGGGAAAATGTGTAAACCTCCTGATGATTTTATCTGTGTTTGGACCACATTAATATTTGTAATTAAAAGGCCACGCTTAAAAAGAAATATCTGAAATTTCAACATTTAACAGTCAGAAACCCCCAAATATACTTATTTTACTTTGTTCTGGTTCAGTTTTGTGTTGAAACCTAGTTATCACAAATAAAAGAGTGGAGTTAGAGTCACTTTAGACAAAAAGCAGAGAGAAACAGCTGACCTAGATCCATCCTAAGCTCATTAATTTAAATGTTATCGCTGGCATGCTTATTTTAAGATTTTATGGCTCAGTTTTAGGAACAGTTTGTGTTGGGTGTAGCTTCAAATGTAATGTACAAGTGCAAAGATGGTAACTACCGCTTTTCTGTGGGATGTCCACAGTAAGAAAACAACAAAGCGTATTTCCTAAAATTTGGAACTATTTCTTGGCAAAAAACCTACAATACACCATTTAATTGTTCCTGCCCACTAAATTAGAATAATGTACAATACAGCTTGACTCGATGCACAAAATGACAGGAAATGTGTAAGAGAACAGGTAGAAAAAGTATTACTGTGATAATAAACAAGAATTTGATGATTTACCAGAAACGAGAATCAAATTTTGCCAAAAAGTGAAAATTGTTTTCCGCTTTGTTAACAGTTTGACCATATTACTACAGGCAGGTCATGAGGACGAGCTCAGCCACTATTTCACACATCTATTTGATTTGGCATTTCTCATAAAATATATAAATGCAGCGTGCTATTTAAACTGGTTCAAGTTGCCAATAGTTGCAGTGCATCTGCAAGCTACTTTGGAACCCTCTTCCAGAGTCAGTGTCATATCCGTTATTATTATTATTGTGTATACTTTGCTTCGTCTCGCTGCTGCTCCATGCTGCTAAATATAAATGACCATAGACTAAAATACTCTGAACTATACTTTAATATTTAGATAGTATGATGTGATGATGATTCATTAATTTGAAAATATTGTGATTCTGACATCTTTTTATTTTCTGTAAAATGAAAATTGCTTCTTTTTTAAAAGAATTTGGACATCTGAGGACTACAATCACTAAACTGATAGAGCAGGCCCCATAAAGTTTTACTACATTTAATTACAAAACTCTAAAAAAGTTGTGACACTGTGTAAAATGTACATGAAAACAAAATGTAATGATTTTCAAATCTCATAAACCCACAGTTGTTTAAACTGAGACATTTTACTTTTCATGAATAAAATGGCTCATTTTGAATTTGATGTCAGCAACAAGGGTTAAAAAAGTTGGGATTGGGGCAAAAAAAAGGTTTGAAAAGTAAGTGTTACTAAAAGAAACAGCTTGAGGAACATTTTGCAACTAATTAGGTTTTAAGTGGCAACAGCTCAGTCACATGTTTGGGTATAAAAAGAGCATCTTAGAGAGGAAGAGTTTCTCAGAAGAAACGGGCCAAGTTTTCACCATATATCTATATCTATATAGAGATATATATATAATTTGAAATCTCACTGAAAATCAATATTGGTTGACAGCGATCTTCAGGCCCTCAGGTGACACTGCATTAAAACAGGCAAGAGTCTGTCATTGAAGTCACAGCCTGGGCTCAGGAAGACTTCCAGTTGAAAACATTTGATATGTTTGCAACTGGTATGAAAAAGAACAGTCAGGACTTTTGGTGAGCTAGAATTCTATATCAAACAAAAATGGGATATTATTCTTCTCCTGGAAGTCCAGCAACTGGCCTCCTCAGTTCTTGTTCTTCACTGTTGTTAAAAGAAGCGACGATGCCTCACAGTCAACATCGTCCCATCTTTTTGGACATATTTTGCTGCCATTAAATTCAAAATAAGCATATATTTTTCTTAAACTAGTAACATTTTCTCAGTTTAAACTAGTATGTGTATTATGCTTTCTATGTTCTGTTGTGAATAAAATATGGGTTTATGAGACTTGCAAATAACTGGATTCTGTTTTTATTTATATTTCACAAAGCTTCCCAAACTTTTTGTACTTTTTACAGCTCACAAACATTTATCAAGTTATTAACAGCATTTGCTACTGATATCCAAGAAATGAGACGTCAAGCTTCCATCAGCTTTCGCTTTTCTAATTGCTCATTCATCAACTCGTGGTTAATGTTCACGTGGAGTTCAGCGAGAAAATGAGCCCAGAATGTTATCAGAGACGAATGGCCCTCTCATCAGTGAGAGGCATTATGACAGCCTGCTGGTGGCTGCTGGCTGTGCATGAAAAAGCAGTAACCTTTTAATGGACACAGTACTACAGACAGGCTTATATTTTGGACTACGTTGGGGGGAGTTTAATGCCTCACTGACGAGTACGTTATTGAAGGATTTGACTTTGGCTCTATAAACAACAAATTCTCTGGAGGTTTTCATGTTTTTTTTTTCATCACAGTATGTTAATAAGAGATTGTATACATGTTATTATGGGGATACTTATTTGTTATGTTAGATTTTGTCACACATAATTTACATTTAGACTACTGTTATGTCTTAGAAATAGGAGCCACAAGAGGGCTTTTGTTTTATAGATAGAATTATATATTCACAATATATTGCTATGATGGAACAACTTTATTTTATTTATTTTGATGTGGTTGCATAGTGCCTATATAGGGTGTGTACCTGCCGATTGGTCTGCTCGACTGGGTCGGCCAATCAGACGGTGAAAAGACACGAATGAGTCCATACTGATACAAGTGAAGGCTCGTTGTTGACAGATCCAACAGTACCTCAAAGGTTTGGGGTTCCCTTAGATAATGCATGAATTTTGAGAAGATTGTGATATTATATAAAATGCAACCGATTGGTAATGTTATCTGTGACAATTAAGGGAATAATCGATCATTAATAATTTATGTTTTATAATAGATAATCTATGTAGAAGTACAGTGGTAAGTTTTCAGTGTCACTCCTATCTTCCAACAACATCTACACAAACTCATAAATCACTTATGATGAGTGATTTCATTCATCCTTAATTGTCATTTACAACATATGTTCAATCTTATGCTGTAGGAAAAACCCCCAACTTGGAGTAGTCAAAGTGACCCCCAAACCTTTGTGTACGTGTGCATAGACGGACCAGTTACGCTGCTGAAGAGAGTTTTTTAATCGAACAGGACTGTGATGTTACTGTACATTCCAAACAACAAAACAGTATATAAACACATTTTAGCAAAGCATACATTTAAAGTCATCACAGTGGAATTATTTGAAAGAATTTTCTTTTCTTTTGTCTGTTTATGATGGGACTTAAATGTCATAAAGATCAGCTAAAGGCGCTCCCACTCCAATACTGTTCACAACAGTACAGGTAAATAAGACACTCCATACTAAAACCATAGTTTTCTTCCAGGGACTAACAGTCTATGGTTTAAATCTAAAACAAGGCATTAAGCACGAATGCATCAGCTGAGGCCTGACTGCTCACGTCCCATCTACTTAAATATGTTTATGGAGGTGAAGTGGAGCTGCTGAAAGTTGGATTTTATCTTTGTGCAAACAGGTTACATAAATCTAGAAAACTGTTGTGCGGGTTTCAGAGTTTATATTTTATACAGAGGTTTATTTCAACAATCTGTTTGATAAAACTTACACAACATGCACATTTGTCAGTTCTATCTTTTAAAGAAAGACTGCGTTACAGGTTTAGTTAAAAATAAAAAGACTAGTACAACATTTATGCAGTTATAATTGATGCAAAATGCTCAGATTTTATTTAAATAGCAACCTCTTTGTTATATTAGCTCCTGTCCAGTAAGACAATATTGCATTGCAATTCTCATCCTCCTCAGTGACTATTTGACTGTAGTTTATTAGGGAGGAGTGTGTTGAACCTTTCTAGGCGATGGTGATGAATGTATTTGTGTGTTTTCTATGGTATGTCCATACCCGTCAAGTGCTTGTTATAGGTTGTACTCTTGGTGGAAATCAACCAGATTAGTTTAAAACAAAACAGGAGGAAATAAAACATCTACATTAAAGAAAAAAAAAACCATTTATTTTGGGAGACGTGGTCTTCTTTTTCTGATTAGTAGTCAAGTCCAAGTTCAGTTTTGATGTATTTTTGAAGAAATTACATTTGTACATGTATACTCTGCGTTGATACACCTAATATGTAACATGAAAAATAAAAAAGTTTCACCTCTCTGTTGCACTGTTCTATTAAAAAAACTTAAAAATAAGTTGTCCTGTTAGGTGTCGGTCCATCAGAAAGTGGTTCACAAGATAAATGCAAACCAGGATTAATTAATTTGCTGTCATTATTTTCCACTATCAAATTAATGTGTGTTTTACTTTCCTGGTTGAAGGTCAGAGAAGGATAAAAACACAAATTTTCAAATTTCAAATTAAAAGATCCAGATGAGCTGTTTCAGACTTTTAAACCCTTTAAACATCTTTTGTGAGAGGGAAATAATCAAAATTCATCTTTTTATTTGTCTGACAGATCGTCACTGAGATTACAGAGGGTGCTAATGTATGTGGTTCCACGCTATATATGTCCTTTGTCGAACAGGTGCAAAGACGTGCAAGCATCACCAACTGACTGTACCGTGAGAGGTAACCTCTGACAGACCCTTTGAAATGCATTTGGGTGGTTTGATTTAGATATTCACTCTGGTTTCAACCAATTCAAACCAGTGAACTCTACATGATTTCATACAAAATGTTGTGCTCATTGTCCTCCGTAGTTAATTAGAGGTGATTCAAGCATTCCTGCACTAATGGCAAAGAACAGGAATCATATTAAAACATGAGAGAATTACATTCTTAAGTAAGGAGACAAAGTAGAACCAAAAAACAGAGCTTCACATATATGCAGCTTACAAAAGAAGTGTGAGAAAAATATTTTAAAATAACTTTCACCAGAATCACTGTCAATTAGAGAATTGTTTTTTTTACCATGTTGGTCTTTTTTTAAAGTTTATTTTCCCTGTAAGGTGTTGTTATGCTGTACGGATGGAGTGATAGGGAAAACAAATTAGTACCACAACTCAACCCCGAGGTGCAATGCTCAGAGAAATCACAAAAGACCTAAGAGCTACGTTACAGACTCTACTGGCCTCAGTTACCATGTTAAATATTAAAGTTCATGACAGCACATCATAGGTTTGCAAAGCTTCCTGTGAACAAACCTTTGGACAGATGAGACCAAAGTGAAGGTTTTGGGCCATAATGCACCTCAACGTGACTGAAATGATGTGGTGAGACCTTAAGAGAGTCTAGCATAAACAAATCCCCACAGATCCCAGTGACCTGAAGAAACATTATAAAGACGAGTGGGTCAAAGTGTCTCCACAATGTGAGAGACTGACAGAGTAATGCAGAAAGTGAGTGCTTCAGGTTATTGCTGTTAAAAGCCGTTGTGCAAGCTGCTGAATCATGGGGTGTACTTGTTTTTTTAACAGGACTACACAGGTGTTTTTATATCACTAATTTCATATTGGACCAAAACATATCTGCAGTGGTGTGCGATGTCCAGTCTGGTTTTTACCACCTTAAGATGATTTTTCAATTTTTCAAAAGAACTTTCTGATGTTATAAAACAATAGAAAAATAACTCTCTCTTTAAGAATTAAAATACCATGTTTTTTTCATTAAATGCTCCCCCACTTATGTCTGATTCTGACTCAAAGAAAAACATTTTCCACTAAAGCTTTTCCAAAACATGACAGAATGGTAATATTTTCATAGTGTGACAGTTTACTAGTTATTTGGAGTAAACAACTATGGGCAGAAAATCATCACTTCTCCAAAGTGCTCAAGCTTTTAACTTTCCAAGTCAAGAAGAGGTGGATTGAGGCTGTTATTGAGCTGCTTTGTACCATTGTATTTAGAAATCATGCAATGTTGTGAGAATCCCCCCGAATTAGTCTGATGGGGATGATAAATTGTATTACAGCCAAATGTGTCCTGTAGGATGGATTAACTACTCCTTTTTTTGGCAGACAATTTACTGTTGCTGCCAACAGGAATGACAGATGTTTATTTTGTGTTCTTGCCAGTTACAATGAGACTTAAGATGAATGGAGGCAACAAATAATGACTCTGAAGAATAATGCCACATATCACTCTAAGTCCTGCGTCATATTTTATTTCTGAGAAGTGGAAGCATTAATGGTTGAAAATCTTACTGTTTTATTTATTTATTTATTTATTTACTGTTACCTTTTATAGCTGCTGGGTTGCACTGACATAAAGCCTCTTGCATTTTAATAAAATACTTGTGTGTCAGCAGCTCTTTGTTACTCAAAATAGTCAGTGAGTCTGAGGGAAGTAACTTCTTTGTTCCTGTGATTGCCGTCTGAAGGTGTGCTACTTGACATTTTTGGCAGAAGAAATTGTCTACATGCTAAAATTAACAATGAATGATTGAGCTACTTTAGTTTGCAGAGGCTGATATCGAGGCTGCTGTACCACTGTACCGTAGCTCATTGAGACACTCGAAGTGAACAGAGCCTTTGTTAATGTCATTAGCAGCACCTGTGCCTTTCCTACTGGGATAAACAGCTGCTGTGGGGGAGAAAAACCTGTTTACTGCGCAGGTGCGTAACACGAAGAATTTAATTGAAACTATTCCATCTAAGAAGGGACCAGAATCCTTCTGTCATCTTTAATAATATGTGATACGTTTCTGTGATCATCTGCTATCGCAGGTCACAGGGGATGTGCTTCTTCTCTTTCACACTAGTTTCCTTTGTTAGCATGGACACTTATTAGCGTTTTGAAGGATGCAACTCATGTAATGTGCTCCTGAAATCCCTATATTTAGTTTTATTTTCATTAATGGCCAAAGCTGCAGCTGCTCGTTTTGACCACAAGATAGCGGCAACGTCTCAACATGTGACCCAGAAGTAGGCGCTGCGCTCTGATGTCTTCAGCGTTCCTCTGAAGCTGTGAAGTCCACAATGATTGAAGCACCTTCAAGCATGCAAATAGGACATGTAAGTGTGCAAAATGTTATCTAATGAAAGCTTGTGCTGAAAACCCTACAGCCGCAGCATTGCTGCTCATCTGTTTTAAACTGGTTTTAGAACTATTATAGAATAGAAAGCAGGAATTTTTACATTTATTTCCCACTGTTTAGACTGATTTTTTTTTTCGTTTTTATGATGGTGTTATTTTGTGCTCTTGTAATGATAATAATCATTAGTAATTATAATGATTATCGATTTGATTAAATTACTTTTAGACTCACAGATTCATCCATTTAGCCAACTACTTATTCAAATTAGGGTGTCTAAGAGGTGGAGCCTAAAATGCACACAATCATAGAAAAATAAATAAATCTGGTCCCTGTTTTCCACTTGTAAACGATCACTTTTTATTGTTTATTTTTTGGATATATAACTTCAACAATAGTCTACACTGAGGCATAGAAATAAAAAAAATGAAAACATTTGAAAATAAAATAAATTAAATATTAATATATAGTTATCTAAGCACCCTGTGTAATATTTTTGGAACTGATTAAAACAACACAACTCATAACTCAAACTTCCATCTATTATTTAAATTGCACAATTACGTTCAATAGTTCAACATTCCTATTTTCCCACGTTACACAAATGCAGCATACGCCATCTCAAGGCGCCATTTTGGCTCCACAGCTTCCTATCTTGATGCAGTTCCTCTGTTTGGTCAAGTGTCGAAATCCAGCGTTATTCAATTTTTAAAAGAAAATGAATTAATTTATTTAAAATGTGAAAAGGAAATAGTTGTGTACTCGAGTATAATTCCACTGAAATCTGAAATGTCAGCATTTATGGGAGGTTGGACGTTACCTGCAGTAAGTGTGTTTTCAACAGGTCTGCAGGAGTTTCAAGAGCCAAAACAGGTTTACAGAAAACTACATTAGCTTGGCCTTATCACCTCTAACATGATATTGTGTTTTTCTTTATGTATATTTTAAATACATATAAAAAATAATGTAAAATAACCTGTAAGTTTGTACTCATGATAATAAGTAAGCGATTGTTAATCGTATCTATAGGATAGAGAATCAAAGTAGGCAATGTAAAAATCATAAGAAACACACACACACACACACACACACACACACACACACACACACACACACACACACACACACAGCCTACAGTAGCCTGAAGCAGTGGCTATAATGAATTAACACTCCTGCAACGTTATTATAATCCTCCTTTTCCACGAGGCGAGCACAAAATGTAAAATGCATAAGCTAAAGATAGGTTATAGATATTGGGAAACGTGCGCGCCCACACTCAGTAACACGCACACACATGCGCGCGTGCGCTCGTCCTCCACCCCCTTCTCCCCCCCTCTCTCTCTCTCTCTCACTCACTCACACACACTCACTCGTGTTCACCCTCACACCTCAGCAGCAGCGTGCAAATAAACGCACACACATACACACACGCACATGCACACACATGCACACACACGCGCGCGCGCGCACACATACACACACACATCTCTGCATCCTGTATTTTTTTATGCATCGGGAACCGGGGCTTTATAAGCGGTCGTGGATTATGATGCCAGTTTTTATAACAGCGGAATATTGGCTTCTTCTTCGACTCCAACTGTGAACAGCAGTAAATCCCGTGCACACGCGCGCGTGTGTGGTTTTTTTAAATTTTATTTTAATTTTTCAGAATTATTTGTAATTTGGTTTCCACGTTACTTCTGAACGCCGAGAAACCGCCGAGCGAGACGCAAAGCCTACGTTCAATGCAGTTGGAACATGTCCTATGTTCCCTTTCAAGGTAAGTCAGAGCTAATATTTTTGATATTTTTGACACCCACTGCATCTTTCTTTTCTGTCCTCCTCCCCCGTTCCTCGCCATCCTCTCTCTCTCTTTCGCTGTCTCTCTCTTTCTGTCCCTCTCTTCCCTCTCTGTCACATGAAATAGGCATATCTAAAAGCACCATAGCCGACAGGTGCATAGAGATAGCCTAGAGTGCCTTGTAGATAGATACCCACACACGCACGCACAAGCACACACGGATCCCGCGCAGCGTCTGTGGTGTGGAGCTGTGCATGCGGTAATTATAGTATCGTAATAAGGTATGCATGTGCACTAGTGTCTTCTCCTGCAAAAGCATTCCTCTGTTTGAGAGCACTCACACTGCGATCATGGCCAAAAACGCTGTAATATTCCACTAATGATCCTGTGGTGTTGTAGAGTGTAAGGAGTTTATAGCGACACGATGCTAGTTGAGTGTGCAGCATCTCTACTGTTTATATATAATGGAGTTTATACTGCTCTTATCATACTTACAGGCTTATTAAAAACATGAATTAGTGTAATGTGCTCATAGAAACTCTTAGGGTTGTATGAAGTACTGGATTGTGGTTTTATTACTTCATTTGCTTCTAATCTCATATACAATTTGCGAGATAGCCCCTTAGGGACTTTTCACTCTGATATTTCATGAAATATGTTTGATATTTTGTTGGTATCCTAAAAAGTCTGTATCTTGCTTTCCGTGTGCAAAAACTTTGGCCAACTAAATATGTAGATGACCAGAATAAGAAGCTACTTCATTGTTCTTGGTCTTTTATGCCCTCATATTCGAGTGTGAGTGGGTGAAAGGTGCTTCAGTGTACGGTAAAGGCAGATTCCCTTGGTATCATTGCACTGCAATTGTGACTAATGCTATATGTGAGCAGGCGTGCTGCAGTGAGCTGCCTCACATCTATCCAGTCGTAACATTCAATTTGCAGTGTGTGTGTTTTTGTGTGTGTGATTAGAGGGTCTAATTTGGGAAAAGCACGGTCCCTTAAGTGTGATAGCTGAAGTCAGACCAGAGTGAAATGTAACGCCCAGCGCAAAGTTTGGAGAAGCCGTGAAGGACTGGGGGTGATTTGTGTGAGTACCTGTGATCAAAGAGGGTAAAACTGTAGCAGTGTGTGTATCTGTGTGAGAGAGACAGCAGTGTGTAGTCAGTGTGTGGGTTCAGGAGAGAGTGGAGGTGTGCTGCATGTGACTGTAAGGGTGAGAGCGAGTGATGGTGCATGTGTGGATGCAAGCACACACTCACCAACCTGTAACCCTTTGTAGGACAGAATGTGTGCCTCTAAAATGGAGACTAATCTCGACCCGAAATACCCAGCTGTCAGCTCCTGGACTTCACTGTGACCCCGAAGTCATCGTCTAAGCTGCGCGTGAAAAGAGAGACCAAATGTAACTGTGGCAGCCAACTTGGTTGATTTTGCTCTTTATTCCCTCAGAGCACAGCAGATAATGGCTAAAATGCCCACCTGTGCAAGTGCAGCTATAGATGTTGGTTGCATAATATTGGTGAGATGCTCTGCCACTGTGTTTTGTGTGTGTGTGTGTGTGTGTGTGTGAGAGAGAGATAGAGAGAGAGAGCCCACTCTGGGAGTCATTGCCAGGAAATTGTGAGCACAGCGCTGCACCTACAGAACCTGCCAGCGACGGCACTGAGTACTCTTTCTCTGTGATCGCAGAGACGTTTTATTTTCAGCATTGTTTTGTTGGATTTTATGGAGCTAACCTGTGTTTAGTCTTATAAATAACACAGAAAGCCGAATGCTTGAAAAATGAACAAGTTTAAAGGCGTTGTCTTATGCCGTCATTTACAGTGAATATTTAATATATGACTAAAATTTTGTAGTTTAACCGCTTATAGCAAATTGGATAAAAGTTCCCTGTCAGTTAATAGGAAATGTAACACAATTTTTAAAAATCTGTCATTTCTGTAATCGTGGATAGAATTTAATAGTGTTTGCAGGTTTCAGCTTTTGAATTATGAAACATATGCTGCCATTCTTTCTTTTATATCGTTGACTGTGTCCAGCAAATGAAGCAGTCTTAAGATGAAATGTTGGAAGTTTCCACATTTTATAGACCAACCAAATAAACTGTCAAATATATGTTGGTTTACCAACTCTGCAGATAAATACTCTATCCCGCTTCCTTGTCTACCTATGGATTAGCAGCTCAAAGAGATTATGTAACACTGAGTGATATTTATTGCTGCACAGTGACTCAACATTCAAAGATAAAATATGTGGCAAGATGGCTGATATTAGCGTGACATGGGTTTGACATGAGATTCAGATCAACATAAGGGGAGAAAGGGGCCTCAACAAGCTTGCAGATGTATCTGAGCCCATACTGACGAACGCGTTCATCTAATGTACCAAGCAAGCCATTTGCAGTCATGCCAAGTACCGGCTCAGATGAACAGGCAGTTAGTGGGAGGCAGGCAGCAGCAGCAGAGATGGACCTTCCTATCTTGGCTAAATCTTTCTCTTCCCTCATTCGCTCTCTTAAACTCACACCTTCTTTCAGTCTATCTCTTTCTCCTTCTTTTTCCCTTTCTCACTTTCTTCCATTGTGGTCGACCCCCCCTCATGCTGATCCACCCACTCACTCTCACACACATCGTTTTCTACCTCCTTGCTGTCTCCTCTCTCTCCTTCTCTTAACCTTCTCCACAATGGATGTATCCCTGAGTGCTGATGGACTCTGTGGAAGCAAGAAGCCATCCACTGAGCCATCCCTGGCCTTGTCGATTTTACAGTAGTTTGATACAGCAGCTCCTGTCAAGCATGACCGTAGTTAAAGAGACAGCACACCACCAATGCACTGCAGCACTCCTGTTCTCTGTCCTTCTCGTTCCCTCTCTTTCTCCCATGTGACATAAGGGACTGTCTTACACCCCTCCACTGCTCAGGCTGTGCCAAGAACCATCATCTGTTAGACTATTACAGTACTGCATGCATGAGATTCATGTAGCTCTGTGCACTAGATGGTCTGTCAAAGGAGACGGCCCTTTCATTTTCCAGTGGTGCGGCGAGTTTATTGAAGATGGATTCATGGTGTCTTTTTCATGTGTTGTGTAAAATTAGCGGCAGGATCAACCAATGATGAATGCACTGCTGAAGTGATTTGTTTTTAATCACATGTGTAGGATTGAATTTTCCATCTGGAGACCTGTTCACAGATCTTTAATGTTCTGATTTTTTTTTTAATCTGATTTTTTTTTTTGAATCAAAGAATCCCATGTCCAAGTTCAGGGATGTTTTAAATCTGCCGGCCAAATCCCTGCTGAACGTGGCAAGTCAGCACTTTTAAATGTCAAAGCAGACTGTGCCTTCCGCCTTTTCAAGTATCCCTGAAGCTTCTTGGTCAAAGACATGTTATAATGTCTGGATATTGAAAACAAAAACACCAGTCCTGTCATTATTCTTGCCCAAAACTAGAAAGTCAATCAATAATCTTTATTGGTTTATTCACATAATATTTTATGTATTAGGATCCAGTCAATAAGGACATAATGTGTATCATACAAGTTGCTGACAAAGCCTGTTCAGGCATATATTATCTGGGATCCATTTCAATGTCTATAACACTTTGTTGTTCAATCAATAACTGACAACAGCAGCATAAAACACAGACCCCAAAACGAAATATCCATCAAGCACCAAATGAGGGTAGATTTGCCACAATATTGATGCAAGTAGTCATTTTAAAAAAGTAGATCCTGAGATTCTGCGAAGGATGAGGAATTTGATTAAATGATTAAGGATCAATTATTTTGTAAAACCTGTAGAGGTGCTTTTATGTTTGAGCCTTAAGTACCTTTAATAGTTTCAGTACAATTTTGAACTCAAATTTTGTTGCGTTCAGGTTTGAACTGATGCTCTATTGATTTCAGCTCTTGTTCTGACATCCTATTCCATTTGCAACATAAATATATTATTGGGTACCAGGCCTTTTAGCTTGTGTGTTAAAAAGTTAATTGCGGGTACTGGATTTACACCACAAATTGTGACAATATGTATCCAATAATAATATAACAAGTTGACATACTGATAATTCAAGAATTGATTTGCTATTTTGTAGCAACTGTATCTTTTATCTTCTTTGGAGCCAAATGCATTCAGTGCCACAAAAGTACGGTGCATCATCTGCATATAGTTTGAGCCATTTATAGATTCATACAGGCAAAGAACTATTGCTTAGTCCAGTTGTTATTTTTTTGTGTTCAGCACATCTTCTTTATTTGTTTGCCTATTTGTTGCCCAGCACTGAACTAGCTTTAGTAAAGACTGTCTGGGACCTTATCTTATAAGAGCCTATAGTGCTTTAGTCATTCTTGGGAAAACAACATGAGGCTGCTGTAACTGAGTCGCTAGGAGCAGTGACTTTTTAGATTCAGCTGCACTTTGGGTGCATGGGTAATTTAATTCTGCTGCAAAGAACGAGTGGAATGACTCAATGGGTTAGTGCAGGGGGAGAGAATGTCTTGGCTTTTGATTGATCTTGTCAGGATTCAGCAAAAAGGTCAGGATGAGCTGCTTCTTGTCTCTGGAGCCAATCAGAAGGCTGCCAATCTGGAATAATGATCTCCCTCTGGATATGGTTGGCTCATAATCTTGCAGGCATGATGTCATCCAACACCAAGGATCCATGTGATTCAGAACTGAGATTTTAGCCAAACACCCTAGGCAGCATGCAAAGTTACTGTACATATGTCATTAGTATGAGTCATGTTGTGACCAATGGATGGACTAAATTCATGTTATTAGGTGATACTCATTACTTTCTCAGAGAGTGCTGCAACTTTATTTCACATTATATAATTACTGAACTTTGATCATTTCAGCAAGGCTGGTCAGTGAGGTTTTTTTTTATCATTGTGTTTGCCTGTTCAAGTATCACTAATTTGAAAGTAAAAGTTTTCAAACTGGCATGACTTCACAAGGTGAACTTTTTATGAAACCTAATAAGAAAATCATAGTTTTCAATATTTTCTGCCAGGCCAAAAAGGCCCATCGTTTCTTTTGACATGCGCATTCAAAGTGGTACATTTCAAGTACCTTTTATAAATTCCCCCTGAAATAGCTGGAGGGCCAGTAAAATAAGGGCTGATACCACAGGCTGTAAAATAATGGCCTGTGAAATAAATAAAAAAGAAAACATCTCGGTGCACTGAAGCCTGAAGCTGGATTAAACCTCAGTGTCAGGCTATCAATCTCTGAATGAGGTATATAGTGCTCTCTGCTCAGTCTTGCATTCAATGACTTCACCAGACTGAATAAGGCTATACTGCACTGCTGGGTGTTTAATTAGGGCTCCTGTAGAGTCATTTATTTCAGGTGTATTTCTGTTTTTATCTCATCATGTTTATATGTGTGTGTTTGTATAATTCTGTGTATGTGATTTTTTTTTACAGTATTTGTTTGGTTGTAAATTCAAGGCAGAGGCGCTGCAGTCTCCTGTTTAGTAGCATGAAGCGGCTGTATTACTTATGGAAATCACGTTACACAGTGAACTGAAAATTCTTTCAAATAAAGTTTAATTGTGAAGCATTTGATCTTGACTTAATTCCATATGTTTTATACTGCTGCGTGCTACTCCACCTCTGCTCCAAGAAACTTTAAAACTTTTTATAAAACAAATGTCTGCAAACAAACAAGCAAACAAACAAAAAACTGAGCAACTGAGCTTGTGCAGAGTTTTGACTTCTCAGCTAATTTAACCCAAACCATGATTTTGTTTTACAACCTGATACATCGAATGGTTTGTTACATGGAACCATCTGGGAAGTTCTCCCTGAAAACATTTAGGAAAAACTTCACAGGTGAAATACTTCCATAACCAGCTTTAACCAACCATAAGAAGTAGAGCACATTGAAGAGGGCAAAAAGCAAGCCACGCTCTGAACCCTCACAAGCAGCCTGTGGGGCTAGCTCGGGTACACGCTTTAAGCTGGCAGGTCATCGTTCTCCCAGGTCTCATGAGTCATGTGAAAATTCAGCTGCCTTCAAGTAAAGTTTACCTAAACCTAACCAAGAGCTTTTGTTGACTAAACATAACTAAATACAAATAAAAACAGTTAAAGCGATCTAAAAAAATGAAACTGTAAGTGAACTTGGGACACAAGCCTAAATGCCCTGGTTGAAAGCCTTGTGTTTTGTCCTGCTATGACCTTGTCCTCATCCTGTGACTGTGGTTTTTGTCTGTGTTTACACTGCTTCACAAGAGGTAGACGTGTTGCCAAAACCCCAGAGTTCTGGGTGGTGTTTGACTTCTGCCTCCGCCAACTCCGCATCATCTGAAAGTGTAATTTGTCATAAGTTGTTTCACTAGTCTTTGGCAATTGACCTATTCTTTCATTTAGGATGTGTTGTAATTGAAAGTGCCATTTTGGGGGCATGAAGAGGTGCATTGTTTGAAAAAAAAATTTAATTAATTAATTTTAGGTGATATTATTAACACAAATTGATTTAAATTGAAACATTTTAGTGACAGAATCTTTAAGAATAAGTAAGAGTGTGAAAATAGAGCAATGTCTGCTGTTTTTACATGTCTAATGTGAAATTTACACATGAAAGTAAAAGGGAGTAAGCAGAGTGGACACAACAGATTAAATACTAAGCTGCAACTAATAATAATCCATAAATCCTTCATAAGTCATATGTCAAACAAAAGAAAAAACAGGTGCTTTTGACTGTAGCTTCTAAAATGAAAAATATATATACCGTAAACTGCAGTACACACACAATTATGTGCATATTTTTGCACGTAAATTTCATTTCATTGGTTTAATCCTGAGCTAACACCTCCATAAATTCAGTTTAGTGGTTTATCAGAATCAGAATCAGAATCAGAATACTTTATTGATCCCTGGGGGAAATTATTTTTTGTTACAGTGCTCCATTTTAAACCAATTTTACCCTACCACCTCACAGCTAGAAGACCCAGGATTGATCCTTGGCTCATTCTCTGCGCAGTTTGCATGTTTGTGTGGGTTTTCTCTTGTTTCCTCCTACATCACAAAGATGTGCAAGTCAGGGAGAGTGGAACTCTAAATTGCCCATAGGTATGAATGTGAGCGTGAGTGGATGTCTGCCTATCTGTGTTCAACCTGTGATGGACTGGCGACCTGCCCGGTGTCCTGCTATCCGCCCAGTGCATGCTGGGATAGGCTGTAGCCCCAGGTGTGCCAGAAAAGGATTAAGTGGGCAGAGAAATTAAATGAATAAAAGATTAACCTGAAGCATCATTCTCTACATTAAAATATGAAATAGAGTAGTAGAATATGTAGGTTTCTGTGATTCTCTCTTTATGGACTTGAACAGGCTGTAAATACATTTTAATGTAAATTATTTAGAGCTGATGCATAATTAATTATTACAATAATTATTTATAATGATGTATGAATAATAGTTGATATTATTATTTACTATTACTGTTCTGTTTTAACATAAATGCCAAACATTTTTAGTTACTGAGCTGTGATTGTCTGTTGCTTTTCAATACTGACCTGTGCATTTGCAATTTTGCACACAATATAGTATTTTTTTTTCATATACAAAAGTACAGTTTATTATAACAACACTCGTACATACTGAATATCTTACAATAGTATGCATAACTAATTGCACTTTATATTCTGACCACACTCCACAGTACTTGCTTTTTAATTTTATTTATTTTCTATGCTTATGAATCTTTAAATTTTAGTTTAATTGGTTAATTTTATGCAATTTTAACACAAAATAGGAATCTAGGTGCTGAAGTTAACCACTGTGTTTTGCAGTGTAAACTTCTTGATTGAGTCTTAATTCATAGTTCTAGTCTTGTGAGGACGTATGTCTGTCTTGGTGCAGTAATCTGAATTTTCTTTGGACATTAACTTTCACCTTTTTACTGTTATTTTTCTAGACAAAAAACAAATAACAGAGAAAATCATCTGCTATGTAGTTTGAGTCCTAAACCCCTTTCTTTCACTTTGTGTTACATTTAGGAAGGACTGATCTGCTTACTGTTTAATAATACTGCTATACTGTTTATGGGTTATAATGTTAAAATGACATTTACATAAGTGACCTCTTGTGGTGAGTAAGTGAATGTAAAAAAATAAAAAATCAGCTGCTGTTGTTACTGTTGGATGTTTAGGTGGGATCACTGTGGTGAGGAAATTAACAAGAAGCTTGCTGCAGGTGAGAGAAGTTTGTCTTTTGGCCCTTTTGCCAGAAATGCTTTCCAGCATGCAATAAACATTGTAATAATAGGACATATATGAACAGAAACCATGATCTTATCTTTAACTTAAGTAGCTTTTAGTTCCTAAACAGTGACTGAAAAACAAACAAAAATTTGCTGAAATAAATTAATCAAACTCTAAAAACAATGGGGATAAAGTATTGGACCTGAACCCCAGTCTCCTGAGTGAAAGTTCTGTGTTTCAGTACTGACTTTACTCCCATTTCATTACACATAGATTTTTATCAAGGGCCCCTTTCATCCCATTTTAACCCATCAGAGTATCTTTTACTGCTCTTTAATACTGCTAAGCCCTTTGCTTTGGGAGTCATTGACGGTTTCCCTATTCTGTTGGTAACAACACAGGTTCTCTGTAAAGGCATAGCTGCATACTTTAGCTTGATCTGTAGTCCTGTTGTGAAAGGATTAGGTTGTTCCAGCCCACTGTCATTTCCACAGGGTCAAAAACTGCTGCTTAGTTTGATTTCCTGGCAACTGAATATTATGCAGCAAGTGTTATTTAGTGTCTGTGCTGTGACGTGCTGGGTTTAGGCAACAGTGATCGGAGTCTTCCAGTCCAATTTCATTGCACATGCATTCTTTTGAAGGACCCTTTGGTTTCCCATTTTAATGCACTGGGTTAGCAACATTTTTTTTAGTGTGCAGGGTTAATCTTAACCTATTTAGGTACTTATTGTTCAATAACCTAACCACCACCACCTTTATTACGAGTGGACTAGAGAACTTTAATCTCACAGTACCAAAACTCACTGGGCAAGAGCATGGATAGGAATAAACTCTGAATATTATTAAAAATAATGCTAATGTACTTAATGTAAGTATCACTGTGTTATATTGCTTTCTACTTCTTTTATGCCATATTTTGAATGAAAATGTTTAATTTATACCACACACTCTTTATTTTATAGATACAGCGATTATTTTGCAGAATTTAAAATATAAATGTACTATGTTATGCTGTTTTCATACGCTCAGTCATATATAAATAATTCAAAAAATCTCCAACTGCAACATTAAAGTTATAGTACATGCTTACAATTCTGAAAAAGGACATTATGTATTGACTATTTTTATTTCAGCTACTTTAGGTTATTTTGATACTAAAACTTTTGCAATCCTAGACATTTAAATACAGACTCTGAGTTTAGTCCAATACAAAACAATATGAAGGCTTTCCTGCAGTGCTGTTGTATCAGGGGCATAGGACTGCATATGAGCATGAAAATCTCACATTTCTACGCCAATTTTATACGCTGTGTTAATATTTTATTTCCTGGGGGTCTTGACAAAAATATTACCCAAAAGATTATAATTTATGATACATCAGTTTAATTTTCATGAGAAAAATATCACAAACTAATGCATCAAAGTAATTTAAAGTCTTGAATGTAGCAGCATCAGACTGTTTTTATTGTGACATACGTGTTCGTGTTCTTTTAGAATGATCGACGGTAAACTAAAAACCGTGTGCTAAACAAGCACTCCACTTCCTGTCTGTCCTTTAGCCGTCTTAGCTTTATTTTCATAGTTAATCATTTCGTATCATTTTGTAGCATAAATTCCAGCTGTTATATTTATGGCCTGGGAATAAACCTGTTCTCATCCCCTTGTTTTGTGCATTTTAACTCCAAAATTTCCGTAAGCTGTATTTCCATTTGAAAGCTTTTATAACCAATTTTTTAAAGTAGATTATGTAGGTTCTGCATCCATTTTAGATGCAGATGAGAGCAATTTGTTATCTGCAAGTTTCACAAGAATGGTTATGTGCACTGTATTTGTCTGTGTACCCCTGCGCTTATGTCTCTCTTGTGTCACTGTGTGTAATATGTGTGTGGTAGTGTTTTACCTCCACTAAAAGGACCTGATAAAGGTTAGCAGTCTCACTCAACAGCTGATGGTAAATTTAGCCTCCTTTTCACACAGTCCCACACACGAGCCTTTCTCTCCTGTATCAGACCAAATCCAGGCATGTTCCTGCACTGAAGAGATGTGCCATTATTTAAAGTATTAATTATCAAAAACAGAGATGGTTATAATGTTTCGGGGAAAGATTTCCATTTTGTGTAAAGGGCAAAAATCTGGATTATGTTTGATGAGCGTTGGTCATCTAAAGAAGACAGGTGTATTTCTAGATGCAAATGAATGTAATGGAACAACTGTTGTTTCTGATTAATGACACTGTCAAACAGGTACCGATGGATGGTGATGAGAACGGCTTGCAGGATGCCAAAACCACACTTTTAATTTGGTGTTCTCGCTTAACTCTCATCTTTAAATTTGGAAATTGCGAGGCTCACTCAGGAGAATCTAATATTTGCTGGGCCCATTTAAGAACAGAGGGAAACAAATGCTTCAATCTAAGGAACACTGCAGGAAAGAGGCCATTTTTGGCATTGTAATGTGTTTTTGTGATCTAGTCTAAATCTAACCCAGTGTCCCATTTCTTAAAATGATCTGAGGTCTTAAGATTGCTACCATAAGTAATCCTGTGGAAAACAGAAATGTATCACCTACTGTGCCCCTTTTAAGAGGTCTAAAGTTGCATCAGATGAGCTCCTCTGGTAATTTCTCTGTGCTGTATTTGCATGCACTGTGCTCTGGTAATCATATTACTGACATTTTCTAACTGCTCCCAGCTCGAGCACATGCTGACATTATTTGTGGGTGAAAGGTTGCTTTGCAGATACTACAATCCAAGTGGTTTGCCACAACACTGTGACCTTGCAGTCCTGGAGCCAGACTTTATGTAACACATGCAGTGACACGGAACATGAACATATGACAGAGCTACCGTGCGCTAAGCTGGTTTCCCTTTTGCAGTTGAATATGTTTGGTGTTAAATAAAAGAATACATGGATATTAATCATCTTAAAACGAAATGTGCTGGTGTGCAGCCTCCTCTTGCCTACATAAATAGGGCACACGTGGCCAGGCCATTAATTTCATTTAATGTTTAACGTTTTAATGTTTTCACTGTTATACTGTTTTCTTATTTATGGATATATTTGTGCTGTGATTGTTAACACGTGGTTTACACTTTAAAAAAATATTTATATGTATAATTTTTTTTTGAAGCAGGAGACAAATCTATGCTACAGGGATGCTTGCTTCTAAAACCTATATTTCTACAGCTTACCCCATGGGTAATGGTAAGAGACAAAAAGTAGCTTTTTGTCTCTTACAGGAGAGTCCAAAACAAAGATATACCAATTCTGGAATCAAGCGCTTGGCTAGCGGAATACACTAAGGAGTTCAGAGGGCCAGCTGTGTGGCCAACAACACAAGCCAGATGCTCAGACGGCTTGGCAGGTGGCCAGTGACGGACTCAATGGGGCCAAGGACCCTCGGGTGGCTTCGTTGGAGGCCATTGACAGAGACTCAAGCGGTGCAGGACCAGGCAGCGCAGAGACCTCTGCTGAATATGGAGCAGGCTGCGGTTGCACAGGGCACAAAGCAGGCTCTAATGACCCCCTGGACTCAGGCAGACAGAAACCCATTAGCTCTGGTTCAAGCTCTGGTGATGGGTGTCCTTCAAGCTCAGGTAGAGAGGGACCCAGTGGCTTGGTTCCTGAAGCAGGCGGTGAAGTGGAGGCTGGGGCAGCTCGGCTGAGCACCCTGGCTCCTGTGTCAGGTCGGTGCTCAGCTGATCTTATGCCTGAGAGAAAGCTGGAGGTGAGAAAATGCTGTCATTCACCACAGCTGGTTTCACTGGAGGAGTCATGGAAGGTGGGTTGAGGAGCACCGCTGAAGCTGAAGGTGTATTGGGGGCCGAGTCCTCATCCTTCGACCACATTCCTGCCAGGAAAGAGGCAAGTAATGAATGATCAGGCTGAGGCGGTAAAGAGGAGGGTCTCATCCACTGCTGTGGTGATGTTGAGGCTAGAGAGCTGAGGTCTGGCAATAAGTTCAGGAAACCACTTCTTATTACTGAGGGCTTTGGTGACGGAGATGTGTGTGTGTATGTGTTAGTCCCCATAGTGAAATAGTTCCTCTGCATTTAACCCATTCACCCGGTGAAGCAGTGGGCAGCCACCAATGCAGCGCCCGGGGAGCAGTGTGTAGGGACGGTACCTTGCTCAGGGGTACCTCAGGGTAGCTGTTCAGTGGAGTCGGACCCCCGACCTTCCGATCATGGGGCCACCACTCTACCTACTGAGCTATCCCTGCTGCAGAACAGCGTGGCTGCGAAGCTTGTGTGGAACGTTGCTGAGGTAGGGAATAGATGGCTGACTGTGAAGAGTTTTAGGTGGGGTGCTGCTGTAGTGAAAATGGGGATTGAATGGTGGAGACAAATTCCTGTAGCCAGGTTGGCAATAAGTCTGCATACTGGGGCCAGGCATGAACCAAACTGTAGATCCTTTGCCTGAACTTCACTTTTTCCTCCAAATGAAAAGGGAACAACCACCGCCCACTGAGAAAGTGAACTGGTTCTAAAACTCCTCAAAATTTTCAAAGGCAAAACTATTCTGGTTGGAGTCTACTGTCAAGACCTGCAGGATGCAGATCGTGTGGAGATGAATGAGCACCCAAATGCAAATGATGCAGGAGAACAGGAACTGGTTAACATAAGGCAAGCTATTTATTATAAAACAACAAAAAACTAAAATGCAACAAAAAACCTAAACTTGGAAATACTAAAACATGAAACCTGACAGACACAGATAGATAAACATCTCCTTAATGCTTTGACAGATGGATAAAAACATATATTTTGATCATGGATGACCTATTTATATATCTCCTTAATGGGTGGGCCAGTCACAATGAAACTTTGCACGAACATCGTCACACATGCAGCGATTATTAACATCTGTATGGTTTTTGAAATTGTTATAAATCCCAGTCCCTTTCATTTTTGTATTCATTATCCGAACGCAGGGGGATTATGCATTTCTATTTTTAATGCATTTCTTTCTCGTCTCACGTGACTGTGTTCTTTCTGTTTAATGTAACTTAACGGTCAGTGAACTTTATATCTGCGGTGGAATTTTGTTGGTCACCACTAGATACGGGATGAAGGATGGGCTTTTGCTACCTATAAATAATTTTAGCTTGAGGCATTTCTGTAATTGTTTCACTTTTAAGACCAAGAAGCTATGTGGTGACAATATCCATATGACTTTTCATGTACGCCATCAATATATGGGTAGATATTAACGCAGTGTATTTATCCATCTGCTTGTATGGTCTGCAGTTAAATAGATATTGAAGTGGATGGATGATGTATTTAGATTGACGGACCATATCATGTGCATCAATAGAGTGTAGATTCAAAGTATATATATGAATATTCAAAGGAGACTGTATATAAGACACTGAGAAAGTACTTGATTTTAGGTCATTATCTTTGTGCATTAGGGCAGCGTTTTACATTTAACTTAGCTAAATGGAGTTGCAAGCTGAGCTTATACTTTCTGCCGACTGGTCACAAGTTTCAAGTTTGTTTTAGGCAACAGTGTCTGTTGGTTGGATTTGGTGCTCAACAACAGAAACACAAACATGCTAAATTACTTTGTTTTAATGTTGCGAAAAGACTCTTAATTATGACTCAGGAAAAAAATTAAGATTGCTAAATATTGGCAGTATACTATCTTCTGGTAGAGTAACAAACTAACCTGAAGCACACATTTTTCCTGTAAAGGAGAATCTTAGACTCTTTGCATATAGATGTTGTTGTGTGTCAAACTGTGGTGCCTCCCAAGTGATGTACTGCAGTGCTAATGCATTGTTTAGTCAGCACTTTACACCTGAGCGTATGCAGCTGCGGACATGTGAGGTTTTATTAACTACCCTTTGCTTCAAGGACCGAGGGAGGTCTAAAGCATAACACTAGATCTTAACTGTAAAATTACAAATAGGAATTTTAAAAGAAAACTGCGGTGAAATTTGTATGTTTTAGATTCTGGACACGACTGCAGATGGTGTAAAGAAAGGTTAAAGAAAATAAAGAAGAAAGAAAAAACAGGTTTGGTGTGCATTGATCTCAAAGTGGATGTCAAATTTGTGTCCAGCTCTCATTCGCTTGTCTGTTCTCATCAGCGGTGTCTGCAGGCCACTGTCGCTTTTGCTCGCGGAATCTATCACATAAAGAAAGCATCTGATATGATAAGAGGACTCTATTATCTGACTGGTTTAATCGAGGACGAGGTATGTGTCTGATCTTTCAAGTGATGTCATCACCTCACCCACAGAATAAACTCACAGAGCGGAGAGCAGACATGGAGATAATGTACTGTAGGGAAACAGGAAGAGCTGACTTGCATAATATGAATGCCAAGCTGTCCCCTAAAGACAGAGCATGCACTTCATACAAATGCAGCATAAACACCCAGCGTATGCTCAGTTTCTGTTTGTCTTGTAATGCAAAGGGAAAGCAGGAAATCGCAAAACAATGAATGAGTCAATAAACACATTTATGGAGATCCTGACTCTGCTGGGACTAAGTTTGAAAATTTATATCTTGCAATTTTATGAATGAATTCTTGGAACATTTATGTTTCTAGGGGAGGTGTGCCGAGCATATCCCACCTGTTCTTTTGAAGCAACCCTTCTGATTTTATTCATGTTGTTACCCCATTTAGGGACTGTTTGAACTGCTGGGGTTTAGCAGCTTTGCCAGTTGATGACTGTTGTTGTGGGATGAGGAGATAATATGTCACTTACAGGACTTTTATTGTATTTTTTTTAGCAGGCTTGCAGATGTGAACCAGCAAAACTTTAGGTCACAAGCACACTTCTCAGTCCCTCCAGGGAGAAAAGAATGTTGCATGTTTACTTAACCTGCCATGACTTTGGAGTAAAGATGTGACTTAATGGCATCTGGCAGGAATGGCTGCTGCGCGTTGGAAGCCCGCTGCTTATGTCTGGCTTGCAGGGAAGCCGGATGGGCTTCCATTTGGAGGTAAATGTCGGTTTATATTGGTAGCAAAGCGGCACGACTATAGCGTCTAACTCTTGCGGAGCTGACAGTGACATCACTTCAAAGAGTCTGACATTATCATTAACATTAAATGGGACGAGTGAATGAGTTCACAGTGACACGTGTCTTTGTCTACATAGCTGATGTCACCTCCATACTGACCTGAACATGTATAAAAGCACCATCACTCTGTCTCACACCCACATGTAGCTCTGTTTAAATCGAGCTAACAATGTCAGGCTAGGCGAAATATATCAGCTGCAGTACACATTTTTTTCATTCATTACATGAGAGGTAATTTTAATACAGTCTGGTGTTTATATGCACTGAATTATTTAAAATAAAACAGTGTGACATCCACTAAGGTGATGAATATATTATGGATGTTTCTTCCTCCGGCAGCTATCTTATCTCTTTGGCAACTATTTCTTTGCACGATCCCCAACCCAGAGAACCAGTTCAGCCTAGACGCTGTACCACTTCTGGAAAGCATGGTAGCATACGTCCAAAGGCATTTACATAAACTCAGAAAGGCAGAAATGCGCAGCCAAAGTAACCTTATGCTCTTCATTTTATGTGTTCTTTTTACCTTGGAAGTTAGATGTTGATGCTGGGAGGGATCGCATACACAAGTTGACTATGTTCTAGCTGAAAAAAGAATTCTTATTTTGCTCCCTAACAAGTTTCTGTAGAGTCATTCAGGAGAATAACCTACAGTTTTGTTATAATAATGAAGTATAATTAAACAACCTCAGCTGTGTATGTAAAGTATAAAAACATGCATGAGATGGAACTCCTTGTATCCAAGTATCTTGAGTGCCTAAAGGTAACCAAACTGAAGATGAAAAAGAAACTTATAAATGGTCTCAGATCAGACTCAAAGCTGTTGGAGGTGTGTTTGTGTCATATGGAGCATTTTTATTCTGTTTGGGTTTCTTTGTATTGCAGTTTACATAAAGATTTGCACTGTTTAAGCTGATTAAGAAGTTACAGATAAAGTACAGACATGGCTCCATTCATGTTCTGTACATGTTTAGCTAGCTATCCTTACAGAGACCCAAATATGGACACTACAGAGTCACACTTACCTGCAGTCCTTCTGCAAGGCAAAAGAATGTCACCTCTGAGTCAGTGATGGTGTGGGTAGTTGAAATGCTGTTTAGCTGAAAGAACCAGAAAGGGAATGACTACTGCTTGTAACTTCTGAGGTAACATGCCTGCCAGTAGCAATTTTCTCCTACTCAGATTAGTTCTGTCTTTTTTACAGCAGGGGCAAAGCAAAAAGACCAACAACAGCACAAACACAAACAAGAGTTGGCTACATTTCTTACATTTGCTTCACATATTTTTGACACTGTCCACAAGTGGCAGCGGATAACAGTACCAAAGCAGTAGCATTCTGGAATTTTAATAAGAGAGATATGCAGTGAAACATGCAGTATGCAGTATCCATGCTTAATAAATACAAATAGGTTAACAAATAAAATTAAAAATAATATTAAAATTGAAAAACTGGAATTCACAGCTGGTATTTGTATCACATTTTTCTTTAATATAGTATTGCAACTTATTACTGTGCTGAATTCCTTAATCACGTTACAGTTACAGTTATGGTGTTACTTCTGTTACAAAGGCTGCAATTAAAGGAAAAAGAAAAGAAAAACATTGTTTTGTACAACTTCTGGGTAAATATGTGGAATTACTTGTATAATATTGCATGGAAATACAAGAAATGAAATGCAAACTGGATACATGCCAGAAACAGCTTAGACTTGCTATCACAAAACTCACCAGGGCTGGACTGGTAATCTGGCATAACGGGCATTTTTACTGGTGGCCCGACACACATTTGAGCGCACCGGCCGAACACAAGTACTGACAGCCACCCATTCGGTCATTTTTTATTACTGACACTGGATTGCCCAATTAAATGTCTTAGTGCGACTGGCCCCTCCCCTACCTTTGCTGTGCGCTCACACAGCTTGTAGAAAAAAGGTTTAATGTGGAAGAAGTGTCGAAAAGGTAGAGCTGAAAAGCTGAGAGAAAACAATAAAAACTAAAAATAAATGCAGCAAAATGTGTCAAATTAACCCACATATTAGCTGTTGGTGCTGCTGCACCATGAACAGTAGTGCCAGCAACAACTAGTAACCTCACAGGAGTCTGCTGCTGGCACCAGCTGTGGAGAAGTGAGGAAGAGCCAGAGGACGATGGAGTTACATAATCAGGAAGGGTGAGATTAAAGGATTCAGGTAAAATGCATGGCTAATTTTACCATGGGCCACTGCTAATAGCTAAAGTGTAGGTTTACATTTTTTTTGCATGCAACAGATGACGAGTAGCATAATTGACTAATTAATGCAATCCAATTACATCTTGAAAAATAATGAGAAATATGCAGCAGCACCATCTGGCTAATATGTAAAAATTGGTAACAAAATTTAGCTTGTCCCAAAGCTATTTCTTTTTAATTTGTATCTAGAGCAACACAACTGGGGGGTCATCAGAAATCATTCGAAAAACACAAAAAACAAAACATCATTCATACTAGAAAGAACTGTTTGGGGACAATTTATGAACCGAATTTGGGTGTAAGAGAAAGTCAGAGTGAATAATTTTTGTGGCTCATGTAGTGTTTGCGTTTGTTTTGAATTGACGTAAGAAATTTAATGTCATCATGGGTGTTTGATTTTTTGCTACTTTACCTTTTTCCTAAAACTGAAAAAACAAGTTTTTTGAAGGGTACGATGTCACATGTTCTGTGAAACAAATCAAGTGGACCCAAGTGCAGCCAAAATGGAGATTGAGTAGCTGTTAGGTAAACTAATGAAGGCACTTAAATTACTCATTGAGTCCAAAACAGCTAAAAGATGAGAAAAATACAGAAAGAAGAAAACAACTATGAAGGCTCAAGAACATTGAGGTGGTATAATGACAACCTGATAAAGACTGAGCGAGAAAATGTGCACAAAACAACAGCTAAGGATTAGACGAATAAACAAAGATCACAAACAGCATGAAATAAAATTATCATATATTAAAAAAAGGAGTAATTTGCCATTCTTTTAAAAAAATTCTGTTGGTTTTCTTTTGTTTGTTGGGCTTGTTAGCACAAGAAATAAATACAAACAATGAGGAGAAAATGCTAGAGAGACAAAAAAAGATGTGATCCAAATTAGCGTGTTTACATTCAGTTAAATTATTCAAAAACAAAGATCTTGCATTTCACATGATACATTGCTACATTAAAGAATACATGGACATAACTATAAAGCTACTGACAGGTGAACAATGCTCATTGCAGTACAGACATCTCAGTGTTACTTTAACACACACAGCCACCTAAATGTTGCAGTTGTCCAAACAACCGACATCCCAACAAACCACGGCAATGGTGTTCCCTGATGGTAGCGGCCTTCTGCAACACATACACCATTAAAAACTGCTCAGCACGAGGGCATGAACATCAAACCCAGAAGTTTTATGTTCATGCCCTCTCAGACTGTGGAGTTATTATACATAATATTGATACACATCTAACTATCCCAACAATAGTTTTGGTTAAAATAACCCTGCAGACAGAAAAATGACAATTTACTGTGGCAGATATGTTTCACTACTTCCATAACTCTCTGTGTCACTGCCAAAGAAAATGGAAGCAGCTTTGTCAAAATGGCATTAATTGATGCCAACTGAAGGAGATTATCCTGATCATAAAATATATGAAATTTCTTCTTCCTTTAGTTATGCTGTTTTGAACTACACCTCCCAACACTGACTTACAACATCAAAACAATAGTGAATTTTAAATTAGTGTTTTAAAAGCTGAATCACCTGGACAAATACTCACAGACATAAACAGACCAGCAAATTGTTTGATCCTCAGTGTGCACACGTTTCTGAGAACAATAAACAGAAATAAATAATTTTGCAATAAAACAAACATGGGGCTCTTTTTGCAAGATTGCCTGTGATTATGCAAATAACTCGTGCTGTTTTCTAATTTAAAAAATAAAAGGTGGTGAATCACAGTTACTCAAAATATGATCTTTAATTATTACTTATGCAAAGGTGGCTGCAGAGCACCTTCTTTCTTCAGCTTCATCAGTTGTTGTGAGCTCAACATTGTGTTCTGGCAGCTCAACTTCTGCTCTTTACTCATTCGTAACTGTGTGTGTGTATGCGGGTGCATGCATGAATACCCTTGTGTTTGCAAATGGCAGAGTATCTAATGGGCTTTTTATTGTGTACCTGTGACTGTATGCTCCTTTATGTAATTCCGTGTGTGTATTTAAGTGAACGTTCTTTTTTTTGTTTTGGCAGAAAATTGGAACACCTGCCTTTTTTGTACAGTAAACATACCAGACTAATCATGTGACTCTTTATTCATGTCCTCTGCTACAGTAAAACCAGCCTAACCATGGTAGAGTGATGTTGGGGATGAATCAGAGAGGACAAATCAGTGATGCTGGAGCTCAGTATCGTGAAGTGTTCCTAATATTTTGGAGTGTGCATGTGTGTCTTTGTGTGTGAGGATTTGATGCAACAAATACTTGGTAAAAAGTGAGCTGTGAAGAATGAAAGAATATGTTATCCCTGCTGACAGATGTATGTGAGAAAACATATTTCTGTGCCATACACCAATGGCTTGAAAGGCCTCGTAGTTAATGGAGTTTGCGAGCATGTGCACTGATGAACTTTTATGCAAAGTGACAGTACAGTGATGGTATGTCATGTAGTCATAAATATCTAAGGACTGTATAGTAGAGGTTGTCTAAGCTGCTTCCAAGTCACTTAGGGGCCTGTTACTGCAGATTTGGGTCTGCTGCTGTACTCAACCTCTGTTGCATCTTCTTATGGTTCTCCCACCCCAGATTCTGGTTTAGTAGACACACTTTTTTCCTGTTGAAAGGGTTTCTTTTTCTTTGCCATCATTTCCTTAGTGCTTGCTTTAAAAGTTTCAGGCTCTGGGCTTGGTACAGTGTCTCAAGCTAGGTTTGATTGTTATTGGTGCTATATGTAGGTTGAGTTAGACTGAATAAACTGTGTGCTGGATAAATACAGGTTAGACGGGGACTCCATGTCTCAGCATTTTCACTGCTGCAGTGAAGCTGAAAAGCTAGTCCATGTGCTTCTTACTTCTAAGCTGGACTATTGTAATTCGTTATTATTCAGGTGTCCTCGCAGCTCCCCAGAAAGCCTTCCGTTGATCTAAAACGCTGCAGTGAGCATACTAACAGGGACTGGAGAGATCATATTTCGCCCATATTAGCTGCAAAGTCTTGAATGACCTAGCATCTTGGATTCATAGTACCAGATTATTCTAAAAAAAAACCCAAACACTCATCTTCACCATGTAGGATTGCTTATGGTGATCAAATAAAATAGGAGGGGGATTCAATCTCCTGGGGATTAAAATCCCAGTTTGGGTTCAGGAGACAGACGTCCTCTCTACTTTTAAGTTTATGCATAAAATCTTTCTGTAGGCTCTATCACAGGGGTGGGGACCTCCAGGCCTCAAGAACTGGTGTCCAGCAGGTTTTAGATGTGTCCTTGATCCAACACAGCTGATGTAAATGGCTAAATTACTTCCTCAACATGTCTAGAAGTTCTCCAGAGGCCTGGCAATGAACTAATCATTTGATTCAGGTGTGTTGACCCAGGGTGATATCTAACACCGGCCCTTGAGGCCTGGAGTTCCCCACCCCTGCTTTATCAGTATAACCAGAACTATGCTTTAGTTGTACTGCTATAGCCTGAGGCTGCTGGAGGTTGTCCTGTAATGCACTGATTACTTCTGCTCCACTCACTATTTTCTCACTCCGCATTAGGGTTGCCAAAAAATTGCTACTCGTATACTAATCGATACTAATGGAAGTTGTATCAGATTAAATAATCATTTACAACAGTTTCGATACCAACAGTGCTGTCTTTGCCTTCTCCAGCTGACACATGACTTCACACAACAAAGCCCCTGTCCTCACTATCAGCTGAGGTACTTCACATTCACAACACTGAACAGCACTTTAGCAGGAATTTGGAGAGGTCAGTAAAGTTCCCAATGTTATCACCAATGTTAACCTGGCCAGCACACATAGTAACAAGCAGTTACCTTAGCTATAGTGGCTAACAGACTGCAGTTAAATAAAAGATGAATATTGCGAGCTGAAGGGGTCGTGGATGGAATATTGAGCCATAGCAGAGAGGATTATGGATGTGTGGAGAACCAGGCGAGTTCGCTGGTTATGCAGCGGAGCAGAGGAACTGTAGCTAAACTGAGCAGGTTGGAGTGTGGAGAACTAATCTAAACAAATAAAGAACGCCGAATGGCATGGATTTCAGGCCTGAGGTGCAGAACCGAGGAAGTGAAGGACTGAGACTCAGGGCTCCAGTATATCTGCTACATTGGGTACGTTGTACGCATCTGATGACATCATCATACGGCTGTATCCATTAATACTCATGGTTATTGTGCAGTTATCTACTGCAGTATTCTCTTGAATGATAGATATCGCCAATGACTCCATATCAGTATCGGAGAAGAAGTCAAAGACACAAGCAAAGGTTTTTCCACCGAGTCTCATCTTTTCAAACTGTTGCAACATCTCCTTCTGTAGAATCTGTTAACTACTGATGGTTCATTAAAACAGTGGTAAATATGACTAAATCATACACTCATGTCTCCAACCCGTTTCTGATGGCAGCAGCACAAGTTTAGAAAATTTGAGATGTGTGCGACTGGCAGAAACTGCGTCTTGCGACAGAAGATGTGACGCCAGCTTCACGTCAGTTATACAGCGCTGTTTGCAAGGCTGGTGTGATGAGGCCCTAAGGTGGATTAGTGTGGATGGGAGACGGGCTGCAGCGGAGGCAGATGTGCACAGGATATAAAATTTTCTTATCTCTCGGCTTGCCTGGGAACGCCTTGGTATTCCCCCGGATAAGCTGGAGGAGGTGGCTGGGGAGAGGGAGGTCTGGGCCTCTTTGCTTTGCTTAGGCTGCTGCCCCCGCGACCCGGCCCCGGACAAAGCGGATGAAAATGGATGGATGGATGGATACTTTTACAAATTAAAAAACACATGTTTTTTAATTTTGTTATAGCGAGCTCTGTGGTCAATTTTAAAATACACCCTCTTTATTTTAGCATAACTTTAGTTCATTTTTAACGTTTCCATAGTGTTGTTTATATAGTACATCTTTACTATATGGAATGAAATGATCAAAATGACTTAAAAAATATGAACTCCCTAGAATTTAATCATAAATATGTATTTTGTTAAATCTAAGTTTTAGTATCATGACAACCCTACTCTGGATACAATTACTGGCCACTGTTACATGTAAATAACCTTTATCTATTGTCTACCATAAATTTTGTTTCATGGTTTCAAGTGTTGCAACCCAACATCAACTCTTTTCCTCGTGCATGACAGCTCCATATTACATTTCATATATTTAGCCCAGTATTTAGACTAGTTATTTAAAAAACATTTTATTTTACACAGCCCACATATAGGTCACTGTCAAATTGTAGCTTTGAATGTTTCAGCAATATCAGAAGTGTAGTACAGAAAATGTAAAAAAAATGTAAAAAGCTAAACAAAAACTCATTCAAAAATGCCTTTTGCCATTCTCAGCAAGCAGTGAGTGCAGAAATCTAGTCTGCACATACAATAATAAGTCTACGCACACTTTATTCAGAATGTTCCCAATAGGTAAATTTAATCATATCCATCGATATTTCAGCTGAAGGGATCAAAATGTTAGTGGAATTAATTCCATCTGCAGTATCTGTCTAAGAGGAGCATGCTGAACAGCATGTGCAGCTCTTATCTGAAGCATCCTGCCAGTGAAAAAATGCTGGCTGCTCATTCAGCTGAGAGATGGGCCAGGCGGAACGAACCATGCCGGTCCTATGGCCTTCAGCTCACTGTGCCAAAAAAAAATGAAGACCTGACCGATACAGTTTACTTAAGACAAAAGCAAATATTTTCAAACTGAAGCTACAGTTTTGATGATGATTTGATTTTTATGCCAAAATGATCACGTCTCAGGGCCAGATTTGCCTTTCATTCACAACCTTTCACTCAAAACCTGTGCTGCATTTAAGTCTGATTTACAGAGACAGCTGATAATTATGCAATCAGAGACTCAGACTGACTTCAAGACAGAGTGAAGAGAAGTGTAGTTCAGATATCTTCCGTCTCAGAATAGGAGACTCTGATTGAGGTTATGCACAATCAAACTCACAGAGAAAGTATATTGGAATTAATTAAGTTAAAAAAAAAAAGGTTTTTTTTTAACACTTTGTAAAAGTAATTCAGCAGAAGTTATTAACATATTACTGAGGATATAAAATATTTGCGAACTGCAAAGAAAATGCAGCAGTAACTGCTTTGTCAGTGCCTTATCAAAAGGGTGCTCTAAGTCAATACTCCAGCAAGTCGCCATATTAAATTAAGACTGATAAATTAATTAATTAATTCTGATTTGTTTCCTGTCCATGCTGTTGCTCCTATTAGCAGGATGACATCATTTGTTTGTGCTTTCCAAAACAGTTAATGAATAATAAATCAGTGTTGAAAAATAAATCAGCGTTATGATGTGACAATGCTTTAAAGGTTAGAATACTTTCGGCACAAAAACCTGGTTTGTCTAAGAAAAGGTCATGTTTTCAAATGTGGTTAGTTGTAATTAAGCTGAGGGAGGCAACTTAATTTGACTGCTATGTTTGTTAAAGGTCCTTCATCATGGTAGATGCAATAATAAATAGTTGAATATAGTGAATTATTGTCTTCATTTATGTGCCATGCAACTTGGAAGCAGTTATCTGTGATGGTATCCAGTGCTTCCATCATCCATCCACCTCAGCCTCCCTTTGATTTATGATCTAGCGCATTGTTTCGTCCTGTCACTGAAATGTGTACAGAGCACAGGCTAAAACTGAACATAGCAGATATGTTATGAAAGCAATTTTTCTTTCTACAACTGAAATGTTTTATTGCATTGGTTTGTTAAATAACGCGTGCTTCTTGTAGTACAATTTGTTTGAGAGGAGGGACAAAAGATGTGTATATGGTCTCAAAGATCCTTAAATTATATTCTTGTCAGGCTCTATTTACAGTTTGGATTACTAAACCTGCTCTGAATTGAAACATTAAGTTTTAGGGGTTTTTTGTGCATTTCCTTAAACCAAAATGAGCCAACAAAACTTTTCAGTTGTAGAAAAAAATGGGCTTTCATAACATCTGCTATCTAGCGTTAAAAAGTTCAAATTGATCAGAAATTATAATCGAAAGCTAAATACTAACCATAAATGAATTAGTAAAATTAAATGTCTGTATCTATATTGCACAATTTGTGAGGATCATCTGTCACAGTGGCTGCTTTCATTAATAGCTGAGATGTCTGTGAAACAATGTTGTAAGTATTGATTGATTTAATTAATTTTCTTGATTTAAGATACACAGCTTCACAAATGGTTCATTATTACGTGTAACAGTATGGAAGATAAGTTGTTTAATTCTTGTAACTTCTATACTGTACCTATAATATACTAAAGGCTTTGCTAATGATAAACAACTCTATACTGGCTGTTTCTCCAGGTCCAGCTATTAGTGTGTCTGAGTGTCAGCTGTTTGTCACACAGTGCTGAGGCATCCTGAGTTAAGGTGTTATGAGTGAGAAGTTTCAGTAACAACCCTTTGGGTAATAGGACAATGACACAGTTCCTAGTCTATCTCTGGATTGAGGACAGATGACTATAATTGTTCTTTATCTCTTAGGGACAGCTTGGCTCGACCCGCTTTCAATCAGCATGGTGACACCAAAGAGAGAAACAAAAAACACGCAGAGGTCAGGGCGCGACGAGCATGACTTGCAAGTGCTCTCACACTTGTAGAGTTGTGGCTCAGTAAGCGTGAGCTCAGCTGAACTTTGTGTATTTCTTCAAAAAATGTGTTTTATAAATTAGGAAAACTGAAAATGGAAACTTAGTTTTAAATGTGTTCATCAGTAGGATATTAAAGGTCCGGTATGGTCATAGAGCTAACTTTTATCTTGACTAGATTACTCCCTTAAATCTGAAACTTCAGCTACAGGATATGAAAACCACAGAACTGAAATCCCTGAAAATCAGTTCAGAAAACAACTTAAACTATTTATTTGATTCGTGCTGCACCCTGTGCCTAAATACAGGGAGTGCAGAATTATTAGGCAAATGAGTATTTTGTCCACATCATCCTCTTCATGCATGTTGTCTTACTCCAAGCTGTATAGGCTCGAAAGCCTACTACCAATTAAGCATATTAGGTGATGTGCATCTCTGTAATGAGAAGGGGTGTGGTCTAATGACATCAACACGCTATATCAGCTGTGCATAATTATTAGGGAATGTCCTTTCCTTTGGCAAAATGGGTCAAAAGAAGGACTTGACAGGCTCAGAAAAGTCCAAAATAGTGAGATATCTTGCAGAGGGATGCAGCAGTCTCAAAATTGCAGAGCTTCTGAAGCGTGATCATCGAACAATCAAGCGTTTCATTCAAAATAGTCAACAGGATCGCAAGAAGCGTGTGGAAAAACCAAGGCGCAAAATAACTGCCCATGAACTGAGAAAAGTCAAGTGTGCAGCTGCCAAGATGCCACTTGCCACCAGTTTGGCCATATTTCAGAGCTGCACCATCACTGGAGTGCCCAAAAGCACAAGGTGTGCAATACTCAGAGACATGGCCAAGGTAAGAAAGGCTGAAAGACGACCACCACTGAACAAGACACACAAGCTGAAACGTCAAGACTGGGCCAAGAAATATCTCAAGACTGAATTTTCTAAGGTTTTATGGACTGATGAAATGAGAGTGAGTCTTGATGGGCCAGATGGATGGGCCCGTGGCTGGATTGGTAAAGGGCAGAGAGCTCCAGTCCGACTCAGACGCCAGCAAGGTGGAGGTGGAGTACTGGTTTGGGCTGGTATCATCAAAGATGAGCTTGTGGGGCCTTTTCGGGTTGAGGATGGAATCAAGCTCAACTCCCAGTCCTACTGCCAGTTTCTGGAAGACACCTTCTTCAAGCAGTGGTACAGGAAGAAGTCTGCATCCTTCAAGAAAAACATGATTTTCATGCAGCACAATGCTCCATCACACGCGTCCAAGTACTCCACAGCGTGGCTGGCAAGAAAGGGTATAAAAGAAGAAAAACTAATGACATGGCCTCCTTGTTCACCTGATCTGAACCCCATTGAGAACCTGTGGTCCATCATGAAATGTGAGATTTACAAGGAGGGAAAACAGTACACCTCTCTGAACAGTGTCTGGGAGGCTGTGGTTGCTGCTGCACGCAATGTTGATGGTGAACAGATCAAAACACTGACAGAATCCATGGATGGCAGGCTTTTGAGTGTCCTTGCAAAGAAAGGTGGCTATATTGGTCGCTGATTTGTTTTTGTTTTGTTTTTGAATGTCAGAAATGTATATTTGTGAATGTGGAGATGTTATATTGGTTTCACTGGTAAAAATAAATAATTGAAATGGGTATATATTTGTTTTTTGTTAAGTTGCCTAATAATTATGCACAGTAATAGTCACCTGCACACACAGATATCCCCCTAAAATAGCTAAAACTAAAAACAAACTAAAAACTACTTCCAAAAACATTCAGCTTTGATATTAATGAGTTTTTTGGGTTCATTGAGAACATGGTTGTTGTTCAATAATAAAATTATTCCTCAAAAATACAACTTGCCTAATAATTCTGCACTCCCTGTACAGCTGATATTAACTTAAAAAAAACTTTTCACACAATTAAATGTTTTCTAAAGTAATTTAGATACTTTAGTTCATTAAAAGAATATAAATAGTAACCTCCAAAATAGAATAAAACGCAATAGAGGTAGGAAGAATCATAACATAGGAAGCACAAGGACATAAAAATGTACTTCAGCACAGTTTGAGTAAATATACATAATTCCACTTGTCCTATCCATGATCTGATCTCACTGTCGGGCAATGGCAATTGACTCAAAGCCATGACATTGAAGATATATTAGATATATTGATCCACAGCACTCTGGAGCAGTTTAGAATATTTGGCACCATACAGTGAATTGCCATGGGATGAGATAACATATTGATATACTTTACCATGTTGTTGTTGTTCAAGGCAAGCCCGGTGGTGGGAAATTGCTCAATGATATTCGCCTAGGCCAAAAAAAACCCAGCAGCAATTTAAACTAGAGGACAGGGACATCTATAAAGCTCTCCATGACACCAGCAGTTCTGCAGATGCCATAAAGTATCTGCAGATGTCAGCATAACAGAAATGATTTTATCTTGCTTGAGGGACTTCTATCAGTCAAACTGTCATTTGTTGCAAAGAAATAATCTGCAGAAAGCTTGAAAGTGAGTTGACTGGCCAGGATTTAAAATAATGTTTGAAATCCCACTATTATTACCATAATAGTGGGATTTCAAGGTAAGAATATAGTATAACTGTTGTGTGTTGTGCAGCTTTAATGAGGTTTGGGGGAGAGTAGAGTGTAGTTAAACCACATACATATAAACGCAATATGCTGTAAATCTAGTGTTAAAGTTTTTTTCTTTCATGTAGCAGAGGCTGACTTTTGATGAAAATTCCCAGCATTTGGCACCAGTGGACCCTGGGATTAGATTGAGAAGGAAATTATCACATAATCAAGAAGTGTGCATCAAACATTTTGGGAGTACTGCTGTCTGGCTTCTTAGATAAATTATGCTTAATTATATTGTTGTGGCCTTTGAGAAATAGCAATAAAAATGCATAATTTGTTGTGTGAGACGCTGCAGCCGAACTTTGGTTATCACATCAGCCTCATGTCTGCACCAGCGTCACTGCTAAATCAGCTTAAACAGTCGATGGCAGGATTGTTTTCGTAGGTGCCCATGAACATTAAAAGGGTTCACAAGAATACAAAATTTATTTTTGCGGTAATACTTGATATATTCCTGTAAGTTACACTCAGAGTTCAATTTTCCACCGTTCATTTTTATTTTCTCTTCTCAGCACACTGAATATCACCTTCACAGCCAGGTGGAGAGGAATGACTACACCTCTGACTGAAGCTGCAGCAGAGATGGATGTCCACTGTCTCATTTGACTTCAGTGTTTTTTTATTTTATTTTATTATTATTATTCACACACCCTGAGTGAAAATGGTTTTACTGAGTAATCCAGAGAATTTTTTCTGTACTTAGTGCAAAATGCAGGAGAAATTGAAACAAACAAAAAACTATGGTGGACCGGGGAGTTATACATGAGAGCGAGGGGGTGAAGGAGCAAAGTCACCTGGTGTGAATGGGACAAGAGTTTGCTGGAGAGAGAATGAAGAGTTTAAGTGAATTGCACGCCATTTTTTTTGCATTAAAAATAAGTTCTTCAAAGATTTTACATCTACTTAAACCCCTTTTAAAAAAAACTTTTTCATATGAAAAGTGGAGATGATAGAATGATATGAGTGATGACTCGATTACAACATACACTTTGCATGAAGATCCCACAATGTGTTGTTTAATGTAGGCGTTCAAATTCATAACAACGGCTTTATTCTTCTCACCATAAATATCTCACGCTACTGCCATGAATGAGATGCTTATTCTGTTTTAATGAAAATATGCCCTACACATTTTCATGTTCTATGTTTCCTCCTTGGATGTGAACATTTTTGACAGAAATCTGTGAGAGATCTGAAGATGTGCTTCAGCATATGTACCTAACAGATACAATACACAGAAATCACCTTTTATGTCTGTGACATTTTGAAAATTTACAAGAAAAGACTTGACATTTTGATAGAAACATAGCCACAATGAGAGCGTTAAAGACATTAGGTAAGTAAAGGCGGGATGTGAACAGAGAATGAGGACGAGAGCGCGGGCGAAAAAGAGAGAGGCAAAGAGAGTTGTGGGAGTGAGTGTAAGCGAGTGGGAGACTGAGAGCAGAAGAGCAGCAGAGAGGGAGATTGTGAGAGAAGGCTACTGTACAGCTATAACAAGCAATTCCAAGTTTGCTATTGGCCAAAGCCTGAATGGCCTCAAGCTGTTCCCGTCATTCATTTGTATTTACTTGCAAGCCGAGTCCGTGCCCGGCCCATTCAGAATCTTGGGGGAAGTCCACACCACATTCAGATGTAAAAGAGAAGTTTATATGCATCAGTTTCAGCAATGAAAGCAAACATTTTAATGAATCGCATTCAGATTTATGCAAGTCGGGGCAAACGAATGACAAGGACATGTTGAGGCCATTTGCTCTACATCTAAGCCACAGTTGTCTTCAGAGATGAAAATGGTGCCGATGTCAAGCACAAAAGTTGAACAGATGGAGCTTTTTGTACTTATTGTTTATTGTGCGGTTATTATTAGCAATCTGTTAATCCCTACATGTGTGCCTACATGGCTGTGCTTTTGTCTGTGCCAGTTGGGGTTACTTTTCCAAGAGTATGGATTTGGCAGAGAAATTAAATTTTCATCTTAAAAACAAACAAACAAACAGAGGAAACATCACAGACATCTAGAAATAAAACTAAAAGTGCGAGGGGAGATGGAGGAATGGGAGCGAGGGGTGAGTGGTAAAATTGTGATTCTAGGACAGATGTAGTGTTTTTGTTAATCCCACATAGAGAAATGTTGAAGATAAAAGGATGGAAAAGTGACAGTGTAGAATACAAAAGGGAAAGAGAAAGAGGTAGATCAAATGTTTACAGGAGGTGAAAAAGAGACACATCCAGGAGAAAGAAGCCGGAGAGGGAACCAGAGTGCGAAAGGATGGGGGGGCTGATAAACAGATGGGCAGAAGGAGGACAGGAGAGATGGTGGGAAAGGGGAGGGGGCTTTTGAGAAGAGGCTGCCAGGAGGTAGTGCAGAAAGTTGGACTTCATTTAGATTCATGGTGAGATGATGGCCACATCGATCCCTCCCTCCCCCTTCAGACATATTGCATTTGGGTTTTTATCTCGAGGTCAACTGGTGTATATCACCACAGTCCTTACTTACTTAGTTCCTCCTACGCCGAGCGGCGCATCGGGCAGCTAGTGATCTCCATCGATGTCGGTCAGCAGCGACTGCTTCAGCTTCGTCCCAGGCAATGTCGACAGTTCTCAGGTCGTCCATAAATGTTCGACGCCATGTGGTCTTTGGTCGGCCTTGCTTTCGCTTGCCAGTTCGTGGACGCCATGTCATGGCAATCTTAGCTGGGCGATGAGGGGGTAGGCGTAAAATATGTCCCGCAAAGCGAAAGCGTCTTTCTGCAACAACATCGGCTAATGGGCGGGTGCCTGCTCTTCGTAGGACCTCCTCATTTGTTATTCGGTCCCGGTAGGAAATTCTCAGGATTCGCCGCAAGCCACGTTGTTGAAGCACGTTCAGGTGTTGAATAGTTGCACTTGTTGACCACAGTCCTACTGCCCTTAATAAAAGGATTGGTTCCATTTAAAAAGTTCTTATATGCTTTGTGTACACTCACTCACTTTACTTTTTCACACTTGTGTTGTAATTTTATGTTAAATGATAAGATCACCTGATCTTTTTCCTGCTCTCAGTATCCTTTGGTTGCAGTCAAAGTTAAGTTGTATTGTATTTTTATTTAGAGTGGCCTGATTGATAAGACCTGCTGACATATGGAGTTCTGGATCTCTGTTATGACCCTTGGAGTCTTGATCTCTTCCTTATCTTCTTACCCTTCTTACTCAGTTTGTCTAAGTGACCAAAAAAGGAACCGTCCCACTGGGTTCAAACATCATTTTTCTCAAAATTATTGAAAACAATTATCATTGTTCTCCTGGGAACACTCCGAGCTTTAGAAATGGTTTTTATATGCCACAGTTTTATGGTGGCAGTCTGGACTGTGTGGATTGGTTTTTCTCCTGGACTGCTGTGGGAATTGTAAGTCCTATAAATGTGTGTCATTCAAAACTATATCTAATCCATTCAATTCATTCTGACCACATCTGTCTGAATACTTTTAGAAAAAGGAAATCTCAGTTTATAATTTTTATAATTAATTTTGAAAAAAAAAATCAGAAACAATGTTTTTACTTTGCTTTATAAGTTTTTGTCTTTAGGATAACAGGGAAAAAAACAATCATGTGCATTTAAAACTAAAATTGCAATAAAGTGAGCAAAATGTGAGGTGATCTGAACACTGCACAGTGGTTTGAATCACAACTTCCAAATGTTGCCTTTAGATAAAAATGATAGTGAAATTTAACAATACCTTGATATGTAATACTTAATAATTATTTAATTAACTTGGTCATTTGCCCCAAACCCCTCCCACACATGTTTCTTTTTCATTAGAAGTTAGTTAACTTCTGTCATTTTAACCTCATTCATTTCATAAGCACCACTATCTGCAGTCATAGGGAGATACGTGTTAAGTCAAACTGCCAGGGAATCAATTTAGAACATCTGGATGTTGTGATGCAAGTATTGATATATTGTGCCAGTATAGAATTAACGTATTGAAAAAGAAAACAATACAATGTGTGATCTTACCAGTATTTTTCCCCAAGCCTCTCAAATACTAATTACATTTTTCTTGCTTTTCTATTTTTAAATTTTTCTTACTTAAAATTATTTTAAACTATTTATAACAAAGTCCATAATATCGTTTTAGTTTAATACATGATAAAATACGAGTTGATCGCTCTTTATCATCTGAATCAAGTGTATATCTATTGAATTTATGTTGCTCTTAGTACAGAATTGCCTCTTTCTTATTCTTTGGAAGTTCTGCTTCTTGTACTATTGTGTGCCCCTGCATCTAGGGCTTACCTGCAACAACAGTCCATGGAAAGCCATAATACAACAAGTACTCTTTTATAGCAGAGGAAGCACTTTTGAAATTTACCCACTTAGTTTGGCTACCAGGGATGGCAGACACACCATATAAGCTTTGAACTTTAGAATGCACTCCTGAACAGAAGCCGGGACGGAACAGTAGATGCTTTCCTTATTTCTTATGGAGCAGTGCACTCTGTGCTTCAAATAGAAGCTAACTGTAAGATAACTGCATTGTGTGTTAACCTACAAAAGAAGGAGATCAGTCTTTAGATGAAAAGGGGTTTTCTCCAAAATACAAAGTAGCAATTTGTGCAAAAGAACTAAAATTAAAAGAAAAAAAAAAAACCAACCCAATGTAATAAATGGGATTTGTCACAGAATCTGGCAGTTCTGAACACTGAACAGGGTGTCTGAATGTTTGTACTGCTACAAGCTTTATTATAAGCTACATATGGGTAAGACAGGGTAAAGCTTGGTAAGTCTGGTCAATGCAGACACTGGCTTGTTATGAAGAAGAATATAAAATCTTGTTCTGGGGATTTTTTCCGTGAGTGTGTTAAACTAAAAAAAGATAACTGACCTAAAGTAAGTAATTAGATGTGAAATGCACTACAGCCTTTATATGAACAAATGGGTTAACACGGATAACATGTTTAAAAGTGCCTGTAATGTGCATTAGGAGACAAACCAAGAGTAAGTGCTTGCCTTACTTAGAATAGACATGATAGCTTTCCAGCTCAGGAATTTGTAGACTTCCATGCTGGTGCTTTCTTATCCTTAACACTGACTGTACAATAGGTCAAGTCTCTTTGGCATGGCATTCACTACTTACACATGATGAGAATCTCTGTCAGTGTCTGTTTACAATTCACTGCCAGCTAGTACCAGCCATATATTACATATAAATAAGATGCATGTCACTCATTGGCTTGTTAACCCTGCAACTTTGAAGTCTGAATTTTAGGAGACTTGATCATATATAGGGGGTGCTGTGGCTCAGGAGGTAGAGCAGGTAATCTAATAATCAGTAGGTTGATTCATATGTGATTAAATCCCAGGCTGCTCCAGTCTGCATGCCAAAGTATCCTTGGGCAACATACTTTGACCACAAGTTGCTCCCGATGCGTTCATCAGTGTTTGAATTTGTGCATCAATGTTATGTGGAAAGCGCTAAAAAAAAGTGCGTGTATGAATGAATGAATGAGAAGTTTTGTATAAAACTGTTCACATACAGTAGAAAATTGCCATATGAGAACCAGTCTATTTAGCATTTATTTACATGGGAAGGAAAATATTAGAATTTCAATCACAAAATTAAAGCACAAATTTCTTAGACCATTTATAACACATAGCAAACTATACTGTATTTATATGAAGTAACTGCATTACAAAATACTCCAAAAGTAATATGACTGCAAACATGGTGGTCCAGTTCAGTGACTGGAAGGTGGATATAGATGTGAGAACTGGAAAGCATCTATCAGCTACAGCTGCTTCTGTCAGCACAAATGTTGAACAAACACAAAATATATGACTTGATGATGGCTGTCATAAGTAGCTGTCTTACCGTTAGCTACAGAGGCAAAAACTGTTTTAGTACCAGGCTGTGAGTATGCTTTAAAGCTGGTGTTTGGGGGGGAGCCTCAACTGGTCACTGCAGAAACTGCAGCTTTTTTACCCTATTGACCAAGTGCTACATCTGTTCAGTCACCTGACCCAACTCAATAACGCGTTGGACAGCAGGCTTTTTAGCCCTCATTCATGTGTGATCATTTGGAGAGAGCGTACACACTCTTGCCTTTAGCTATGTTTCAATGACATGGGTTCATTCTAGCATACAGCAAGCCTTTACTGTGTAGATGCATTAGGAAGGATTCCTTCACAGCCAGCCTGGAGGGGAGGAGTGATCACAGCCACCAGTAACTCTGTTAATGTACATATGGGCTGCTAGTACAGTAATAAAGAACATGAATGGCCAAAATATAGCTTGTATGCGTGCAAAAGCACAGCTTAATTCTTTTGGTGCGATACATTGATGGTAAATTTGGTACATTTTGATGTGTTTGACAATGTTGCAGAGCTTGGATTACTGCATACGTACTCAGTGCCAACTTACGCTCACGGTGTGTGTGTATATATATAGTTAGAGATGGAAGGAGAAAAGGAGAGGGGGAGGGATGGAGAGACAGAAACAGAGAGAGTAAGAGAGTGAGAGGGAGGTACAAGTCAGTATTTCATGGATGGCTGTGTTGCTATGGGAACAAGATGTGGGCTCCCTATTCCCAAAAAAGTGTCCTCCTTCCTTCCTCCTTTCCTTCCTTCTTTCCCTCTCTCTGTATCTGATCACTTCACTTCTCTCTCTTCTTCTTCTTCACTGCATCCACTGCATCTACACCTCTCTCCTCTTCCCTTACCCCCGACCACATCCCATCACATGCCTCCTCTTTCTCTAAATTTCTCATCCTCTCTCCTCTGTCATCCATCCTTTCTCCGCCCACTCATTCACCCCCACCGCCCCCCCACCACACACACACACACACACACACACACACACACACACACACACACACACACACACACACACACATTCTCTCCTCTCTTTCACTATTGCCCATTTTTCTTCTTTGTCTCTCTGTCCTCCGCTCTCTGTCTCTCTCTTTCCATCTCTCTTTTCCCCTGTCTCTCTGATCCCCCTGTCTCTTTAACACTCACTTATATTCTATTCTTTTCTCGGTTGTCATGGCAATAGGCTGGGGGCGTGAGGGAGCGAGTGCGAGCAAGCGAGCGGGAGTGGGTGTTTCGGAAGTGACATCTCTTGGGCAGTAACCTTGTTTCCTGTGTGGTGGAGTTGGGGGCGGATTCAAGGCGCTAGCAGCGCAGCAACAGTGACGCCGTGTGGACGCTTTGGGTGAGCAATGGGGAACCTGGGACGTGCCGTGCGAGGGCTGGGTGAATGATCTAATAGGTGAGAATACTCTCCCTCCGCTTCTCCTACTCTTTCCCTCTTTGCCTCTCTCTCACACACACATCCACACCCACACACATCCACGTACATATACACACAAACACACACTTTTATCCGTCCTGCTTCTCATCAGATATCTCTTCAAGGCTGAAGTAGATTGATTGTTGTAGGGATCAAAGCTTCTGGTTAGATTCAGACATCACCGTTCACCTGTATTGGAAGAGCAGTTAAATATACGTATTGCACCTGGTCTGCGCTCACATGGGCACAGACACTTCCCACATGTGGGACTTTTCCTTTCATTGGATTGACAGCTGCTGAGTGTAAAAGTCCACCTTGTGTTCATTATTGCTACAGTGAACTAAATGAGTATTTTACAATCCCAATCTTTAAGCTGTCTGGTAGTCATTAATAGGGTGTAGATCTCAGAAAAGTGGTGCTCAAGCTGGAGAGGTGGGTTCAGTGAAAAGAGTGAACTTTTTTTTCCTAAGCTGTAGCCTGTGAGTATGCTTTAAGTTTAATAATTGCTCTGCCACTAACTCCTGGAACAATCTTTTTTTGCTTACCACATTTTTTTTGTTTTTGGCTTACTTTCTTCCCCAGCTGGTTGCTAAATTTGTATGTCAGGTGTTTGGTCTTAAGAAGTAGGACTGGAGCCAAGGAGCCACCACAGACTGAAATCTGACCACCCACCTGGCCACAAACAATTGTGAAGCCAGTTGGGAGCCTCTGCACACGCTCATACAACTAAACTTACATTGTGCAGCGACTATTTATCTTACAGAACTGTTTTGGGTTGGGGGGTTTTCTGGACACATTTTAACAGTGTCACTACCATCCCTTTTAATTTTAATAACTGTATCGGCTTCTGTGCTACCCCTCATGTAAGTAAAGGTCTGGATCCAACACTTCTAATTAGAGAGTTCATTGTTAGTTTATGAGAACATTTTTAATATAAGCAGCTGCTCTGTAATTCAGGAAACAAAAGTAACGAGAGCCGTATGTGCAGGTAAAACCACAGGCAACTAAAAGTGGACAGATCTTGTTCACTCAATCAGTATAAGCTCCAACATTGACCTTTTTAAGTGGATTTTGACTGTGTTATAAGCCACATTAAAAATGCTTTCTTTGTCAATATCATTAAAGAGATTCTGCTGTTGTCTGTCATAGTGTGCTACCAGCCCGATAGAAATAGTCACAGCCGTGTGCGACTTTGTGTAAAGTTTGCAAAGTTTTACTAGTGAGTTTTTAGGTGCACATCTTTTACATGTTGTCAATTTTGGGTCATTGATTTAAGAATGATAAGAGACAAAGTTCAAGGTGTATCTATACTGAAAAACTGCAAAGCCCGCAGAATCAACTGAGGAACTGCTCTCAAGTTAAGTGATTTACCATTTTTAGGGGAAAAAAGATGGTACCATTAGCCATTTTTTGATAAAACATGTATTACGCTTTGCCTCATAATTAACAAATGCATGGACACTGCTTGATAAATATAAATTGTTTAGGAATTAGTGGAGTGAACATGATAAAGGCTGAGTCAAGATATACTTAATCAAGTTTACCATAAGTCATGCCTATTAAACAACAATCCCATTTTGATTTGAAGAATAAGATGAATTACTACCAGCTACATCATTGCTACAGTCATGCAGTCTGTATGGTCAGACTGACTATTAAGTGAGTGCAACTCAGTCTCCTTTTTTCTTGCATCCTGCTGTGCACTTGAAAAAGATGTGAAGAAGTATCCTCTGCTATTTCAAAATGGAAAACAGCAGTGCCATTCTGTTTCAACATTCACTCATCAGTTAAAAGGCAATTTATGGATGGAATAAGCAATCTTCTGCTGCTGGGGACAGTCTGTACAATACCAAAGTCTTTCCAGAAGTAGATCTCACCACTCTGCAGCCATCTTGGGATCAGCTCAAGGCAGTTACTGAGGTGCTAAGAAGACCAAGCCATCAGGGAGAGATTCATATCTGTAGTTTCAGTGATCACAATGACATAAAGAATATGCTTGGACAGCAGTCTAATCTGTTATTTAAAAATAAAGGGTTCAATAGCTTTATTGATGGCTCAATCTATAGTGTCAACATGACCGACTCTTGAACAAACCCTGGGTTAAAGTTATAGTTAACCAAGAAAAACAACAAGTATTACTTATCTTTCAAAAAGATGTGTGTGCCACAATGCAACTAAAGCTATGAACCTCTACTGTGTGTGCATGCATCAGCACAACTACAAAAGCCAGCGATTTGCTGGTTCAGCTGTTATAAAAAGATGATTTTTGTCTTCGGTGGTATTTGGAGGTATGTGTGAAACAATCACCACCTTTGGTGACACAAAAACTCTACCGCAGGTTTCGTTTCAGGGTTGCCAGGAATCCGTTTCTGACATACTCCCAAATTACTTTTCAAAAAGAAGGAAAAGAAAAAAGATGCTTCTTTTGAAAGGTGGGAGAATCCTAATAAACAACACTGGCTATAACATAAAACAAAATATCGCAACACTTCTGAATTGACTGTGTAGGTAGATGTATAAAATGCAAGTCCCACCACAAGTGTGTTCTAATGTGTTGTTTTTATTTCTCAAGTTCCAAACTGGCTAAGACAATGGGAACATTGTGAATATTTAATTTAAAAAACTGTAGAAACTGGTGTTTCAGCATCAAATAGATCCTGCATAGTTCATTTTATCCATCCATCCATCCAGGCAGGGTTGTAGGGGGCTGGAGCCCATCTCAGCTGCCATAGGATGAGAGGCTAACACAGGGCTAACACAAAGAGACATGAAACCATTCGCACCCACATTCACACCTACAGCCAATTTAGAATCACCAGTTAACCAAACATGCATGCCTTTGGAGTGTGGGAGGAAGCTGGAGCACATGGAGAAAACCTACGTAGGCAGAAAGAGAACATGCAAACTCCACACAGAACCTGTGAGGCAGTGTTGCAAACTGTTGGGCCCTGTTCTGGTCCAGTGTATACTAAATATCACTATTAAGCCTTAAAACAATAAATAATAACACTTTGTAGCAGATAGACATAAACTTTTCTTCTACTCTGCAGTGAGTGAGGGTAGCCTGTAATTGGTGAACATAGTCACATTTTCTCAATAGAGAAGACTAATTAAAGTGTAATCCTACATAAATCTCTGAATCAGAGATTGGAATGATGCAAAATGACAGCAATAGTACCATTGCTGTCATTTTCATAACTGAGAAATTGGTCGCTGGTTGATTGCTTGTAACACCGTACACAGTACCTCATCTCTGAGCTATTTGCAGAGTGGTTGTGTGATAAGATTGTAAGTGCTTTAAATTGCACAAGCGGGATATGGAGTTTGAAAGCTAGAGGTCTCACCACCCTGTCAGGTAATCATTGAGTAATTAGTATTGATCAACAAACCCATCAACCACCCACAGATATATTTAGAGGGAAAATGATACTGATTAACTTTTAATGAAGCAAAAAGTTGATCTCCCAACGTAGATTATTTTTTATTTATCATGCCAATTCACTATCACGGCCAAAACTAACGTAAGTCTAATGAGCTGGAGTTTCTTCTTCGCAGTGTACAGAAGAAGTTCAGGGCACGACCAATGTGCTTGTTCAGCGAGAAGCTTCGTACTTCTGGGCCTCTGCGACCCCCGCTGCTGACACTTGACAGCTCCTTTGACTCAGCGCTGACAGTAGCCTACTCTGCTGCACACATGCACCACTCTGACTCTGACGAGCATTCATGCATTCATTCTTGAAACAAGCACATCTGTATTCACTTGGTCTATCTGGTCGCGATCCACTCAAATGCAGTAATACGTGATACTGGTGCAGCTGAGGTCACAGTAATGGCATGTGCACTATGTGGTACCGTCTTGCCTGGAAAGTAAGATGCTTTGGTTCCCCATGCTTGCAGGAGTACATTATTTGCCCCGGGCGGCCCAGAGATATTGCAAGCTTTATTTTTAGCACTGTTTTGGAGCTCAGCGATGTGTATAAATCAACATTAGGTCTGTTGGGTTCCAGTAATGACAACGTTGACTAAGGCTGACCAGTCATCCGATTGGTGCATGGCACTCTTCTTTGTAAACTGCTAAGGAAGGCAGAAAAAGGAAAATAGCCCTCAGAGAGGGAACAAAGGCAGCGCGGAGAGCAGACCGCAGAGAGTGAATGAAAGACAGAGTGAGGTAGAGAGATGAGTGGAGAAAACAGGCATCTCAGCGTTTTCGCTTGTGCCAAATCGTTACTGTATATTCATGCAACCTAGAGCCGTGCCTCTGCACCCTGTACGTACAAACGGACAGCCAGAAGAATGGGTGTGCTCATTGAAATTCTGTCCACTGTGCTTCACAGGCCCTTAATAGACAGCCTCGGGGGTGGAGAGGTAGGCCTACAGTAGAGTAGCGCATATTGGGCTCTGGATGACTCACGCTGCTATACCCCAGTGAATATCTCAGCATCTTGACTTTGCTCTGCACGGTTCCAAAGTTTGGATTGAAGGGGTTGGGTACTTTTTGTAGGCAGGTATAGAGCATGTGCTGTATTTCTCTGAAGCTTTGTGCTAATGAACAGTGATTCGTGTTGCTCTTACTCAACATCTGTCATGTTTCTCTTTAAAAGTTTGGCTTCAAGTTGACACAAACATCTGCAGTGGCAGAAGAGTGGAGTAACGGTGATATATGGTTCCTCTTTTAATAATAAAATATATGGGAGGAACTAACATGCTGAAACTTAGAAACATTTGTTTGCTGCAAGCTATAACACTACTTTTCCTGTTGCCTTTGAAGATAAAATGTGCAAACAACCCAGTCCAACTTTGAGTACGAAACCTTGAACCTGAACGTGTCAGTTTTTTGCACTGTTTGTGCAAAAAACTTCATATGTATCGCATGTTTTTCGTTTAGTTTAACGATCAGATAAAATTCTGCCATTTTGCTTCTGTTGGACTTTGACGTTTGCAGCGAAGGAAGAGAAGAAAGATTTCTTCAACATAGATTTTAAGATAAACTGTGAGCAGTAAATTGGACATAAATGCCAGTTGTAGAAAAAATGATGACAAATTAAAACTCATAAGTGCAGACTGATATTTAATGCAAATCTTTTTTTTTTAATTTGCAAGAAGGTTTAATAAATACTCCAGTTTCATAAAAGTACATTTTTCTGGCAATAATTTTATGGTTCAGGCTTTATAGAGATAAAGAAGTCACTAAATTATTTGGCGGGTAAAAGACCCCCGAATAATTATCCTAAAAACAGATTAGGATTCGAATTGCTGATGTGTTTAGGCTGTAATGCTCGTAATTATTTATTTATTTTTGTTACATTTTTTTTCTTGTGGAAAAACATTCCCATATTGATTCAGTCAGCACTCTACAACTGAAGCACTGGTGAAATGAACAGCTGTGGGCTTCATGAATAAGAGAACTTTAAATAAAATGAAGTCTCTAATGTGAGATTTTAATTTTTTCAACTTTTTTTTTTTAGTTAAAACTGTAAATTCAGAGGTGTCATGATGGTGTGGTAGTTAGCACTGACACATCACACCAAGAGCATCCTGAGTTTGGATTCACTGGCCATCTGGGGCCCTTCTGCATGGAGTTTGCATGTTCTCTGTGTGCCTGCTCGGGTTTTTCCTGGGTGCGCAGGCTTTCTTCCAAATACTTATTGGGTTAATAAACTGGCCCTAGGTGTCAAAGTGAATGGTTTCCTCTCGCCCTGTCACAACTGGGATAGGCTTCAGCACCAACAGCCGTCTGGGAAACAGATGGATGGATTGACACAGAGAGAGTAAATTACTGCATTATAACAATGAATCAGAGAAGCCTGATGTTCTACCAGTTCTGCAAATTCTCACCTGCAATGCATGAGCTTACAGCTTGTGTGTAAACTTGATGTCTGCTGATTACATGAAATAGTTCACTGATAACGTATCATCTATTAAAACAAAGTTAATGATATAATATATTGAGCATAAAAATCTTTTTATGGTTTAATTTTTTATACAAGAAAATTTTTACTGAAACAAACTGTAGAAAACTGTTATATATAATTGTTAAATATATATAGTTAAATATAGATTAATGTATAAAGATGTATATATTGCTAGGGTCTATAGGGATGCTATAAATAAATAGTAGCGTGTATATAAATGTGTATTTTATATGTTAAGTACAGGTAGGAATTAATAAGCATTTCCTTCCTCCTACAGGTTTTTTCATGTAAATATCATGGCTCTCTTTGATTTCATGTTCATTTGTTTTTTGTGCTTATTAAAATTTGTTATTTGCTATTTCACCACAATTATTTTGTTCAATCCAGATCTCCACAAAGTCAACAGAGGTCACCAAACCTTTTCAAACTCCCCTTCTTTGAACCAGTGGACCGTTTGGCATCATTTGTCTTATTTGCTCTGTAACATTTATTATAATTTCAAATAAATGCTGTTAGGTTTTACTGAAAATGCTTTTGGTGGTAATGACATTGATTTATTTAGTTTCCGCATGCAACATTGACATCCTCCCGAAATGGTTTAAAGTTTCTCCACCAAACACAAAAAAACAAAGAGAAAGGGATTTATGTCAGGTATATGGTATTTTTATTTTAGTGCTTTAACTTGTATTATTATTATTATTATTATTATTATTATTATTATTATTATTATTATTATTATTAGTTTTAGTTTTAGTTTTAAAATCAGATTTAGCTAATAAATACAAATTTATGTAGATAATTCTTGAACCTAATTTCCCAAATAATGGCTCAGGAACAAGGGAACTCACACTGGCCTCTACATCCGTTCTGTAATATTAGCTTCTATAAAGACAAAAATAAATAAATAACAACAGTACTAAAGGCCATCAAATATTTTTTTCAAGTGATTTATTACTGAGGCAGTCCTGAAATTCTGACAGGGGACTGGAGTGCATGGAGTTTCATTCATAATGGACACAAAACAGTTGCACCTTCATGAGTGTGGTTAGCACAGTAAGCCTGCATCAGTGCAAACTCGGTATTGGAGGGTTTTATAACCCGCTTGCACTTAAGGCTAGTTGGCTTAGAATAGCACTTCATGTGACAGATCTCCAACAGCAACACACAACCACAGTTAAAGTGTAGGGAAACAGTGTAGGGTGGATTAGAAATATCCTGCCGTGTTTGAATTACCCACTCATTCACTATATAGTGCACCATGTAGTCTGTCATCCATTTTGCAGTGCTCTTCAAAAATCTCAACTGTAAATGTAATTTATATAGTGCTTCAATGTCATTGCACATCTCAGGAAACACAGAAAAGTAATGTACAGAAGCCGTGCACAAGTGAGACCTTTGTGCCTTTTCTGTTTGTTTTTAGAAGGGGGAAAGGAGCTGTCAGATATGCTTTTAATATTTGTATTAAATATGAATTAAGCCGAATTATACTGCTTTTAGGTGGATGAAGTTCATAGAAATTGTTGTCGTTAAAGTTATGTGTGCTCAGATATACATTTTCCTTTCAATGTTGTGGAGATATTTGCCAATTACAACCTGTACTTATCCAAAAATAGCACTACTGAGGCACCCATTGCCTCAAATGTGTTTTTCTGCTCTTGTTCGCAATGTTAGGAATATTTAACAATATCTAGTGCATAATTATAATTATGTAATAACGATGCATTGTGTAGTATATCAGCAGCTATCTATGCTTAATTCCATGTGAGTCCACTATGTAGCAAACACCATGCAGTGGATGATTAAATCCACAGATTAAATGCATAAAAGGGGGATAATTAAGCACAGGTGCAAGACATTAGAGAAGACGAGCAATCAAACAGGTGGAAAACCAAACACACAAGGACAGGAAGTGGAGGGTTTGAAATGTGAAGACGCCCATAAATACAAAGTAAAACACAATGAAATAGAAAGAAAGCCCACCTCAAACAAATGATTCAAGTGATCTTTAGAAGCAGCTGTAAAGTCCTGGTTCTACATGATTTTAAAAAAGCTTGCTGCCATAAGTCGCCCTAATGAATTATGAATTTGTCAGCCTGCACTCCACATTCTCTCTGCTCCATCCCTCTTTTCATTTCTCTTTACTCCTCATACTACCTGCATTTAAAAAAATTATGCAGCAAGAAAGGCTCAGCAGTAGCTGTAGTGACCCTCATATACATATCTTGAGGTTTTATTCACCCAAGAGATACATAGTAAAAGGTTTTCTTGTTTCCAGACTGGAATTTTTGTGTGTGGTTATATTAGAAACTTTGTAGGACTAGACAAAATATTAACCGTGTTTACAGTGATCACCCCACATTAGAAAATAATTTATGTGATAACTGTCGAGCGATTAAAGTTGCCCTAAAGCATGACTGAAAACTTCTCCCTGTCATGGGATGAAAAGTGATGGAGCACATGAAGCCACACTCTGCGATTCACCCCTCATCACTCCTGCATTCGTCCATGTTAATTAGCTTTGCTTGTTTTGGAGTTCATCAATATTTTAGCACCCCAATTCATAATTCAAACAGGAACCTGAAAAATCAACCGAGTTGTTATTTCGCTACGATTTCCGCTTCGGCTGGGGATGTGGAAACGCTGTAGCCGTCAGTGTCTGGTAACCAGGATTTGAGGGAGAATATGTGAAATGACGATACTGTAATCAGTTATGACATGCATGGTGTTGCATTTTGGGCCACAGGCAAGACTTTTTTTTTTTTTTGCTCTCATGAGGAGAGTGTGCAACGCTTCAGTCGGTCACCTCCACAACCGATTTCCAACATCAAATGCTTGTATGTTAACTTCATGCAGCAGGTCGGATGAATGTCAGCAGCCCGCTGCTCTTGAGTATCTGTTTCAAATAAACAGTGTTTTCTCCCCCGGGTCTGTGAGTACATGTGACTGTGTGAAAATGTGTCTGTGTTCTGGCCTCGTACTACAGCCTGCAGATGTTGTAGGTGTGAACTTGACTTTTCCTTGTAGCAGGAGGTGTGAACCGCTGGGGAAATGTTATTCTGGCTGACTCACAAACTGCAGGAATCTTTCTGAGAAATCGTTTACCTGTGGATTTAGTTCAAAAATCTGTGTATTCTTCCAACTTAAAAAACAAACCATCAATTGGTTTCAGAATAAATCGATTTAAAAAAATCTCCTGTTCTGAACCACGAGATGTAATCTTGCTCCTTGTGGAATGGTCATTAGCCTTACAGGGAGACGGTGCTATTTTTTTATTTAGAAAAACATTAAACAAGTACAAAAAATCCAGCCTGTTGGCAGTTTGTTTTGTTTTCTCTTTGAAGACAATGTATTGTGTGTGTTTGACCAGACAATTTCTAAAAGAAGAGTGAGTCTTTGAATTCCCGCATGAAGCAGGATAAAGTGAGAGAACTGCCCCCAGACGTTTGCTTTTAAACCATAAAATGCTCAGTGGCGTAATCTGAAGCATGTGAGAGATGCTGCCTCACTGAATAAAAATAAAAAAAAATGTTGAAACCTTAAAGCGACACACTAAATAAGGAGTTTTGAGAGCAGGCAGAGGAAATGTGAGGTCAGTATTAGAACAGCTGATCCACGGGTCCACGGCAGGTCACTGAGATGCAGAGGAATGATGGTCACACAGATGGGTGCATTGAAGAGTTGTAGCCAAAGAAAAGTGATGTACACATCACTTCTCAAAGCCCAGACATTATTATTCTGTTCTCATTCTGCTTTTCCTCATACAGTAATATCCTCATATACAAAATCTTCCTAAAAATGCTTAATGTAATTTATGACTTTAAATACAGCCTAAGATTGTGTAATAAGGCCAGAAACCCGAGACCACAGAGAAGAAAGAAAAGACAAACTGCCTCATTTACCCACAGAGCTTAGCCACACATTTTTCACTTAAGACAAAGTCACACAGCTACCTGGAAAGTATCCATATTAATGTCTCCAGTACTCTGTGATCAATTTCTTTAATTATCTCAAGCGCCGGGCCCTAAGATATCACTTTCATTCTTTTTCCATATTTTCTTAAATGATCCCTGGAATCAGGGAAAGCACTGAAGATAATTCGTTCCCCTGTCGAGGAGATTATACGTTGGTTTGCCGGCTGTCTGTCAGCAGGATATCTGAGGAACCTTAGAACAGATTTCTGCTAATTTTGGTGGACGGGATAGCTGCAGGCCAAAGAACAGATGATTAGATTATGGTGGTGAGCTGGATCTAGGACTTGTTCAATTAGACAATTATCATTTTAAGCTGTAAAAGTAACGGAGATAGAGGTTCACTGTGTGGTGCCTTCTTTCTAAAAATAAAATGGGGAAGAATTTGTCTGTTTTATTTCACATTTCACTCTGGAGTGTTTCCAAATACGTCTTTGGTCGTCATAGTGCCCCTTAGCATTTATTTCAGTAAAGTTTTAGATATAAGAAGAGACTCTTGTTTTTGTTTTGCTGCATATGTGTGAATGGGATTAGTGTTTTAAAAAAAGGACTTTTTTTTCTCTCTGGAATATGTTATTACAGGGGAAAAGTGAGCTAGTATGAGGTATCTCAACAACTGCACTAACCATTATGTGAGTTTTCAGTTATTTTTACAATCCCCTGCTAGTTTTTAGGTCCGTGTGCGTGTTCCCTTATGAAAATATAAAAAAAACAAACAGAGGTTTTGACAAATTTGTTTGCAAAGCCGTAGTGTGGCATTTTGAGATTTAAACTTTTTTGGTTCGTCAAATGGTAAATGGTAAATGGCCTGCATTTGTATAGCGCTTTTTCTAGTCCCTAAGGACCCCAAAGCGCTTCACACTACATTCAGTCATTCACCCATTCACACACACATGTGTCAAGTGTGGAATTGCCAAGGAACAACTAGCATGGCAATTTTCCAGAGGCAAAAAATTGAACAATAATATATATAATGTGCTGTGATCTAGCTCATTGTTATCTGCATAGAAAAAAGTCACAATAGTAAATAAAACAAAACAAAAAAACAAAAAAAACAAATAAAAAATGGCAAGTTGTGATTTTCATGTTGGGTAATGTTAGGCTAAACTGAATAAGCCATTTTCAATTCAATTCAATTCAATTTTATTTATATAGCGCCAAATCACAACATAAGTCGCCTCAAGGCGCTTCATAGATTTTAAATGCTTCATAACTGTAGCTTGACTGGAAAGCAACAGCATTAAACCAGCTGCCAAATATTGTGTTGATCCCCTTTGTGTTGCTAAAACAACTCTGAACTGTCTGGACATGACTCCAGGGCCTCTAGGCGTGTCCTGTGGTGTCTGCCAGCACGAAGTTGGCAGTTGAGCCTTTTGGTCCAGTGGCTTGCAGTGTGGGACCTCCCTGGTGCTTCGGGTGGATTCTGGATCACATTGGCATCTAAGCAGTTTGGAAGCCGGGTCAATGGCTTGGGCTGTTGTTGTTGTTCCTGAACAGTTTTTGTAGAGTGGTGGGGTGCATTGTCCTGCTGAGAGGGCACTGCCGGTGGGGGATGCTGTTGCAAAAACTGTTGTGTGGGAGGTTGAAATAACATACACACAAATGCCAGGACTTGAGTTTTCCCAGCTGGACGGTTCACGGCAATAATGAGGTTAGAACTGTTTTATGCACATTACCTGTCAGTAATTCTAATGTTGTGGGAGCGTGGTGTATAAGTGGTGTATAATAAGCGCATTTGGAAGCACACTTGATGTATTCTTTAGGTTGGTTAAATGTTTGTATTATTTTGTTGATCTCTTCTTTTTGTGCTTTTGAAAAGAAATGTCAAATCAAATGTTCTTTCTTCTCTCGTTGCCTGGAACTTGTGTCTGTTTCCATCTTTATAGCAGATCAAAATAGGTTTACGACATCTGACATTGATTTTATGAAGGTAGACGTGACACAGCACCACAGCCCTCCTTCCAGTGATCCTAACTGACCCTCTTTTCCCTCCTCTCTACCACCCCCTCTGCCCTCCTTCTCTCCTTTTTTAGATGCAAGGTGTGCCGTCCCCCCCTCCTATCATTATCACCATCATCGCTCCCACGCCCACTCCTTCCACGCTCCCTCCTACGACCGTCCCGCTCACGAACGTCCTACCTACAACCGTCCCTCCTACAGCCGTCCTTCTCACGACCGCCCTTCCTTCGATCGCCCGTCCTTTGACCACCCTTCCTTCGACCGCCCGTCCTTCGACCCCCCATCCTTTGACCGCCCGTCCTTCGACCGCCCATCCTTTGATCGTCCTACCTTCGATCGCCCATCCTACAGCCGTCCCTCGCACGAACGCCCCATCTACGACCGCCCATCACACGATCGTCCACCTCAGGACCGTTGGAACCCCCGTCTTCGCGTGAGCACCGGAAATCAGCTCTACATGTTGGACCAGGAAGAGGTATTGTACTCCACACCCCAAAGATACACTTATTCTCATGGACTTTTTGGCACAGGTGGGAAACCAGAAGAAAATTAGGATGCTACTCAATCCCTATCAAGTATTTTTCACCAGATACCACTCTAAAAGACGGATATTTCCGTTTTTTGATTGAAGTCACACTCGTTGATCACATTGTATCGTCACTTGGTACAAATAGTGCTCAAACAACTTTTATTACATAGACAAGTGAAACGAAATAAGATAATACACCAAACATGACAAATATCTCATAACATCATGTAAATAGACATGACATATTTTGTTGTTTCAGACTTAGATCCTGGCAAGATTTAAATTCCACTCATCAAAATGAAAAATTTAGTGGTCATGGAGGGAATGCTGTACCTCTTCCCACATCACCACTCAGTCTCTGGTAGTGTAAAATGCAGCCCTCTCGCTACAGTACAGGTTTCTGTTCTTATGGGTCAAGTGAGAAAAATATTCCACGGAACTGATCAAAAATAAGCCCAGTGACATGAGCACATTGAACAACAACCAAGAAAAACACAACAACAAGCAAACAAAAATGGTGTCACCAACAGAGCATTTAGATTGAGTAACACTTGCTGAGAAACTTTAACTGCACTTACAACCACATCGGTGATATGAGCCTTCTACATGATTATTAAATGAACTTAACATAATCAGAACCAACAGGTTAGACCCACTGTCTTGGGTTTGCTTATGAAACCCAGGGTGTCCGAACCTGTTTTTTTCAGGCTGTCATTAGTGCACAGGGGCTCCTAGCATGTTGGAAATCCATATAGAAATGTTAATAAAGTTTAAAACTTCAATAAGCTCCTTGGGATGCTTCTACAAATTATGGTCCAAATGTGCTTACCTAATTCAGGAGATGTAATTGGGTAAGGGACAAACGTTTGTAACTGAGGTACTATGCTGTATGTCAGAATAATTGTTGGACCTATGAGACTAGAATGTTTACTGATCTGTGGAGTGATACAAGTACATTTCTACAACACTGAAACCCGCTATAATTCTCAAACGGAAAAAGTTTTGAGTCAACGACAGTCTAAGTCTCAGTGTACAGTCAAATTCAATAATGGAAACAAAGAACAACTGTGAATGAATAGGTATAGATGATGCAGTACACCCTGGTGGAGACCGGAGAACTTGCACTCTGTCATGTGGGCCTTTACTGTGAGCTGGCCTGTTGGAAGTCATAAAAGCCAATGGAAGTGCAGGTTTGCCAAAAGCCAACTGAATGACTCTCAAGCCACTAGAAACAAAACCATTGGGGCTGAAAAAAAGGCAAATATAGTATGTGTTCCCAAAGTGCATGTGGAGGAAAGTCAAACATGTAGTGGCAGCAACATGTTGTGGGGATATTTCCCTTTACTGTTACAGAGACTGAGAGTTATGTTAAAGGGAAAGATATAGAAACCTAGAGAGCAACCCTGAGTGAAAATCTGTTTCAGAATGTTTTGGATCTAATTTTTGGGCAAAGGTTAACTTTTCCAGAAGATGAAGCATATCACCAAGAAAACACAGAAGTGGTTTTGAGAAACCTATTTGAAAGTCGTTGAGTGGCCAAACCGGAGACCACAACTGCACCTCAAACAGCATCTTTGGAGAAACCTGAAAACGGCTGTGCACTTACACTCCCAATTCAACCTGATGGAGCTTACGTGATTCTGCCAAGAAAAATGGGAAAGTCTTCCAAAAGAAAGGTGTGCCAAGCTTGTAGGATCATTTCCAAGAAGACTTTAAAGTGTCAGTGCTGCAAAAGGTGCTTCAACTAAATTCTAAGGGAAGGACCTGAATGTCAAATAGGATATTTCAAGTCCTTTACAAAAGACTTTGAAATGTTTTTACTTAAAAATTATTATGAAAAATGATGTCTGAAACATTAAAAGATATGAAAATAGTGATTACAAAACTTACCGAATGTCCGGTACTGTTGCGGTCCCATTAGAAAATGGTTTTGCAGAATGCCTGGCTTGAATTTAAAGCAGGTGTATATATAATATGTAATCTATTGTAGCAAAGCATAACTGACTTCGAGCCATTTATCTAAAAGCAATCATAACCAAAGACATAGACTGGATAGATTAGTAGACCTAGATTCAGATTCTATCAAACACTATCTTGATGGGTATTCTCACAATGACCTGTCATAAGTTTTTGTGCTATTTAAGGGCCAATACTTTTTAATAATATCTACTTTAAAGAAGGTCAGACAGAGAGGACTGTGTCCAGACTGTCCCACACACTCGAGTTTCCCTGGACTGAATCAGTGTCGCCTCAGGCTCGCTGTTGGGGTTCATTTTCAGGGGCAGCTGTTGTTTCTGGGGGAAGCCGTCTGTTTCTGGCTGTCATTAGACACAGTTACACAGCAACCACAAACCTCAGAAGATTAAAAAACACAGTGGGATGGTAGTTATTTTGAAATGAAAAAGTATACATCACTTCTTTGGTCATCTAAGTAATTATTTATTTAGTTCTTAAATTTTCTTGAACCGCCTATAAACAGCCAGCCAAAATGAAATGTTTCATGGAAATTATGATGAAGCCAGTGCTGCAGAAATAATTTTCCATGAAATGCAGATGAAATTAAGGATGATTAAGGAATTATATCAAGGAGAACAGGTGAACACACACATTACAGCATTTTTGATCAGTAATTTGTGAAATTATAACCCTACAGAGTTTTATAAGCTACCTTTTACTCTCAAAACCAACCACCATTGTTGGTTTTGGTATTTTCACAGTATTTGTTAAAAGAAGCAGTTACATTGAATCAAATGCATCCCCTTCTACCTGTCTCTGACATGAAAAAAATTTATTGGAAACATGAGGTTCAGCCTGTGTGACACTTTTTAGGCAGCACAGATGGTCTGAAGACGTCGTTTCTGTGTTTTACAATAGAAAATATATTCTAATTGGATTTTAATATCCTAGATTTGTCAGATGGCTGTTTAAAGTAGCTCAGGGTTGACTTTTCCCTGAATAGCAGTTGTCTGCACTGTTGTTTATTACATCAACTGCACAGTAACAACGTAACTTTGATATATGTAGAGCTTTAAATGCTTTAATAAATGCCTCTCTGTTTTTAGCTGGTACTTAACAATTTGTTCTGTTTTTCACCACTCCCGAGATCTACAGTGAAAATGAAATGTTTGCTGTTTAAACAGGGCTAAACTGAATTGTGTACAAGACAAAGCTTGACTGTGTTTATTCTCTGGTTCCTCAGTTAGTTAACACTGATTAACTGGGCTTTTTAAAATGTGTATTAGTGTGATAAACAGAGAGAGTGCATCTGCTGCTGGTTAGAGTAAAATCTCATCTTCAGGCCAGGAGATGGTACTGTTCTGCAAGTTTTCCAACTCACACATGCACACAGACACACACAAATGCACACGGTTTAAGCTAACACTGCTGATTTATAACACTACTTATAATGCCACCATAAATGAGGCAGTGGCCTGAAAAATCCATAGGTCACTTCCCCAAACTTGGCGGGGCAATTATTGTATTATGCACATGCTATTATATTTTTCAGTTTGCATTAAAGGCCTAAATTCTGACACATGAAAATACAGCTGTTTTATTTGTGCTTACTTTTAATTTGTCTGCCTCACTGCCTGTTGCTATTTATGCAGTATGTGTGCCACTGCATGGCCTGTGATTTAACCTCTCACTCTAAGGTAAACTCAGCTTTGTTGGCAAGGCAATAAAGTAATGAATCCTTGCATGGTCAACATACAAGTGCCAGCTTTACTGTCATGTGTGTGCATGGCTGCCGGTGGTATTTCTGCTGGTCATCGCTTCGATGAATGCAGCAGCATTTCCAGTGATAACCCCGCACAACTGCTGAAGGACTGAATGGAGAGCCCGGTTCAATTAATCGGTGGCTCATCCCTGCCTAATTGTGCCAATAAGGCAGCAGCTGTGAACGAATCTAAGGCAGGGCTGACGTGCTGATGGCCGTCACCTCGGCGACGGCGAGAGGCATTAAATATTCATGCCTGTCACTCACCTCATGCAGAGCGGGTGTCTCTCGCCTCCTCTCCCTTTCACGCACAAACACAGACATACACACACTCGCCCTTCAATTTATTTCCATTCGTTTTAGATGGCTTCTGTGGCTCAGCAAAAAAAAAAAGCAAAAGAAAAAAGCAAAAAAAAAGCAATCATACTGTACTTTTCCACAGCGGAGATATGGAGGATCAGAGGAGGACCTTGCTCTCCTTTCTCTGCTTCCCGCACATTTTGTTATCAGCCCATCTCAAACACACACCTTTCACCTCTCTGATTTTCTGTTTGCTTATATGCTTTGCATCTAAGCTCAGCGCAGTTCCTGCTGTGTCTCGTATCTCTGCCTCCTCCAGCCTCAGTCCTCATATTAATTCCCTCCATTGATCCATCACTCTTACCTTTTTTTCTTCTCTCCCCTGCTTCCTGCTATCTCTCGTCTTTATCTAATCTCCCTGTTGTTTCATCCCCTCCTACTCTCCCTAATCTGTCTGCTTCTCTGCCTCCTTCCTTCTGTCTCCATATTCTTTGCGGCCGCACTTCCTCTTTCTGCTCCTCTCTCTCTCCATTTTTTTTGCTGCGGCTCTCCTTCACAGTTTCTCCCTCTTTCCTGCTCTGTCCCTTTCCTCCTCATCCACCCGCCCACTCTATCTCCGTCCTTTCCTCTGTGCTCCTCTTCCTCGCTCCCTCTCTCCAGGGCGACTGGCAGGAGTCTTTGGCTCTCCCACAGGCCACCTGTCTCTGTGCTCCTCACAGCTCCATTCACTTACCGCTCCATTTTTTAAAAAATGTTTTATGAATGGCAGCCATCAGAAAGACACGGGAGGGACGTCTCCCCGGAGAGCTGAGGTGTCGCTTCGGGGAACAAGACTCCTCTGTTGTGCCTAAAATGTGTCACTATGGAAATTTGTGTTAATGTGCGTCTGTGTAGCTTTTCACTCCTGGTGTGTTGGGTTCATTGAACTGTTTCCTACTAATCAAGTGTGCAGTCACTTCATAGGGATAGAATGGGATTAAACTCTCATTGACATGTCAGCCATTGGCTTACTTTAATTGCCAAGGATAATACCTACAAGATGTGTGGAAAGTTAAAAATAAATGCTTTTTAAATATCTTGCCTTTAATTACAAGCCCCTTAATTTGCTTTCCCCCTCCAACAAAATGTCATCCAGTAATCACAACCAAATGTGACTTTAAGCTTCCTCCCCTCAGCTTTTGTGTGTGATTGGTAAAAAATTCTTCCCAGTGAATTCCAAGCAAAAAAAATGGAGCAGCGTTACTTAGAAAACAAGCGAGCATGCAGCCCGAAGCAGCGGAAAATGTCACTTAGTGTTACTCTGTCTGGGATCATATGTTAGGATTAGAAGAAGAAGAAGAAAAAAATTGGTACAAATGGATGCACTACAAAAACTACAGTAGAGTTGAATCAGCACTGTAGATACTGCAGAAGGAAGGAAGTGAAGAAAACTAGAAGCAGCTGTCTTAGTAATTGTTTAACTTTGTAAATGAATCAGAATTATGATGATTAATTCCTAACTTAATCAATAATTTCTGATAATGGCTAATCCTTGTAGTCAGATTTTCAGGAAATAATATTAAACATTTGGTGACTCAGCCTTCTCAAAAGTAGGATTTTCTTCGAGAAAAAGTAATGAACTTTTTTTAACGTCCAGACTTATGCGCTCATCTGGATGATCAATCCCTTCCCACCAATTTTCCTCACTGCTGCAGACTGCTCTTCCTCCTTTTGTCCTGTAGGGGGAGCGAGAGGGTTGACAGTGATGGCTTCCTGCCATCCTCTTCTCCACCTCCTTCTCCTCCTTGCATCTCGCATTAATTTGAGGTGACAGAGTTTCATATACCATTGCCACGCACCAGTGCCCTGTCCCCAAAGTCATGTGTTTGGGCTTCGCTCCTCCAACTGTGTTATGCAAGAAAAAAAAAACACAATGTGGAAGGGGGGGGGCAAGAGCCTTGCTCAGCCTGAGAGTATTTGAAAGAGCTGGGAAATATCAGCACTATAAAAAGAAGATGTAGTCCTGTAGCTCAAAACACATATGGTTGATGATTGTATCTGCTTCTTTAGTGGCCCCATTTCCTGCACTGAATTTTACATTTGACTGCATTAGAGCATATCTGCAAAGAGGCCACAGCACCTCAGTGGCTTTAGCTTGTAGCTACTGTTGTCACAGTGCATAAAGAGTTGCTCAGAGGTGGATAGCATGTTTGCTCATGACCCCGGAGAACGCATCGAGGTGGCTGTCGTGTGGGAGTCGAAGGGATTAATTATGTAATGAACACAGGTGGGCTGTGGTTTGCAGAAAAGAAGAGAAAGACTGATTCTTTTAGTAAGGTGGCCGGACTGAACCCCTGGGGCGATGTTAACAAGAACGTCTTGGTATTTGAGTAACTATTACATGCCATTTAAATAAAAATTGTCACTCACTCAGAAATAAAACATTTTTCCAAAGGTCATCCTGTACATACAAGGGTTTAAGTGACTTTTATCTTAGCATTTTGATTAATTTGCCTGTCCTCTGACTAGCGTGCAGTTTATTTTGTCCTCAATTCCTTGGAGGCACCTAGAGAAAGAGGAAAACTATGTCTAATTTGTCTCCTGCAATCTTACCAGGAGAAACTGCCAAATCTCTATGACCTTAAAAGCAATTCTCTGCCATTTATCATTTTTATTAAGAAGAATTGTACTTGGCTGGGTTCTTTTCTGTGGGATGTGGAGACTTATGGGTGGCTTGAACTGTTTTTATGCTGTTACAGCCTCTACGAGCATGCAGAATAGACTACCTCAACATACATTAACATTTTAAGGATTTAGTTCACGATGTCAGCCCACATGCATCAGCTAGAGCTTCATTTCGACCTCTTCTAAAAGTCTTCCTGCTCGCCATTTTGCCTGTATATGTTCTTATGATGCTTTTTAATTTATGCTGTGCTATTTTTAAATGTCTTTTTTCACTGTTTTCATCACGTTCTTATGTCAATTTAGGATAATTTACTATTCTACCATTCTCATGTTAATAACTGATGTCATATGAAATATTTATTTCAGACAGTGTTCTTCATGTGTCCATCCATCCATCCATGGTCATCAGGCAGCAGTCCCTACTAACTCCTTTATGTCAATACAGAGAAGCTCTCAAGTGACAAACTTCCATACTTACAGTTGCTTCTTTGAGTGCATTAGTGTGTTTACACTGTTGAATATACTGAAATCTTCCAGCCCACTGAAGTACTCATTACAATCACAGGTTAACTGAAAGGACACCTTGCAGTTTTCAGCCAATAGAAGCATAACTTGTTGGTATCAGTGCATTTAAAACCAAGCATAATGTGTGTTAAATTATAGAGTTAGATATGTGAAACTGGTATTATGTGTGGTCAGATGACTTTTTGGGAAGTCACAGAATACACTAGCTAACATGAGAATCACTGACAGTGAACAGATGTCTGAACAACCTCAGTGAGTGGTGGCTTTTCTGAGTCCCTCTAAAAACACTGAGATCCTCAGCCTATCTTTAATATGGGATCAGTGATCTTCATGTTTCTCATTCATTGTCTTATATAACCAGCAGTGTTCATGTTAACCTGCTCTTGTTTGCATAAAGACAATGTTGCTGTTACTGTAGCTGTGCAAATGAGAGACCACCAGCATGACTTGACACCTCTGAAAAAGATTTGGGACTAGATCTAAAATTTTTGCAGATTCACTGATTGCAATGGGTTGTTGCTCAGAAGTTGCCATGTTGGTTTTATATTTAAAATGTGAGAACAGACTGATTACATGAGATATTTAACCAATCAAATTGTCTCAAACATCAGATGTTGGGAAGCAGTGTGACCCCTTGTGTCCTTAAAGTACTTGAACTCTCCTCCTGCAGCAGCGCTATCCCACCGCAGAGGAGGCATGCACCATTTCCTGACTGAGAACTACAAGCTCAGATTTGGAGGTCTCATCCCAGCTGCTTCTCACGCTGCTAATAATCACTCAAGTGCACGCAGGATGTAACCGCATGATGAAGCCAGCAGTCCTATATTATCTCTCATATGCAAAGATGAGACACCAACACCCTCTGTCCCTTGGCTGTGCCCAGAAATTCTTTCCGTTAAATCTATGAACAGAATTGGTGACAAAGGGCAGTCTTGGCAGAGTCCAACACCTACTGGAAATGAGTTTGACTTACTGCCAAAATGCAAGCCAGGTTCTTGTTGTTGATGTAGAGAGAGACTCTTTGCTGTCAATCAATAGCATCACTTTTATTTTTATCATAGCGCACAACTCTTTTATTTTAATGGCTATGCCTCTTTTTGGAAAGTGCTTGAGGTCAGAAGGAGGTGGAACATCTGTCTATGAAAGGACAAAACTGATGCTCTGAAGGACACATGCTTTTGGACAAGTTGACTCCTATCGTGCTGTACAGAAAGCATGTGTGTGCATTAGTGTGTGTGTGTGTTCCAGCTAAGTGTGTGTATGATTTTGTGCTTGAGCCAGCATCAGACAGCCAGCAGTGTTTGATTACTGCCCTGTTAAGAAATAATGGATTGCTAGGTTTTCAAACATCACACAGTGCACACTATTTCTTGCAGTTATACAGACTCATTAAGCTTTCTTTCTTTCTCTTGCAAACAGACTCCCTCTTTCCCTTTCTTAACCCACACTTTCCCATGCACATCATGCCACCATATTCCCTTGCTCCTCACAGCTGGGACTGAAGAAGCAATGATGGCGTATGGGCTATCCAGCCTGCAGCATCGCTCAACCCAACCTGCCAAGCTGAACAAAAACCCACTCTTCCCTTCACATGAATGGCTCTACCTTCACTCTTCTGCCACCCTCCTTTCCTTTCTCTTCAGACATCACAATCCCTAAATCCAAACCTTTTCCACTATGCCAGGACTGGCAGTTCCCTCATATGATGTGACACAGTTGTTGTTCTTAATCATTTCTAATCATCTGACTGTAATTAGAAATGGATCGATTTCAATCTTGTGCATTACCAAAGTTATCATGGATGCGTAAATCCATCAGGCAAACACTTCATTTCAGATCGAATGATATTGATCGCAACACTGCAGGTGTCAACAGTCTCCAAGCATGATCCAGAACCTGAAATCAAATGTCTAACTTGTCTTTAACCAAGTGTTGTGATCAAGTGTTGCACTTGGAAGGTATTAATTTACTAATCTATACTTTAATTAGAGAATCGGGGAATGTTGGATTGTTGAAGTCTTCACTCTTTCACATTTAAGGACTCATAAATAAATGCCAAATACTACTTCGTTGTACACTAAGACATTCTGCTGTCACATTCTGTTAACACAGCATGTGGACGCAGTGACAGCCACACCATCGGTTCAGCTACTAAATGTAATAATGATGGAACTTTGGGGAATAGTGAAACTCACTGGATGCACGATTAGAATCAATGCTGAAATACTGAAAACTTTTTTTTTCTTTGCTAAGATTACGGTCCAGCTGGTCTTTTTACCCAGTAAATATTTGTTCCCTAAACAAGATATCTCCCCAAATACTGGCCACATGGTATGGACATTTATGGATCCAACAGAATGATTCATGTGTTAGTTTAGGTCAATATTGCAACTTTGCCCAGTATCTTTACTCCTTGCAAGAATTTTGAATTTATGTTTTTGAAGTCTGTTTAAGACTCTGCGTCTTGGTTGAATTATAGTTTCAAAATGTTCGATATTCTTTGTGAATATCAGCTAGACCTTCTTCCACCTTTCTAACGATGACGACCTTCTGTACCTTTTTAAAATGTTATCCATTTAGAAATTATAATGATATATAGTGATATATACAGAGTCTCACTGTGCAGCTCTTGCACTAAAATAGGAGCGTGAAGACTGTCATGAACTGTGACAGTGCCAAGGTCTGTACAGATGGACTATACTTTACACGAGGATGTATAAACATGCATAGAAATGTTCATCCACTGATGCTAGTCATTTCACAACCAAAGAAGTTGTGAACGTCATGTTGAAAAATCAAACAGGTCTCTGTTTTTTAGCCATTAGGAATACAGAAAAAAACACTAATTCTGGGTAAGAATGACATCTTGGGTCAGTTGCGTGAGAGATTATTATTATTTTTTTCCTCTTCTTCACTTTGAATTGATTCTGCATGACTTCATGCCACTGGACTGGAATTGACCGGAGGCAGTTGCCACCCTCAAGCATAAGAAAAATCAAAAATGAATGTGCAGATTGGCATTAAATTTGCTTTTACAAGTGCTCTGAATAAACCCGTGTTGTAGATACATTTTGATTTAGATGTCCTCGTGATTTTTTTTCTGCAGCACCACTTTTACTTGCATGCTGTAGTTATCTTTGCGAATAAGAAAAAGCTGTTAGTAGAGCTCAGAGTGCTTGCTGGATCATAGAAGAGCATCTGATGGCCTCTCTCAAAACACTTTTTAGAGGAGCTGCTTCCCACAATTTTTGTATCTTTGTGATACAGATACTGTAATTTAACAACCAGGCAGCAACTGTCCAGGTGTTTTGTGATGACACTTTCCAAAATTGAACTCTCTCAAGCTGTTGTTTTTCTTTTTCTCAACCACTTTCAGCGCTCTTTCTCGGCACCACCGAGTGAAACGCCTAAATTCCTTCGAGAAAATATTTTCTAATATTTTTTGTGAGTGTCGGTGTCCTAGTCATTTTGCACCCCCTCTCTGTCATAGCTGACTTCTTGCTCTGCCTTTGAGTGTGGCCACTGGGAAGGAGTTAAAGCCTTGTCAATATCCTTGTTTTGTTCTGCTTGCAGAGTTCTAATGGACACTGTAGCTTCTAGTTTCCACCATAAAACGCTGTATTTACATTACCACTGGCCCTTTGTGGTGTGAAAGAAATAATTTATTTAAATATGTGTGTGCGACACAAGTCCACCATCTAAAATGGTCAGAGTGCAAGCTTAATGCTGCCTCTCCATGGATGCTGAGAGCAAGCCGCCTGCCAGCTTCTTTTGCCAACTCATGGCAACCCCAGAGACGGTGTTATGTCACATCTCCAGCTGTTGACCTCGCCACATCTGACCAATCGCATCCTGCCACACACAGAGAAAAAAAATGCCTCCAGGTGTTTTCCCCATGCTGGAAGCTGTGGTGGGATGCCTATTGGTGGGGTAGAAAGTTGTTTTGGAGCCTTTCCATGAGTCAAGCTGTCAGTGATGAATTGCACAGGGCAGGGCAGCAGTAGGGGAGAAAATGAGTGGGCTTGTTCTTGTTCAAGTAGATGTGACTGGGGAAAATTACCATATTTAGCTTGTTGTAACTGGCATTTAGATGGCTAGTCAGGAATTTAGCTTTTTATGACTCATGGATTTAAGTTGATTTTAGTTATTTGCGTGTAACTCACACCCTTATTAAGAATCTACTGTGTAAGAAGGAGGATTTGAAAGTGTTAATGTGTATGCATGAGCAAACCTATGCTTACATGTATTTTGTAGGCTTCTTAGAACTCGTACTGTAGATAAAAGTGAGCACAGCCCAGTTGTCTCCTGTGGAATCCATGGCAACAGCAGAAAATCTGGACAGAGAGAAGCATCACTTTAACCCTGCTGAAAAGCACAGCGATCCCTTCAATAACCGCAAAACCATTCAGTGAGATTACCTGCTGTATGAGTTTGCTACTCCTCCACACACCCCTCCCAATTCCTCTTTCGTGGACTCATTGCTGGTGCAGAGCTCAATCAGGCAATATGAAACCACTTCGCTTATTACATGCATTTAGAAACACTGTGAGGCACGGCGGTCCCAATAAGGCTTCAGAAACCGTGGCTTTATCTGCATTCGCGATCATATGGAGCTGGCTGAATGTGGGGTTAATTCAGGTTTGCTAGTCCTTATTGGCACTAAAGCATATTCAATTAGTAGAACAGAGTGCTCAGACACTCTGCTGCTGCTTCCTGCATTAATCTGGCAGCGAGAATTAAAAGAGGGAAAGAAAAAAAAGGGTATGCACTGACAAGACCTGGATTTAAATTGAAGGTGAATGCACTAAAAGGCTTCGATTTAGAATGAAGAAGGCTGTCTTATTACTTTTCTTGAGGATCTAATAATGTTACCATGGTATGAGGAAAACTCACTAGTAACATGTAGCATGTAAATGAGCACAACCATTTGTACCAGCTGTTAAGTTGATGGCTGGATGGATGGACAGATGGATGGTCAGGCGATATTATTTTCTGGATTTACCCAAATAGATTTTTTTGAGTAAACCTTTGTCTCAGTAGATTTTGCAGAAATGTGTACTACATTAAAAGACATAGTAGTCTGTAGTAGTCTATAAGGTGTGACAAAACAACACAGGAGATAAAGCATGCAGATGCACAGACTCCAAGGAAGGCTAAAAGCTGAGAAATGGGAAACTCGCCCAATAAAAATGGAACTTGCTCTGTGCATTCTCACTCTGGACTCATAAAGAATGGATTCTGCTTAATATATTTTTCATTAAGGAGGTTGTACTGTAATTTCATCGTAACCAGCAATATGTTCATTCCAAGACAACATTACAACGTCGCTTTGTGCTCTTTGGCTGCACAAGTTGCAAAGTAGAGAGTAATTGCTAAGGCTGCTGATTTACGATGCTTGTACCCGATTAAGTTGGATAAAGAGACTCATAAGCAGAATCCCGATGCTGTGATGTGTCTTCAGCTTGGCTGCTTTAACTAGATTATTGCAGCAGAGATTTGCATTTATGTATACGAGTGTGAGTGTGTGTGTGTGTGTGTGTGTGTGTTTATCTGTACAATGTGATATAGCTGTGCAGTGGTAGTGAAGGATGGCAGTAGCTTGATGTGGAGTTGTGTTTGCATTAAATTATTATGTGTCACTTTGGACACACATGAGAACACACTCTACCAATTAGCTGTCTTTACTTTCCTAAACTCAGACAAAAATGCGCACGCTCGCTCTGAAATTCTTTTATCTTCACAGAGCATCTTTGGAATGAGCGCCTCTCTGCTTTCTTGAGGGACATATGGCTCAGTATGACCTGCCAGCGTCCTTCACTATTGCTGGCTTTACCCCAAAGCCCCCCAGGCTGCACTATCCTGCACTGCTCTCTGCAGTTAGTACCACCTTCTGACTGTCTGTGTTCTAACCAGCTCTTTTATGCAGACACTATTCCCAATAGAACACTCTAAAACGCACACACACATATATTATATTAACACAAGCAAGGTTACTGCTCTCATTTCTGCACACACCTTTTTATGTTTATGTCAGCATGCATAAAGGACAGTGGCTGATGCTCATACCTGCTGTTCATACAGCATCTATTCATATTTGAAATAATCACTACAATTCAGCGTTTCTTAAAACTGTAGAAACAGAATTTATGTACCACCTGGGTGCAGAAGAAGAAAAATGTTATGGTCTCACATTTCAACAGCTATATGCAGCTATAGACAACAGCTTGGCAATAATTTGGCCTCTGCAGTTTGTTTTGCTTGAACTGGTACTGTCAGACATTTTATTATATGTCAGTTATTTCAGTTATGCACACACGACAAGGAAGGACTCCAGTAGAGCTCCATGATGCAGTAATAATGTTTATTTGTACATAACAAGACTGGTGTTGCAGTACTAATGTTTTACAAAAACATATAAATAAAATTCAGTTATATATGCAGATGAAATATATTTATGAATTTAGAAGCTCTGGGTTAACCCAACAACTGTTTTTGGACTATAGGAAAAAGCTGGAGTGCAATACAAATACAAATATACATAAGAATAAATAACAATGAACTGAAAAAAATAGAACATAGATTCAGAAGTTCAGAATATGAAAATGAGCTAAAAAGCTTAAAACAAATAATTTTAAAAAAGCACTAGAAGACTTTAAAGCTAGAAAATTTATTTTTATTAAATAAGAAAACTTTACAAGAAATCCCTTTGAAATATTCTTTTTAAAACTAATGAAGCAACTCAAACAGTAAATAGTTTTGTAACAAAGGTGACAAATATATCTTAAGGCAGAATATGTAGTTGAACTGTGTTGGGTTAGAGTGCCTAAGTAGACCAAAAACGTATTAAATTTACAGGCATTTGAATGTCTTTTTGTTTAATATCAACTAAACTCTGAGCTCTGCCTTTTGCCTCCTTCAGCATGCTACCTGACACTTTTTTGTTTTCTGCAGTCTGGTAATGGTCAGACAGAGAAAGGGGGTTAATTTTGTTGAAATATCTGCCTGATTGTGCTGAAGCCTGGCTTTTTAAGAGCAAACATGAGGTGTTTGGTGTCATAAAGCAATGCTACAAACATCAATCCAATCAATCAAATGGGACTAAAATGCAGCAAACACATAGTTTAGTAAGAACTCCAACCTAAATCTAATGCAGCTTAATACAGCAGTCCAGCTTTCACATACTGGTGCATCACAGTGTGTTATTTTGAGTCAAGTCTCATCATAGATTTCTGTTGGCATTTCTTTGTGTTTCCTTGGTGTTCTGGGGCTCATTCCCAACAATGTACTAGCTTTGGTGTTCAGCCAAGATTTATAGGTCGGTGCTGTACAGTATACGCTGTATTTTCTGGGTGGAACTGTGATGTTTCCAAAGGACCAGGGTTTCTGATTAGTGCAGCACATTCTCCCATTTATTTTCCCTCAAGTCTCACTTTTATGAATTCAGGGACTGTGGGCCCAAATGTGGCAGCAGTGTGAAATGTGGCTTGTTTTATTTTTTCCTTGTCTTTTTGCTTTGGGTTTTCAGTCACAAAGTGAACTGCTGTGGAAGATATACAGTGATTCCTTTTTTTAATAATATATTTTTTCTTTTACTTTTGTTGGGTGATGTGCAAAGACTTTAAAGAACATGATCCAAATGTTGGCCTGTGGGCTACATCTTAACCAACATTAACTGTGCTCATATTATCCTCATTTACAGGCTCATAAATCTATTTCAGGATACTATTAGAATAGTTTACTTGCTTTAATGTTCAAAACCACATTATTTAAAAAAAAAAGAAAAAAAAGAAAGGACATTGCCGCAGCACCTTTTTTTCATCTCCTTTCTCAATTGATCCATCTCACCTGCTGTCACTCCTCATTTTGCGTTTGTTGGTCAGCTGATGAAACACAAGAAAACTAAAAATATGTAAATAAGAGCACTGTAACTGGGAATTCTTCTTTATTAAAAATAAATATAAGACTGGGAGAAAGAACAAAAAGGGACCATGGTAATATTAACCACATTAGCCATGCTTTGTGCTAATATTAAATATGAAGGCTTAAAATAAAAGTAATTTGCTGAACCTTCAGTTCCTCATATACCAGGAGTCCATAAAAGATTTTGTGCTGTGATATTTGCTTTGCTTTGCTCATAGCTGAGACTTTTATGGATCAGTTAGCCAGATTTTTTTCAAGAAACCGGCCCCATAGACAATTAAAAAATAGCCTCCTAACCCATCTAATATCCAGATTTGGGTATCAAATAGCCTCTAGTTTATATATTAGTATGATATATAATGATTTTTGGGTAGAACTTGGACTTTGTTTTCACATGCACAACAATATCTATATATAACCAGATAAGGAATAGAGAAAACATATAAAACATAATAAAGGCACTTTGGGCTAATGTGGTCTGTTTGATTGATTTCACCGGAGGTTTATGAGTTCGTTAATGATTTTGAAAACAGTCCCATTATAGAACTATTTTCTGTTTTGTCTAGAAAGCAATTTTTGCTCCAGTCTATTCCCAAAAGCACTTATAATTTCACAGAAATCTAAAATTATTAGTGCAACTGTACTGCAGTTGTTTGTCAAACTACGTATGAGCATCGGCTCCTCATAGGCATCAAAGGGAAAGAGTTTGTAGCTGTGCGTTCCTGTTCTGTACAGAACTTTAGGTCGCCGTTTTGCTGGAGTGAGAGTTTGTGTACTGACCTTGTGCTCTCCCTGTGCAGGTACACCCTTTGCTGATGCGCGAGAGGCGCTCAGAGTCTCACAGGAACAAGCTGCTGCGGCGGACAGTCAGCGTTCCTGTTGAGGGAAGGCACCATCCCGAGATGGGTGAGCAGACAAATTTCATTTTTTCTCTGACTTTTTTCTCTGATTCTGATTGAGGCTCTAATCAAGGTCCAATCAACAGTTATTTTGCGTTTTGTCTTACTTTTAGCTGTTTATTTTCGCCGACAGTTTTAGTGATGTGGTGCAAAAGGCTCATTCTATGAAAAGAAATTCACAAACATATTTTACAAAACTTTGAGCAAGAGAACCAGTCTGAGTTTGACAAATGGAAGTGGTATTTTCTCTGTGCCAATCAAAGAGTTGCAACAAAAAAGGAATTTCTTACAAAATAGAATCTTGAGGTGATATCTACTTGTTTTAACTTATGCTGCTGAAGGCATTTTTCACAGACAGAGTACTGCAGATTTTGTCTACCATCATTTTCAATGAGAACATTTTTGGCAAGGCAAAAAATGTTTTTTGTTTTTTTTTTAAGTTTCATTATTTTTCTGGCCATCCGCTAATGTTTTAACACAGACTTGGAAAAATGTGAAACTATCCATTAGTGACACATTTCTGAGCAGGTGCTCTCTGTGGACCATTTTTGGTCGATGCCCCAGTTGCTTCTCGCGGTAATTCAACATCTTTTTTTGGTTGCCCATTATGATTTTCAAAAACATTATCACCTGTATTACTTTAGTTTGGGTTTCTTGTAATAACAGGATGGTTGCATAGCAACGAAAATGATGTAAAGCTTTTGGTATCCTTTGAGCCATTACTCGCGCTGTTACTAGCAACGCTCACAGCAGCACTCTGCATCTGAGCAGAGATAAAAGCGTCACATCTGATCAGAGCTGAAGGCAGTTGCTTCCTTTAAGATTTTCACTCGTTCTTTTGTCAGTTTGACTGATTTTATCAGTCGACTCACTTTGAAATGAAATACATGCATTGATTACTTGATTAACGCACATATCTTTTGAGTTTGTTGTCCGTCTCTGCCATTGATAATTTTTTTTATTTTCTTTGTTTATGCTTTTAAACTTTTCCGACTCTTTTTTCACTTGTCCTCTTGGCTTTTTTATTGCCGTAGCGTCCTCTTAAATTCTCAATGGATCCCGTGAAACTGACCCTCTGATAGCAGCCTTCCTTTGTTTATTTTGCCTGACTCAGTCTCTCTGGGCCCCCTACAAATGTCCCGCACAGTTTCTCCCTTTTCCTTCACCCGACACCTCTTCCTCGCACTCAGCTATTTTAAGGGTCTCCCTTGCGACGTCCTCTATCATTGATTCTGCCATTGCTTCTGCTTCTTTGCTGCCCAACAGTGCTGATTCAACTGGATAAATACTTTTTTCAGTTTTCATACGAGTGGCTCTCTGACCTTAAAGCGATCAAGCAGTGACACATCACTTGACGTGGTCCTGCTCCATTTTGACATATGCTGACATGGCAGTGTCACTTCATATTGCCTATGTGTAAGCGTATTGTAAATATGCATTCACATATGTTAGTTTGCTGTGGCACAGGCCATAGTGCACTGACACCATTATGAACTGACGGTAGCGCCTAAGCACAAAGTGCCAGAACAGATTAATGGACTCCAGGAAATTTGTAATTATCAGATACACAAAAAAGCTAATGGAGGCTGTCATGAGGCCACAGTTAGAGGCATACTCTACAGGAAGCTACATGACCTACTTTATGAATTCTCTGACTTAAAACAATGAGGTGATTAGGGTTTCACAGCGAATTAAGTCATCATATACTAATGTGCCAATTATTTATTCTGAAGTTGTTTCAATCTCACATTTAAGTTGGAATCTGACTTGAGCAGCTGCACTAATGCTGTTCCTTGGCCAACAGATTACACTGTTTGCAGAAAACTATTTATCATTTTGAATCAGATTTTTGTTTGATTTTATTATTGCAACTTATATAAATAGTATGCCCAACCCAAATGTGCTTATAGACACTGTTATAGATTGACAATACTGCCATAAATTATGAAAAATGATAAATAAATAACTGCTGTACTTCCCAAGCTTTCGAAACAAAAGCTTACATTTCATTATGCAGTTTTCAGTGGTTACATGTAGGAACAAAGCACATTCGTTTACATGAGCACTTGGGTTTTTACATGCAAATGCACAGGTAATTTTCATCTGCAGCCGCCCCATGTGCAGAAAAACATTTCATTTCATTTCATTTCATTTAATAGACAGCTCATTCAGGACCCTATAGCCAAATGATTATTTCCCTCCGAAGTGATGCATATTTGGGGTTCTTGTTGTCTGATCTCCTTGCTGTTTCACACACACACACACACACACACACACACACACACACACACACACACACACACACACACACACACACAGGCACAGAATGTTAGGGAGCTGTGATCCAGGTGGGTTTAAAAGCAACTTGTAGGCAGACTAAAGAAGCTTAAATAACTTGCACAATTTGTGATTTGCCAATTACATGCAAGTTGTAAAGGGTACCACATGATTCCTCAACTGATGTGGACTGAAATTGAGGCGTCATGACAGTGTCTGGGATTTATTTAGTGACCGCCCTGAAATGTACTCTGCCTGTTAACTCATCATAATAAGGTCAGTACAGAATAACAAATGTTTCAGCTTCGCACAGTTCTTAGAACCTTTATTAGCTGAAGCATCCCTGATAATCATCATTCTTTCTGAGAAAATGGATGTATCGGGGTCAGACTGTTGAGACTGTCAAAACATGTAAGTCATTGTTCGATATTTTGGGAAGTAGGTTAATTACTAAGAATAATTAGATTGATAAAGCTCTGATGCTAAATATAGATCAATCTATAGCAGCTGTTGAAATGGTTGAAATGTCTCACCTGATTCAGACTGGTAAACAGACTGGTATTGATCTACCAAATTCTTATTAACAAAGTCAAACTATGACTGAGGTGGGCCAAATCATTTGCCACGTGTATTGATGTCATCCCTTCCATGTTTCCCTATTTAGAAGCACAAGGACACATAACAGTGTAATATATATATATATATATATATATATATATATATATATATATATATATATACAAAAGTATTGACTTGGATGGAAAATTATTAAAATGGCGAGGTTATTATCAGCATTTTGCTGCCATATCTTTCTGTCTTATAAAAGGAAACTCAATTTAGTGTGCATTTAGTATATTCATTGAACATATTTCTGAATGTTTTAGGACCTTCAAAATGACGAATAATTGTGCCTTTTCACATATTTGAAAGGCACGCTGTCGTCATCTTCAGTGGATCCAAAACAAGACGGAGAGTTCAGAAATATTTTTATGTCGGGTGGAAAGTTTAAACTGCAGATGCTGAAGCTGCAGCAGCCTCTTATCACCACTTCATGTGCTTGTGACAACACTAATACATCAGCCTGGCCTCGCTGTTCATCACAGGGCCAAAAAGCATCCATTTTTTAGAAGATATTTATGAATGGAGGCTTATGACAACAATCCCAGCTGGAAGCCTGATGTTGTGACACAAACAGATGGAAGATACTGGGCTGTGCTGATGATAAGTCAAAGACACAGTAGATCAGTACCTTTTTTGGATTTTCTGGAGCGAAACATGAAGTGATGCAGATACATTACTTTTCTCCTTCTCATTCACTTCTCAATACTTTTTAAGTTGAGCAGGTAATTAACATATAATGAAGGCATTAACTTTGCTGGATAATTATGGTACAGCATAAGCATTTTATGTAAATATGCTTCCTAATTAGCATTATGTGATTGTGACTGGGGAACATAATTTTTCTTAGCTAAACAAAAAAAAAGTTGTTGAGGTGGTTTAATTTCTGTCTTTCCTTCTTTGTACTATTAATTATATAAGAAAAAAAATATTAGTATTGAATGTCTGCATGTATGATGCTTAACACTGATGAAATTTTAGTATCATGTAATACTATATGATATAAGACACAATATATAGATATAATTACATTTTTGATACATCTGCAATAAACACATGTAGTAGGCTCACAATACTTAATTTTATGGCTGATGTTAAAAGTCATATGATAATTGTCGATATTATATCAATGATATGTTGACACTTTAAAATAATAAGAAGAATTAGAATTGATTACTAAAAAGTGGTTAAAAAAGATTGTTGAACAGTGAAGCTGTAAGAAGTAGAGGTAGTGAAGGTGTATGAGTTTAAATACTTGGGGTCAACCATCCAAACCAACGGACAGTGCAGAAGAGAGGTGAAGAAGAGAGTGCAGGCAGGGTGGAGACGAGTGTCAGGAGTGATTTGTGATAGAAGGATGGCAGCAAAAGTGAAAAGGAGGGTTTACAACCTGCTATCATGTATGGGTTGGAGAAAGGGATACTGGCAAAAAGACAGGAGACCGAGGTGGTAGAGTTGAAGATGTTAAATTTTCATTGGGAGTGACCAGGAGGGACAAGATCAGAAATGAGTACATCATCACAATGACACAGTAAAGAGAGCTCACATTGAGTGCTTTGGGAGACAGTGAGAGAAGAGAGGCTGAGATGGTTTGGACATGTGCAGAGGCGGGACAGTGGATATACTGGACAAAGGATGCTGAAGATTGAGAAGAAGAGAAAAACCACAGAGGAGAACCATGCATGTATTGAAGAAGGACGTGCAGAGGGCTGGTGTGAAAGAGAAGGATGCTGGGGATTGGGTAAGATGGAAGGAGATGATCTGCTGTGGTGACCTCTAAAGAAGAAGAAGGTTAGTAATATACAGCTGGAAGGGATCCGGCAGGCTAAATATGAGTCAAGGACATTTTCTGCCCGCCTTCCATATGATGAATCGTCCATGTTTTATTTTGGTATTATAGATAGATGGATTGTGGGCAAACAGAAAGGAAGCATTCGCCCTCACATTCATCCAGCACCACCCCTCCTCTTATTAACCTCTCCAGCATGTGATGGGATAATTCCCATTAATGAATTTGGCCTTTAATGTTTTGTGTTCAAATTGTAAATTGATTTCATCTAAGTCTGCTCTGTTATTGAGAGAAACCTTATTATCTGAATGACTTAGCCGCGGGGAGGAAGAAGAAAAAACGCAGCACTACAAAGCTGAATGGTTATGAACTCCACTTGAATGGTTTTTCACCAACAGCGGTTTAAGCATATGGCCATTCTCCTCAGTTTGTCCTTGTAAATCTCACTTATTCCTTTATCCAGCTCAGCTTAGCAAACCATTGTGATATAGCAGCATCAGCTAAGCAATTGTTTTAGTGCCCTTCATATTTGTATTTGAGATCAGATGCTGGATTTCAGAGATACATGGACCGGGTGGATTTTTTTCGCACATGTGTGCAAATAAATGTTTCTTTCACATAAACCTCAGAATGAAACTTGCAAAATCCCAACCCCACATGGCCTTTACTCCATTCCCTCCTTGCTCCCCCATCCTAACACCATCCCACTTCTCTCACCCACTCAACAAGGCCTACAGGCTATGTGTTCCCTCCCCGCACTAAAGAGGATGTAGAAACAATGACACAGTAAAGACAAATCACATCAGAAAAGAGGGTGTTAGACTTTTCACAGTTGTTGTTCGTGTGGAGACAAGCACCATGAGTCATTACAATCTGTCATCCGAGGAGGATTAAGACAATAGAATATGGATGATTTCTTCAAAAGACTAAACTTCTGTAGTGTGTTTTTGGAAGCATGTTTTCTCCCCATCTTTGAAATAAACATAACATCTTCATGTCATCTCTAAATCACTGTTGGGTGATTAAGCTGAAGATGGAATAATATAGTTTTCATGTTGCAGGATAAAAGCTGCTACACTATTCTTTCTGTCACTATTCACCTTTTTGTATGGCTCAACACCGAAAAGTAACATTGTAACATTGTATTGTAAACTATACGTGCAACATATCCTGGCATTCCAGATGTTTCTGAGTCAAAGCATCTAAAAATAATAATTTGGCAATATGCGTAACCTTTTTTTTAATAAGAATGTCACTATGTTTTTATTTTTCTGTTACACATAACTCATATGATAGAGTTAGGCAGTGGGTGTGATGGGTGTAAGAGTTAGGTTTAGGTGTTTAATCTGAGTTTAATCTGGGGCCTGGGGAATATGGGAAAATGTAATAGCTTGGGCATTAAGATCTAAAAATCTAAGAATATGGTTTTCAATCGTTTTGTAATCTTCAAAGGGGAAAAAAGCAGTAGGAAAATAATGTTGTTTATCTGTGTTTTGCTGTCAACCATTTAAATAGATCTCCATCAGCCAAATAGGTTTTGCTTGTTCAGGTGATTGCACAGCTGGTTCTGTGGATGTGCAATCGTCTGTGGATGTGACACTTTTTCCTTCTTTGATTAACTTGTCTTCATTTGAAGACATTAAAAAAAGCTGGACACCTTTTAATGCTGTCTTGCAATCATATAAAAGTTGGATATACCTAAACAATTCCCTGCTTTGGTCCCACAAGATGACATGGATCCCTTTGGGGTTGTGTCAGGAAGGCCATCTGGTGTAAACATGCTGAGTGACCTTCTGTGGTGACCTCTTGTGAGTAAGGGAGCAGTAGAAAGTAGCGTTTACAACATTAAGCTTAATAAATCTATATGCCAACTTTTATACTTGTTATGAAACCAATAAAAAAAGAAACAAGGCATGAAATTTGATTTTGCATCCCAGCTCACCGTGCACCTAACTTTAGACTGCTTATCTCACAGACTGTGAATTTACTTATTTCTGGTTTCTTATGGTTAAATGAGAGGGTCTTGTATTCTTTTAGGCTAAGCCTTGATTTGGGACAGTTAGCTACAGCTGACCTTTAGATCTGCATCCTTAATGTGAAGTTAAATTACCCCAGATAGCAATTCTTCTCTTGTTCCATCAACACAAGAAAAACCTGCATACCTGAAGTGAGCCTGCTGTCATGCTTTTTAAGGTCCTTAGAGAAGTCTGACAGGCTGTCAGCCTCTAAGTGTACTTAATACATTTTAACTTTGTTCTGAACAAAAAAACTCTTCTCTTAATAACTGAATCCTGAAGAATTGACAAAAGGAACATTTTGACATTTCACCATTTAAATCTGTCTTTTTATTGTGTTAGTGTGATCGCGAAAAATCAGTCTCCTTCAGTGTAATTAAGAATGGCATAAATAGGTGCTTCTATGTTTTAAGCTCAACAAGAAGTGTTCATTAAGCACGCTATTAGAATAGAAGTGTTTTTGCATCAGTGTGAGCTGGAATATCGGTGTTAATGTACAGGTAGAGGGTGTACAAACCTTGTGCTTCTGTAGCTGGTAAAAGTGCAAACCTCCCTCAAGACGTCCGCGTTTGTCTTTGGAGAGATTTGCTGAATCATCTGGCTGTCTTCCTTTTGGAACCGTGAATGAATACAAATGGTTTCCTACTCTGCTGTGGTTGCTGTTTGATGGACATGGACATAGAGGCCCCTAAAAGTGAGTACTGCACCTCTAAAAGCTGCTTATCCACCAGGTAGTGTCAACACACTGAGTAATTCTACACGTTGCGAAAAGCTCTTCTGTGTCCTGAATACTGCACAGAATTGCATATTTTAGGTATAACAATCGAGGTTCATTGTCATGCTTAAAATGCAGAAAAACAAGCATAGCTCTTGTAAGCTGTTTGACTGAACCAGACCAAAGGCTAACTGGTAATAAGGAAATTAAAATCAGACTTTGTAATAACGACATTTGTGTTCACATGTAAAGTTTGTCTCCATCATTAGGTTGAAGCAAAACGAGACTGATTGTATCTAATGTGGAAAATTAATATCTGCATTCCTGGTGTTTTCATTTTTATATGGTGTGTGTTTATGAGTGCCAAATATAATACATTATGATGTGTTTGATAATAGCTTATAGTGAGTGAATGGAATGAATGAAAACCTGGACCCAAATAAGCCTAAACGCTTCATTCTAAAAGTCCACCACAAACGGGATGTCTGACTGCCTCTTTTTGATGTTTTTAGCCAAGAAAGCAGTGTGGCTCTGCAGCAATGATGGCTCTGTAAGGTAGTCGATCCAAAGCTTTGGCTCAGATTGAAATATCTTTGTATTATTATTGGATGAAGTGCCTTGAAAGTTGATTCAGGCATTCAGCATCCACAACAGGAGTTGCAAATTTAGACTGCATGTAAAATATGAATGTGTAGCTTCCAGGGCCCTGTTTCAGGAAGCCGGTTTAGAAAACTCAGAGTGAAAAACGATACGCAGGGTTGAGTAACCCCGAACTGTCCAACTCGGAATATTCGGTTTCAGAAAGGCTGATAACAAGTAGTTCAGTCAACGCGGAGTTGCTTTAACCCCAAGTGAAGCGCGCGGACGAGGATACATAAAGCCCTGATCAGTGGAGCACAGATTAAGCGAGTCACCATGGAGACGGAGGGAAAGAAGGCGCGGTCAATGTATTTCACAGCGCTTGAGGCCGAAATTCTGATGGCAGCATATGCCAATAACATGCAAATTCCGTGGAAAAAAGTAACACAGCGACAGCTGCAAAAGAAAGTGAGCATGCATGGCAAAACATAGCCGACAGAGTCAATGCGTGAGTGTTAATTTAAACATTGATCTAGGGATTTCCACCCATTTAACACGTTATTTTATCATATGTTATTTTATTTGTTATTTTATACATTTTATTTTGTGACGTGATGTGAGCGCAGGTGCAACCCAACAGGCCCCAAACGTTCCTGGCAGCAAGTAAAAATGAAATATAAAAATATAGTCCAAACAGGTGAGGTGTAATTGTATTATGAGCCATAGTGCTTGGTCTGTTTGTCCGATGTAAATCAATTGCAGTTAGAGGCTACATTAATTTTCTTTCTGTAAGCACTTATTGAAATTATCTGAGCACATTACAAGTACATATTTGCTTACTCTGTATGCTCAAATGTGACCCGTTATAGCCAACAGAAAAAAAGCGGAGGCCCGAAAAACAGGTGGGGGTCCTCCACCACCACCACTCACAGAGGCTGAGCAGTTGGCCCTCAGCCAAAACAGTGGGCGCCCTGTGGCCGAAGGCATCTCTGCGGGGACATCCTCTGAGTCAATAACCCCGCAAGACACAAGTGCCTACATAGGGGGTAAATTCAAAATAATACATGATGTGCATACATCCTTTCTTCACAGTCACCTTTGCAGTGCTACTCATTCATTTGATAAACTCTTTACCATAATGGATTATTTTGTAGTGAAGTTATTTTCCTACTGATTTTGCCTTCCCTCAGTCTTGGTTGTCTTTGAGAGCATAATGACAATGAAGTGTAAGGTGATTGGTATGTTTGTTAATTGCCATTTGGTCCCTTGTAAGTTATAAGTGACCTGTATAAACCTCATATTCTATCAGTTGATGGTGATGGTGTACTGCATCTGGTGCAGCCTCCTGTTGAGCCAGACCAACATGCAGTTGTGAGTAATACTCCACAGATTATATGAGGTTACAGTAGAACAGCAATGTTGTTTATTTCTTTACTACAGGAAAATAATGAAGAAACATTGACAGCTGTTACAGAGGAGGAAGCAACAGAGACACTTTATGAGGTTTACATCTTTTAATACTTTGTGTACAGGAAACACAGGTGACCAATAAAGCCAGTTGAACAAAAAATCTGTTTATTCTTCTTTCAACATGTTGAGGTGATGGGTCAAAAGAAATGATTGTGACATATGGTGTCTCTGACTGCGCTTCCATCTTGTATGTCCGTGGGAGGGTCAGGATGTTCATGGTTTGGATCACTGCTGATGTTTGGTTCAGAAGGACAGTGTTCTCCTCTAATTGTGGCAATGTTGTGAAGAATCACACATGCCACAATAATGTCACATGCCCTTTCTGGGGTGACCCTGAGTCTTTGCAGGCACTGGAACCGGGCCTTAAGCATTCCGATAGTCATTTCAACTCTGGCTCTTGTCCTGCAATTAGCCAGATTATATCGCTGCTGTGGGCCCGGTTCAGGGTCAGAGTAAGGGGTAAGCAAATAGGGTAAACATGGATACCCCCTATCACCAAGCAAGTAGCCAGTGAACTCTCCTAAGACAGAAGGATACACTTCAGTTCAAATGTCCCTGAAGCAATTGGTCTTTATATATTTTAAAGTATTCTCAACTCACCATGTCCAAATTTTGTGCTCAGTGTACATTCACGGAATATTTGTGAGTCATGGACAGAGCCTGGCCACTTGGCTTCCACATTTGTGATAATGTTGGCAGCATCACATATGATCTTCACAGTGCAGAGAACACAAATTAGCATCCATTACTATGATGAAATAATTTGTTAGTTTGAAATGCTACAGGGAACTATGTACCTGTACATTAATGCTGTGGAAAGACTTCCTGTTCACATAGTCTCCTTCATTTACTGAAGGAGCAATGATTGGAATGTGAGTACCATCTATACAGCCAATCACGCCTGGGAACCCTGAAAATAAATGTAAAATTTAAGTAGTAGTTCAAGTATCACCACATCATAAATTAAGTTTTGGTCATCCTGATACCTGCAATTTTGTGGCATCCCTCTTTGATAAATCTTGTGGGTCTGTGACCGGGGAACACCACAAACGTGTACAGGAGACGTTTCAGTGCAACTGTAACATTCCTGACTGCCCGACAGACGGTAGCCTTGGAAACGTGCTCAGCGTCACCAATATTATACAGAAAGCTCCCGTTTGCAAAAAACCGAAGTGCAATACAAATAATATGTACAGAACTGAGAGAATGTCCGCGATGTGTCACATGAGCAATATATGGCCTGAGGATGTTATCCAAATAAATTATAGATTGTGCTGAGAAACGGTAACGTTCGCACAGACAATCATCAGGAAATGATAAAATGTCCAAACGCGCTCTGATCACTCTCTCCCGGCGGAGAGCTCTGCGGAGAATTTGGGCTTCACGATCTACTGGCTCTTCAAGGAAGGGACACGCCATGTCTGACACTTCCTACTGTCAGGTTTCCGACAAAGGGGCGGAGACAGTCAGGGTTAGTTGTAGTAAACCTGCTAGGGGGCAGGTTAGCTTCACGGCGTGTGTCGTCATAGTGACTCACTCAGGCTTCAGCTGAACTCGCTTTGTGAAACCGAAAACCCAGAGTTTTCGTTAACTCAGGGTATACTTACTCAGTTTTTCCACTAAACCGGCTTCCTGAAACAGGGCCCAGGGGCCCGTTCTTCGTACGTCGCTTACTACATCCAAGATCAAATGACACATCCAAGATCAAATCATCGCGCTAACTCTGAGCTCGCTATTCCGGTTCCCCGAACACACCTGTTGTTGACGATTAGTATAGCTGGATGAAGTAATGTGAGATCACTGGGTGGCCCAACAGGGGCTACGCATCGATAGTAGAAACATTGATCGGCAACCCTTTGATTGGTCGGCGAAAATGTCGAAGGAGCGTGCTCGGTATTCTTCGGCAGCAGAGCAAGAACTCTTGAGTGAGGGATTTTAGGAGTTTCAGAGTTTAATTAAAACGCAAGGGAACACTGCAAAGGCTGTAAAAGCAAGGAGAGAGGGCTGGCAGAAAGTTGCTGACAAATTAAACTCGTAAGTAATTTAATAATAACAATAATAATGGAGTGGATTTATATAGCGCTCTTCAAGGCACCCAAAGCGCATGACAATGCCACTATTCAGTCACTCTCACATTCACACACTGGTAGCTGTCACAGCTGCCCTGGGACAGAAGCCAGGCTGCCATATCGCGCCATCGGCCCCTCTGGCCAACACCAGTAGGTGGTAGGGTAGATTTATCATATCACACTATATTATCCAATATTATATTACATTATATTATATTACATTATGTTATATTATATCCCCTTTCACATTAGAGCCACAACAGGACCCACTAGAACATGGGAACAAGTAAAAGTGAAATATAAGAATATTCTACAGAATGGTAATATTGATCACTTATATTGCTTTTCGTCTCTTGGAAAGAGACCCTGGAATAATCTGTTTGTTTGTTCATAACAGCAACCAAGAAAAGGGCAGAGCAAAAAAAAAGACAGGTGGTGGTCCTGCACCCCCTCGTCAACAAGTTGGTTAAGTGAATAATACCCTCACGGGAAAATCGATATCTCTCTATGAGCACACTGTCGCGCTGAGCTAAAGGATCCTGTCTGTCCCGCAATATACGCTGGATTCTGAGGACTCTCCTTATCAATCTTGCACCTTCTGCAATGGGTTGGTCGCGTATACGGACAGGACATGGCTGCAACAGGCTTCCCAAATCCACCTTCGCTTTTATAGCCGTGGTCTCTCATCTTGATTACACGAAGTAAATTGCAATTACTACTCTGAAATATGAATTACATCTGTAATAATCACATACATGTAATAGAATGTTAATAGTACATTTCCCTTTTTTAGGAAATGACCTGTATGTATCTGTGTGACATCAATAAAAGGATCAAGTGCTGCATTATCTTTAGTTACATTGATGTTATTTATTTATGGTGAAACAGTGGTAAAATATCGCTGTTGCTTTCGTATACATGAAGCGGAAATACCTGAGTGGCCGCGATCTAATCCTGTTTACATAAAGTAAACCTGCTCCCGAGCAGGTTTACGCTTACGGCTCTGTTGCTATGACAGCAAGTCCCGGATGGGCTTCGAAGAACCGAACGATCCAGGATCACGCGAAATCGTCAACAGTCAAATCCGGCTAACCTACTTAGCGAGGTACGAAGAACGGGCCCCAGGTCTGAAAAATGAAGCCAGTGTGGAAGTATTTTAAACCTGCATTCTTCTGCAGGGCCATCGGGGGCACCTCCTCTGAATGCAGAAAAAGACCAATTGTATAGAAACCTGTGGGAAATTGACACAGGCCTTTACTTGACCTGTAACCTTCACGTTCAGAAAGGAGGTTATAGTCTCATTTCTTTTTGAATGCAACAAATGGATGGCAAAGCTGACAAAGATTACAAAACTTCAGTATGTGCAGATTGAGGTTGCTACTGCATGACTACTCAGTCTCCAGACATTTACTATGTCGTCAAATGCTCAGAATCAGAAAGGGTTTTATTGTCAAATGTTGAGCGGGTTTACAACATTAGGAAATTGCTGCAGTGCTTCAGTGCAAACATACTGTTATAAATACTGTTATAAATTAAGCTTAAATAGACATGAAAATAAAAATGAGAATAAGAATTAAAAGTGCTAAGTAGATAGATAGATATATACATGATATATACATGAGTGCAGGTGGTGATCAGTGCCAAACATGGAATGATGCAGTGAACACAGCGTAGGGTCATGTGTTAGTGGTGGGAACAGTCATACGGTTATTGTTCATGTGTCCAACAGCAGAGGGGAAGAAACTGTTCTTATGGCGAGAGGTTCTGGTGTGAATGGACCGGAGCCTCCTGCCTGAGGGGAGCAGGTCAAACAGACTGTGTCCAGGGTGACAAGGGTCAGCTGAGATCCGAGCTGCACGCCCCAGTGTCCTGGAGGTGTACAGGTCCTGCAGAGATGGGAGTCTGCAGCCAATCACCTTCTCAGCAGAGCGCACAACACGCTGCAGTCTCTGTTTGTCCCTGATAGTGGCTCCAGCGTACCACACGGTGATGGAGGAGGTGAGGATGGACTCGATGATTGCAGTGTAGAACTGCATCATCGTCCGTGTTGGCAGGTTGAATTTCTTCAGCTGCCTCAGGAAGTACATCCTCTGCTGGGCTTTCTTAATGACGGAGGTGATGGTGGGCTCCCACTTCAGGTCCTGGGTGATGGTGGTACCCAGGAAGCGGAATGAGTCCACAGAGGTGATGGGGGTGTCAGTCAGGATGATGGGGGGGAGTGGAGCTGTGTGCTTCCTGAAGTCCACAATAATCTCCACTGTCTTCTGGGCATTCAGCACCAGGTTGTTGTGGCTGCACCAGGACACCAAACGTTCAACCTCCCTCCTGTAGGCAGACTCATCCCCGTCCGAGATGAGTCCAATAACGGTGGTGTCATCTGCAAACTTGATTAGCTTGACAGACTGGTGGGTGGAGGCGCAGCAGTTAGTATACAGGGAGAAGAGCAGAGGAGAAAGAACACAGCCCTGAGGGGAGCCGGTGCTGATGGTCCGGGAGTCCGAGACATTCTTTCCCAGCCTCACATGCTGTTTTCTGTCCGTCAGGAAGTCAGTGATCCACCGGCAGATGGGATCAGGCACATTCATCTGGGAAAGCTTGCCTTGGAGATGGTCTGGAAGGATGGTATTGAAGGCAGAGCTGAAGTCCACAAACAGGATCCTGGCGTAGGTTCCTGGGGAGTCCAGATGCTGCAGGATGAAGTGTAGGGCCATGTTGATGGCGTCATCTCAGCCCTGATTTCAGTATGTATAGAAGCTCATGTGAGGTTACGGTTTTGAGTTTTGACTCTACACCAGCAGTGGGCAGCTGCTTTGGTGTTCATGAAATTAATAACAAATGCACTAGAGGGGCAATAATGACACAACACCTAAAACTGGAATGGTTTTACAGGTGGAGCCCACAGACTTTTCTCCCACCTCATCTTTTAGGACTGTCCATTTGGCTATGATTGCATCATAACTGGTAGCATGAGACGATAGCTGGACCCTAGAGGTTGCACAGGTAGTCCGACCCCTTAGCAGGCATGTTTGCCAAGCAAGGTCTACTGTGTCTCCAAGCACGGTTTCAGGAGCATGGAGCAGATTGCAGGAGACAGGCACTTACTCTAGAAGAGCTGGGTCCAGGTTTCCTCCTGGTGCTTACCAATGCCTGGCCTCATGTGGTGAGAGTATGCAGGCAGTTCCTGGAGGAGAATGGATGGCAATGATTGCCTCCATGCTTACCTAATCCAAATCCAGTAGACTGCCTCTGGGACATTATGTTTCAGTTCATCCAACCCAGCCAGGTTGCAGCTCAGAGTGTCCAGAAGCTCAGTGATGCCCTGGTCCAGATCTGGAAGGTGATTCCTCAGGACATCATCTGCTATCTCATTGGGAGCATGCCCCAATGTTGTCAGGTATGCATATGAGCACATGGGGTCATGCAAAGTACGGAGTAGCATTTTAAATTAGTGCAATGAAATTTCAGCAAAATGAATGAGATTGCCGCATCATTATTTTCACTGTTACTTTTGGGATGTCTCTGAATTCAGCCCTTTGTTCAGCCCTTTATATGTTGATAATTATAATTTCTATTAAACTATGTGTCATCCTTGTGTTCCTAACACGTTATCGAGTCCATATTCTTTTCTAAGTATTCCTTTCATTTTTGAGCAGTGCATTAATAGGTTTAGCTTTTTTTAAAACCATACAAATCAAAACCTGTAACATTTAGACTCATGTGGCTTACCACAGAAAATTTGTTTTTGAGTATTTTTCTGATAAATATATGTAACCGTTAGTTGATTTGTTTACTTATGTCACAGTTGCAGTTTGTTTGTTTGGATGTGTGATTACTGTCAGTCTGATGCAACAATATCAGGTTGGTCTGACATTATTAGAAAACAGTTTAAAAAGAAAAAAAGCTTCTTCTTTTTTTCAACCTTCTTACCACCCGACTGACAATCAGATCTGCATTATTTCTTTCTTCAACGTGTTTGCTCACAGCAGGGCTCTTATAAGAACGGCATGTATCAGGATTTCTATGCAAAACAGCATGTAAATGGAATGATTATATAACATGAAATGTCTGTCTGAGTGATATACCCCGTGGGTTGGTGTGATATAACGGTCAGTTATATTATCATCTCCTAACAACATGCATAAAGTGGAAAAAGCAAGATAAAGCTAGCAAGCCCAGCCTTATTTTGAGTGACAGCTGGCCACCAGGTCTGCACGCAAGAGGGTTTCATCTCTCCAGTGCTCTAGTTCTTAGCCAGCTTCAGGTGTGGTACTCAGTTTACACACACACACACACACACACACACACACACACACACACACACACACACACACACACACACACACACACACACACACGGCCACCTTCTATCTGCCGTGATGGTGAGAGGATTTTGAGGCTTGGTTAAAGGGTTACACTCTACTTTAGTTCAAGCTTCTTGAAACAGATTTAAAAATCATGACTTCAAATCTGTCAACCTGTCTTTCACAAGTGTTTGATATGTTCTGGTTAAAAACACCATTAGTGTAAAGTATCTGTGTAAGTATATGATCTCATACATAGTATGCAAATTCATAGTTTTTTCTGCATGTGTCTCAGTGGCTTTGGTGATGACATGCTGACAGTTTAAAGCAGTGAGAGCCAGAATTCATTCACTGAGCTTCACAGTACATGACTGATGTGAAAGTCAATGAAATACTTATGATCTACATCAATAATTCTCAACCGGGGATATCAAATATATGCATTAGTGTGTGTTAAGGGGGTAAAATAAGCACACAGAGAGTGTTATGAATTGGTGTCAGGTGGCATTTTGTGTGTTTTTAAAAAATGTTTTTCAAGGTTTTATTTGTATAAAGCAAATTCACAACAGCAATCATCTCTGGGCACATCGCAATGCTGTGCCTGGAAATCCAGCGATTCTCTTTGAGCAAGGACTTGGTGACAGTGGGAGAGAAAGAAAAATCCTTTTCAACAGGAGGAAACGGTCAATCGAACGCGGTGCAATAAGGGCAGCTATCTGTTGTGAATGACTCAGCCGAGGGGAAAGAGGGGAAAAAAGAATAAAAGCACATATAGAGACAACAAACAATGCAACATTGAACACTCAGCATGTTGGAGGGGAAGTAACCTCAATTGAAAATCACGAGTCTCCGACACCAGTAATGCGCAGATAGATATAGTAAGCAAGAGGGGAGAGAAGAAACAGTACAAACTACAGAGACACAAGACACAGGCTAATGACAGTAGCGGCATACAAATTAACACAGAGTGGAGAGATCTGCATCGTGGGGGATCTTTCAGAAGCCTGAAGATGGCTTATCAAAAACCCAATTTTTTAGGGGACCTATTATACTTGTGCTCTCTCGTATGTAGTGTTACACTGTTGGAGACAGAGAGACTCAAATGCTTAGGACAGTTTATTATACTTGAATCTGTATGATGTGAGTGATAGCAAATATCCCTAATCTGGTCATCTCAGGCACAGAGCTCTGGCTCCGCTTTTCAAACCTTTTGGAAAAACAGGTTTGAAAAGTAAACTTAAGAAGCTTGTTTTCAACGGTGGATGACCTGAGGGACTGCAAGGTCGAGTGTAGGAACAATAAAGACTACTTTTAACTCAAAAATCATGCAAAGATACAACAGAAGAATAGTAAAAGAGAAGCAAAACTATGGAGTTCGCACTGAGCATAACAGGTACGCTTTCAATTTTGAATGCTTGCCTGCCTGAGTAGGAGCTGGTTTCACAGGATGAAAGCTGAAGGCCCTGCTTCAGATTGTACTTTTGGAAAGTTTAAAGAAAACAAGTAATCCTGCACTCTGCCTGCAGTCAGCTTTATTGGGATAATATGCTACTGTGAGGTCTTTAAAATATCATGGAGCTTGCTCATTAATGGTTTCATATGTGAGCAAGAGGATTTTAAATTCTGTTCAGAGTTTTACAGGAAGTTGGTGATGAGAAGCTACTATGGAGAATTATAGTCACTATTGCTGTAGCAATGTGGATCCACTGGAGGATTTTTTACAGAACCACTGGGACATCCTGAGAGTAAGAATTTATAGGAGTCCATCTTTGAAATGATAAATGCATGGAATAGTCTTCCAGCACCACTCTGAGACAGAGGGCAGACATTTGTTCAGTGTTTGAGTTAAAGGACATATCTTTCTCAAAAATGACTTGAAAGTTTATTACATTTAATATAGAAGAGAAATACCATCCAGAGTAAGATCAGCACAATTCAGTTCACTTCAAGTCTCTAGCACCAAATGCTAAATGGGCTTGTTCTTATATAGTGCTTTTCAACTCTACCTGAACACTCAAAGCAGTTTATACAACTTGCCCTATGTTTTCTTTTACTACATAAGTACTTTCTATGTAACACTGACATGCCGATAGATGCGTCAGAGAGCATCTTGGATTTAGTATCTTGCCCAAGGCTATTTGGCATACAGACTGAAGCAGCCAGGGATCAAACCACCTCCCTTCTGATTATTTGATGCCCTGCACTACCTCCTGAGCTACAGCTACCCCAAATCACAACATCAGTTGTGCCGAGTCATTTTTTCTTGCAAGGAAAGACCCTATAAACCAGGAAAACCCCCAACAATCATAAACCATGTCCGACCAAGCACTTGGCGACAGTAGGAATGAAAAACTCCCTCTCAACAGGAAGGAATCTCCCTCATTTCACCCCTGACCAAGACACACTGTTAAAGAGAGCCAGAGATTATTATTATTAAGTGATTAAATGCAGAGTGGTGTATAAACTCAGAAGAAAGACTCAGTGCATCAACATAAATAGGGCAGGAGTCAGGGTCAGCTGATCCAGCCCTAAAAAAGGGAAAGTCTAATTTTAAAAGAAGAGACAGTGTCTGCCTCCTGAATCCACCCATATGGAAAAGATATATATAAATCCTATAAAGTTTGTATCTGTCTTGTGTGAAACTTGTATGAAAAGCATACAAGAGTGAAAACAGATATAAGATCCCTTGAAAAATTATATAATGAAACTTGTATGTTTTGGATACTTACTAAAACAATATATGAAAGTAATGAGAAAGTGGACACTTTCATGAGTAAATCATGTAAGCCTTATATGATTTAACTCATGAAAGTGGCCACTTTCATGAATAGAATAGAATAGCCTTTATTGTCATTGTACAGAGTACAACGAAATTGGAGTGCCACTCCCTTGGTGCAAGATAAATAATAAATATAAATGTAAAATATAAAAAGTACAATAAAATAATCGCAAGTACTCAAACAATAGTAAGTACGATATATACAGGATAGCAGCATTAATATAATGACAGTATGAATAGCAGCATAATATAATGGCAGTGACGGTATGGTATAGTTAAGCAGGTTCAATTGTTTTTGTGCTTATTTACTACGGTGATAGCTCTGGGAAAGAAGCTATCCCTGAATCTGTTTGTCCTGGTTTTATGTGACCTGTACCGTCGGCCTGACGGTAATAGTTCAAACAGTTGGTTGCTGGGGTGAGAGTGGTCCTTGATGATATTGCCAGCTCTGCTGAGGTACCGAGAGTTTGCAGTGACCTCCAGGCTGGGCAGAGAGCAGCCAGTGATCTTCTGGGCTGTGTTGATGACCCTCTGCAGTACTTTCCTGTCCGCAGCTGAGCACCCTGCATACCATGTTGTTATGCCGTACGTTAGGATGCTCTCTATGGTGGCTCTGTAAAACGTCACCAGCAGCCTCTCCTCCAGGTTGTTCCTCCTGAGCACTCTCAGAAAGTGGAGACGCTGCTGGGCCTTTTTAACCACCGCCGTGGTATTTGCAGTCCAGGAGAGGTCATCAGAGATGTGCGCGCCCAGAAACCTCATGGAGTGTACCCTCTCCACACAGTTCCCGTGAATGTAAAGTGGGGCCGGGTCTGCTCTGCCCTTCCTGAAGTCCAAGATAAGTTCTTTAGTTTTCGTGGTGTTCAGTTGGAGGTTGTTAACTGAACACCACTCAGTCAGTCTGCTGACCTCATCTCTGTCCGACTCATCCCCCCTTGAGATGAGTCCAACCACTGTGGTGTCATCCGCGAACTTTATGATGGTGTTTGAGAGATGGGTAGGGGAGCAGTCGGATGTGTAGAGCGTAAACAGGAGGGGACTCAAAACACATCCTTGTGGAGACCCGGTGCTGAGTGTGATGGTGCTGGACAGGTGGGGGCCGAGTCTGACAGACTGTGGTCTATTTGTCAGGAGTTAAATCATATAAGTTTTTACTATTTCTTCTCCATATGGGCAAACTGCAGGTTCCACAGAAGAAGCCTGAAAACTGAAGGCTCTGCCTCCCATTCTACTTTTCTACTTTTGATTAAAAGCCAAAATAGGAGAAATATGCTGTCTTTCTGTCAGTACTCCCGCAGCAGCATTTTTAATCAAACGAAGGCTTTTTCAGTATGTATGTAAGTTTAGACACACCTAGTGTTTCTGAAATTCTTAACTGTCAAATTGCCTGAATTTTGAATATAAATATAGAAAAATAAGGCCTTTGTATTTTTGAAGACATGTCTGTGTGTCACCAAATGTTTCTTTCAGATAAATATTGTGAGTAAGGATCCCATCAGTAAAAACAACAGATTTTTCCATTTTGGGTTTGAAAGAGTTTGCGTAACATTTTCAAAAAAGTTATTTCCAAGTTTACATCTTGGGCTGATTAATATGCTTAAGTGTCAGATTGCTTCCACTTGAATTGTGACAATTACTCTGACTCAGGGGGCTGATTCATTCAGACGGACATATTCAACCCCCTGCTGCAACCAAGTTTCTATGAGACAAAACACGTAAATCTGTTGATCAGCTATCGAATCTTTTACCAACATAGATCTGGAATAAAGATCTGATTTTTAGTATTACCTGTCTTATTATTTGGTTCTGTTATTCCTATGAGTATAAACAGGAGTGTGATAGCTGCAGTGAACCTGCAGCTTTGCGGTATGTAGCACTGCAACTCCTGATTTCAACTCTAGATTGACATGCACAATATTCTATCAAACTCAACATTATTTATGTATGTAAGAGCTCTGTTATCCGCAGTGGGATGATTTCTGTCTTCTAATAAGACCAGAATTTCCCCAGAGGTTTTTCCAGTTATCCATGTAGAAGACGATTAGATACCCTTTTGACAGCCAGCAGTTGACGACGTCACATGACTACAAGTTAGCATTAGTGAAATCAGGCAGAGAAAAAGTCCAGGGTCTGAAATTGATGTTGCAAGTAACACATCATTAATTTTTGTGACCCCTAGTTGCTGTAATCAGGTGTTATTTCAGTGGATGTGAATAACAATCATTCTGTGTTTATATTTATCCTCAGCTTGCATTTTCAAGTAAGATCTATTGTTGCCCGCTCTTGTTCCAAGAACAGACTGTTTCTGAGAACCTACAATGCCCTATTTTTAATATTTAGATACTAAAGACTTGAATTTGTTTCTCAGCCAGTGTGCAGCTGACTGGGGAAAATCTGTGTGAAATGGAAACTAGTTACTGGTGAACATTGCCTCCTTCTGATTGTCACTCAGACTTTTTCCTGGCTACTCGGGATATAGAAGTCGATCCTAAGTGTTAGGGGAACAAGACAAACAAGAGTGTTTGTGTTACAATTCAAAAGTAGAAACTGTCAAATCATTTAATGAGATTTAAAAATCTGCTAACCACAGCATGATACACTGTATATAGGAAATGGCCACCATACCGTCAACTATTGTTTAGTGAAGTCCTTGCAAGAAGTATTGAGCTGAGTAGTTCTTAGTGTTTTGTAATTGCCCTCTGCATACTCACACACTTCAACATAGGATGCTTTATCATCCTTTATGACTTTATTGGTAACCATAGGATGGGAAACTAGCAATAAAGTCTATAAATCCAACAGAAAAATATTTGCACACAAAAAAACTCAGCAGCGGAGTCATTTTCTTCTTTAAAATCAAAAATAATTTTTTTGCAACCAAAGTCGTTGCCCCTTGCTGGACTTGAAATTGACAATGCACTGCACTGAGAAGTGCAACAAAATATCTGTATACATCATCATATTCACAAAAATGGACCTTGAGGTGAATACAGTGTTGTTAGACTAGCCAAAAAGCTGCAGCCATGACTGGTGGACTGCAATTGGTTCTGTTTCCACTAATGTGAATCAGCTTTAACTCCTTATTACCAACGTAATGCAAATGAAAGTCTAGCTAGCAACTACCTCTGAAGCAAGTATAAATTACTGAATGCAAGTGAAAAAATAATTAAATAGTAATTAAAATCAAAGTGAGAGAAGAGAAAATTGTCCAGTTTTCATCACTCCAAATAAAAAATTGGACCAGAATCCCTGCATCTTATGTAAAAAATATTCTTAATAACATCATTTTTAATATTGTCAGTAAAAATGTGAAACTGCTCTCAATACTCGTCTACTCACACTGTGTAATTCAACGTAAAAAACATGACCAGAGCTATTTTCCACAGTGGTTCTAAAGTCATTCAATAGTACACCACGTACGTACCAGTTTTGTGTGACTGTAAACATGCGTGTGTTTTTCCACCCTTGCTCCATACAGTGCATCGGCATGCCTACCGCTGTCTCTGCAGTATATACACACGCATAAACATTTCAAGAGAAAGTCTGAAGCAAAATGGTTGTGATATTTAAAAAGTCATAATCATATTCACTTCTGACTTTACAAAGGGCACAGCCCATAGGGGGTCCATAGAACATTAGAATAAATAAGTAATGAATATTCCGTTTTGTTCCTTTCAGCACTGTAGCCAGTTACATCTTAGAATTCCATCAAAAAATAAAAACAATCTTTTAAAGATCCATAATCCTCTTTTGCCTCAGGATGCCCAGACTGGTCAAAATGTTATCAGTGAAGTCAGTGGACAGGGGGCTTAGTGGCAAGGTATATTATATTTGATTACAAATTTACTACTTTCTGGTAAATGACATATCTGACATGGGCTTTTTGTTATCGTCTATGGAACCTGATATACACTCGGCAGCAACTTTGTTAGGTCCACCTGTTCAACAATCATCTCTGAGGCTTACAGAGGATGGTCTGAAAAAGAGAAAATATCCAGTGAGCAGCAGTTCACTGGAAGAAAACACCTTGTTCATGCCAGAGGTCAGAGGAGACTGGTCAGAAAGCTTCGACTTGGTAGGATGGCACAAATAACTCTCTGAATGGACAGCACATTGAACCTGGAAGCAGACAGAAGACCACACCAGTCTGCTGCCACGCCTGCCATCTAAGAACAAGAAACTAAGACAACATAGCTCACATGGACTTACCAATATTTTACAACTAAAGACTGTAGAAATGTTCCCTGGTTTTATGTTAACATCAGAATTTGGCATAAATATTATGAAAGCATGGATTCATCCTGCTGTGTACCAGCTTCAGGCTGGTGGTGGTGCTGTAATGATGTGGATGTTTACTTGGCAAACTTTGGACCCCTTATAATACCAACTAAGCACTGTTTAAATGCCACAGTTGACCATATCCATCCCTATATGACCAGAGTACCCATCTTCTGATGGCCCTGGGGTACTGTGTCATGCCACAAAGCTCAAATCTTCTCAAATTGGTTTTTTGAAGATGATAATGAGTTTGCTGTACTCACATGGCCTACACAGTCACCAGATCTCAGTCCAACAGAGCATCTTTGGAGATATAACGGGAGTTTCACTGTCAAATCTGCAGAAACTGCAGGATGGTATCCTGTCAATAGCACTGAGGCAGCTCTGAAATTAAACGAGGGTTGTGCAGTACTACCATGGTTTACCTACTAAAGTGACAGGTGAGCATTTAAATCCAAATGAAACATTGCCTGAACTTCGTTTGGTCTTTGGGGGTTTTTTTTGGAATTGCTGTTGATATGTGATGAAAACATGTATTTTTATGTTATGCACAAAACAGGATTTTGAGATATTTGAAGCAGTTGTGGGGCTTTTAGTTTATTTTGAAATCAAACTACACAAACACTCCTAACGAAACAGATCAGCTGAGCTTTTATATCAGAACATTAAGAATGATTTACCAAATCCACCCAACTTACTGTGGGTGTAGAGTTTTCTTTTAAAGATCATTTGAGCTTATCACAGTTTTACAATTTAGTTCTGCAGACTGGAAGTTGTAATTAAGCTGTAATTAAGCAAAACTCTTTAAATTCAGATGTGTGCTTACAAATTCCAAACACAGTACCATTACAATTTTTTTCACCATTTGGTCGGATTATTGGCACATCAGTGTAGATATACATCAACAGATATAGGCAGTCGACCGTGCCTTCACATATGCCACATCAAAAATACATCAGTTCATTTCCCCTGGGGTCGTAGAATAGCAATCTGCCGCATCTGCATAAAGCCTTCTGGGAAATAAACAGATTCCTATACCGCTACAATAAGTTTAAACTCCTTCTGGACTCAAACTACTCTGCATCAAGCACCACTCCAGTGAAGGTGGCAGTCATTTTCTCACAAAAGTTTGTTATTTATTTATTTAGTTAGTTTTAATTTTGCTAAGTGCATGCCCTGCTTCCCTCTGCGCTGCACACATTCACACCTGGCAGATGGCCAGTACAACCAGTTTTTTTTACTATTGAGCACTTCACAGCTCTTTTGGGGTGAAGTGTTCAAACTTATCTCAACAGTAGCTGGAGGTGGAAGTGTTTCTCATTCACAGGCTCACATTTTGCTCAGGTTTACATTGCATTAAAAATGGGGATGTGAGGAAGGAGGACCCAGGCGTGGAGCTCTGAATGCAAACAGTGCTGTTTATTTACAGTGAAATGGAAAATAACAATAAATCCTCAGTGTTCCTTGTCCCCGCTCCTCAGTGTCTGAGCACCCCATGCTCGCTGCCCTCTTGTCTCCACTCTTCTCCTGGGGAGATAACAAACAGGCAGCCGTAAGACACACACAATGCAGCAGACTAACTGTACTGACTGTCCGAAAGACTAACGTGAAGTCACGCAATGATTCAGCGTCAGAAAGAGCTCCACCACACTCTTAAGTAGCTCCTCCGACGAGGCTTGATCAGCTGTGTGAGGGTCTCCAGGTGTGGCCAACCACCTGGCTGGGCCACACCCACCAGGCCTGAAGGTGGTCTCAGAAACACTGGCATACACACACACACACACACACACACACACACACACACACACACACACACACACATACCTGCAAGCGGGGAGAACGAGGGTCAGCACACCAAAAACACACATGATAAAAAGACCATAACTGCTCAGGGACCCTGGATCAAACTGACCCAGGACCCTGACAAAAAAGGTGTGCGTTAGGCTCATGCAACACTGCATAGCCTCTTCACTGACGCTGGATATCACTTCAGGTTTTACATTAGTTTTCAGTACTTTTCTTTTTTTTATTGTCGCATCAAAATTTTACACAGCGGCTGCTGCCAACTTTCAACTTACTTGTCACATTTTTAATCAGAATATATATAATGAACCTCACCAACACATGTAAACCATTTCAAATGTATTTTTGTAAATTGAGAAAAATTGGATTAAAATGCGTCTGAAATAAGTATGACATGAGCCATACTACGACAAATTGGTGTGTATCATGTACCCTAGAGGGTTTCTAAACACAACGTAGTCACAATTTCACTGTGCTGCTAATGAGATCTGATAGCACGTTGACATATGTAAAAAGTAATAAAGCGCAGAAAGGTGCTTTATTTTGCTGCTGAACATCAAACAATGAAGTATCTTTTCATTCCACACGAGAAAGGCACGTATTAATAAGTCAACTTCTCAAAAAAGTTGGCACTGAGGCAACAGGAAAAGTAAGCAGTAACCAAAAAGTAACCAACAAACAAACAAACAAACAAACAAACAAACAAAACCAATCCTTCTGCACAAGGGACAAGGCCAAAAGTCATTATTGGATCTCCATGATCTTGGAATCTCCAGGCCCTCAGGGCAGCACTGCATTAAGCACAGACATGAGTTTTAAAACTAACTGGGCTACACATCCATAAATGCAGGTATGCAGGTTAAAGTTCCATCGTGTAGAAAAGAAGCCATGTGTGAATATGATCCAGAAACACCACTACCGATTTGATGTAATAGACAGACTTTTTAGGGAAATGTCTGTAGTATAATACACTTCAATCTATAATAAATTGTGCTCAAACAAAGTTCAAACAGAGAATCACTAAAAACCTCAGAATACATGGTCATAAAACATTGTCTTTTGGCTCCCCAAATTTCCGTTTAAACCATCAGTCCTCAGCATAAAAGATAAAAGCACTTACTTTTCAAACCTTCAGCTTCCTGCAACCTCCCTGCAATGCATCAGCCACCCAGGAGTGAATCATGAATAGTTTGCAAATAGCTAAAATGTTAGTGCTGAGGTGGTACAATGAAGTAGATGAAGAGATGCACAAAGAACCCAAGGTGCAACAACCTTGACAGTGCTGCTGGCAAGCTGGCAATACTTTCGCCCTAACAAAAGAGTAAAAATAGACTTGAGGAAGTGGTGGAGAAAAATAAAGCAAGGACGAGGTGGTCAGTGTGATAACAGTTACTGAACAGCCTGCTGTAGCAAGTTTGTGAATTGAGATGTCAGCACCAACTCTCGGTAATTTGAGACTTACTGTTTAAGTTGTCTTACTGTAAATAGTATCATTTCTATTCACAGCCAAATAAGTCAGAAGTTAGCAGATTAGCTGAAAGCTAAATTCAAGAGTAGTTTTGTCCCCAGTGGTCATCTCTGTTTCCTGTTCGTCACTTTAATGGTCCTGATGGAAATCTCCAGCACCGTTTTCTGTGTGAGTGATTAAACATCTCTAAAAGTAGAAAATTTACCAGATATAATTGATTTTATTTAATAGATTTTCTACAACATCCTCAACATGTCTGTGTAATGAAAGCCGTGTCTAATTATATAATTATCTTTTTTTCTTATTTAAAAATTTTGTTCATATTAAAGTTTATGTCAGTCTGTCACCAGGCATCTTACTGCAGTAAAGTGATGACATAATTGCTCAGCTCAAAGCTGCACGAAGGAATTCTGATGAGAGAGCGTTTTAAATTTAGTAGCTGTTGATCAAAAGAGTGACAACAACTGGGGAGGTTGCTTAATTTCAAAGCAAAAGCAATCACAGACGCACACCTACACAACCACACGCACAACCTGCAGATTTACTGTAGAATGAAGTGGCTAAGTGGGAAGGTTTTCAAAAACTGATGAGTCTTTTCTTAGTCAAATAAAAAATGTTAAAAAAGAAAAACAGGGGGACAAATTTACCAAAACTGGCTTAAACTGAGCATTTACCAAGTGATATGTTCATTTATTTCTGTCATTTGTCATTCAATCATTTCCAGCTCTTATAGTAGTTTTACATTAAAGGATATTCCAACGTGAAATGTTAGACATTCACATCACAAATCTTGCCTTACAGTGGTAGTAAATTTGGAAATGATCATTTGTGAATGACAAAAGCAAATAGGAGAGATAAATTAAAGCAAAAGAATTATCGCATGTTAGTTCAGCTCCCACTTCATATTCTCCTCTCAGGTAAATCACCTTCTTCAGTGAATTATTCCTTATCACGACAGATGTTCAGAGCCTGCAGAGATGAAAATGAACAGCTGGACATAATAAAGAAAAAAGTGTTGTCTCACTGTTAGCCTTATATGACTACACATGCAAAAATATAGTTGGTACTATTCTGGAACGTCATCTTGTAGAACTCTCATCAATTATTCTTGCAAATCCCACAGTGCAGCTAAAAGCATTCTGAAGAAAGAAATTATCCAAAAGACAGAAGAATTTTGCAGCCTTTATTTCCATCTCTTATGTTTATCTACTCGCAGCTCTGTGCACTTTGGATTTAAAACACATTGATCAGACCCCTGCAGACAAACTGTGATCTTTCTGCATAGATTACTTTTCAGAATTGACAAAATGCTGCTGCTAGCATTTTTAAAACTAATAAATTCACACCAATAAGTAAAACATCCAGAGGTACAAACTTTATGAGGAAGAGAACATGACATTAAAGAGTAGTGTAGTAGTCTACACGTTCACCTAACAAAGTGAAAGCTCCCTGGTTTGATCGCTGGAGGAGATCACAGAAAGAGCATCTGGTGTAAAAACAATCTGCCAAATCAAACGTTTGGACTTACCTGCTGTGGTGGCCCCTTGTGAATAATGGAGCAGGTAAAAGTAGCTTCAGATGACAAGAATAAAGCTTTAATTGTATGAAGACACATAAAATTCAGGGGGTCAGTGTTGACATTGTGGAGGACTATAAATACCTTGGAGTACACATTGACAATAAACTGGACTGGGCTAAAAACACCACAGCACTTTACAGGAAGGGCCAGAGTCGTCTCTATTTTTTGAGGCGACTGAGGTCCTTCAACATCTGCCAGAAAATGCTGAGGATTTTCTATGAGTCTGTGGTGGCCAGTGCGATCCTCTATGCTGTTGCATGCTGGGGGAGCAGGCTGAGGGTCGCAGATGCCAACAGACTTAATAAACTGATCCGTAAGGCCAGCAATGTTGTGGGGATGGAGCTGGACTCCCTCAAGGTGGTGTCGGAGAGGCGGATGATGTCCAAGATAAAGACAATGTTGGATAACACCTCCCACCCACTCCATGACATGTTGGTCAGTCACAGGAGCTCGTTCAGTGAGAGACTGAGATTACCAAAAAGCACCACTGAACGACACAGGAAATCATTCCTGCCTGTGGCCATCTCCCTGTACAACGCATCCACTTAACACACTGTTTGCTGCTACAACTACACATGTTTCTTTTCCAAATATTTATTTATAAGTGACTTATGTATGTATGTATATATATGTATATATTGTACTATTCTTAGTTAGCGTATTGTCTGTCTTGTCTTAATGTTGGTTTAAAATGGAGCACTGTAACAAAAAATAATTTCCCCCAGGGATCAATAAAGTATTCTGATTCTGATTCTGATTCTGAAAAACCAGGACCAAATTCACTAATATATTAAGTAATTAAAAGTTGTAATATAAGTATATTATTCAGTGTCACCTGACCCAGCTCTAACTATATGCTTTGTGAAAAAGAGGGTCGCTACTTGAACAATTAGGCTTAAAACTTTCCTTTTTGAGTTGTTTTCCTGTTAAAAGGAGGATTTTCCTTCCATTGTGAAAGAAAAAAAAACTAGAACCTCACATTGAACAAAAAAGAATACTTATAGCATCAGTGACACATGTTATCGAATACACCTGCAATTTCCAGTTAGCCTAACTGCATGACCATGGTTAAAATATCTCATGATAACACCAGCTTTTTCATTTTTGGACCAATAGGCTCTGGCTTCTGGCATTTCTGCATCATAGCTCCACAAGAAAAATAATACTGATTGTTACATTCCAGCGGGAATCATAAGGCATGGAATAACTCATTTGAAGCCATAATAATCAAAATCCTCCCCAAAACCCAGCATAGACAGTTGTTACTTGCAAAGGCTGGAGAAAAAAATCAAACCCAGATCTTCAGGGTTTGTCAGCAGACATCTGAGTTTCTCTGAAAGCTCAGGCAGTGTAAGGACTGATATTCTGTACCTGAAATTTTTCAATGGAGGTCTTGTTTCCTTAAGGAAGACAGTGTGTTTTTTGGGCTTTGCCAGATAATTTTTTTTAAATGAATGGTGATAAATATAATCTAAAGCTTGCCTCCATATTTTTAAAGAACAAGAATGTGTTTTTAATTTGAGTTGGGTGCAACTAAAACACACATCCTCAACACATAAACAGAATAAAAAGAATGCCAAAGGCATTTATTTTATTTTTTTTGATTGATTTAAATATAGATTTGAGCTTTATCAAAGAGAATGTGTCTGTGAGAAAGCAAATAGAGAAAAGTAAAACATTTCCTTTGTAAGCAGTCTTCGTATTCAGCACAGAAAAAGGTTGATAGAATCTTCAGTCACATACATCTTTATAACAAATAAATCAAATTGTATTTCAGCAACAAATACTGCATGATTCATCAACTCTTTTCATCGGTGTGTGTGTGTGTGTGTGTGTGTGTGTGTGTGTGTGTGTGTGTGTGTGTGTGTGTGTGTGTGTGTGTGTGTGTGTGTGTGGGGGGTAACGTTAGGCTTATAGTTTTTGCTCAACAGCCTTTTAATTGAATATCTGCACATAGCTGTGTACTGCAGCATGGGAAAAGAGAGGCAGGAGGTGGAAAGATGAAGGAGGAGCCTGTAGAAGAAGAAAAGAAAAAGTAATTAAGAGCAAGAGAGAAAGAAGGAGAGAAGGTCTTTGGACTGTGGGGAAAAGTAAGAGAGAGAGGGAGGGTAGAACTAGTGCTGTTAAGCCAACGCTGACTTCATGTCTCACTGTCACCTCCGGGCCCAGTGCTGTTCTGTGCTGATGCATAGTCTTCTTTGCCCTGTAGTAAGGTGTGTGTGTGTGTGTGTGTGTGTGTGTGTGTGTGTGTGTGTGTGTGTGTGTGTGTGTGTGTGTGTGTGTGTGTGTGTGTGTGTGTGTGTAGAGCAGTTTTTGAGAGAACAAGTTTGAGTTTTAGATTATCAGAGTGTGAATGTTTTGTGACGGTTAGGGTAAGGAGCGAGGGAAGAAATTATGTCCGTGTTGGGAGAATGTGTAACAAAATAAAACCAGAGTACTGACATTACTTTTTGTAGCAAATAACTTAATGTGGCAGTTTTGTAATTCAAGTAATCCATTGTTTAGTTTGCTTTTAATAAATGAAATTAGTTGTTAAAAAAGTTGCACCTTTTCCTCGTTCCTTTTGCTGCCAGAGTTGAAGGGGAAAAATCTGTAATGCATTTACACTAATTCTATTTCCTTCTCCTTGAGAGGTACCTGTATATTTGAAGGTATCAGTCCTGCAGTTGTATAAGTGTGCGTGTTGATTTCTGCTTCAGGAGGAGAATGACGTCAGGTCTACAGGTTCAAAACATCAAGACCTACTTTTTGATTTGTCTAACTCTGACTGTGATTCCAGGGGAAATTCAAAAGCTTTTTGCAGGTTACTTGTGGAGGAGATGACACGAATATCAACTGAGATAAAATCAGTTCATTCAAAGTTAGATGTACAGAAAGCCTGCCTGTTGATTCTTTTCATCTGGATGCAGCATTTCCCACTGAAGATTCTGCGTCCAGATGAAAATAATCAGCTTTCTGGGATTTCTTTCCCTGGGTGATCAAGGATGCATCAAGACATTTCAACAAGTTACTTTTCTCAGGAGGTAACACTGTAACCACAGATTTTATATATGTATAGTAGAATAACTCAAAAGAATAAAAACAATAGGATAATACAAACTACAGTAGAAGTATAGTGGCATGAGGTTGGAAAGATTGGCTGTCTCTATCCATGCAGAGCATGGTCTGCATTATCCAAGATAAATAACAGTTTGTTTAGTGACCTCCACCCCACCAGAGCCACAGTCATTTGTATGCTTGTTTGCAGACTTCCTATAGTGGAGTAAGAGAAGTTTAGGTCATTGCATTGGTTGCTCCATGCACCAACTGTGATGTCCTCATAGCCCTGCAACCATTTATTCTTACACTTGAAGCACACCAAACTTGCTGCAGTATTCTCCTTAATAAGATGTCACCACTGCATCAGTACACCACTAGAAGAAGTTAAAACAGGAAGCAAAGGGATCAATTAGTTTTTTCTCAAGAAAATCTCACTTTTAAAGCTGCAGCATTTCCCTCTCCATAATCTGAGAATGTCTCCTGATACAGCAGTGGTCAAAAGTTTATTTAAATTCATTATGGGAATGACTGTCATGGTAATTATAGGCCGTTATTGATTTCTTTGAACTGTTGTTTTTCCAGGATGTAATGATTGTACAGCATACGTATTTAACCCTCTCAAGGCAGGCGTTGCAGATTTGCAACAGTTAAAAACTAACAACCTGATTACCCCACATACATATTTTATGAGGGTTTTTTTTACTCAGAAGTACCACTGCAGGTGTTCTTTTGTGCATTAGCAACAAAAACTTAATTTGAGCCTGAGAGGGTTAATGACTTTTACAAAACAAGAATTGGGACCATAATCTTGAATTCATTTTAGATTTTCCTCAAATCAACACGGTCAAAATTAAACACACAAGGTCAAATATATGCATTTACTCCCACTAATATTAATCAATCTATGTATGTATTAATGTATTAAATAATACTTATTAACTATCCCTTAGTAAGTTGCAGTTCAACTACACTTTTATTAGGCATGCTTCTGGCATAATTCTGGGGGAAAATTTGACGACTCCTCTTGGCAGAATTCATTGAAGTTGGTTGGTTTCCTGGCACAGAGCTGGCTTTTAAGCATAGTCCACACACAGTCAAGCATGATGGTACCACCGCCATGCTTGACAGTTGGTACAGTGTTCCTAGGTCTGAAAGCTTCACTGTTATTCCTCCAAACAAAGCTCTTGTCACTGTGGGCAAATAGCTCAGTCTTTGTCTCATCTGATCATAAAACTTTTAAACAGAAGGTATTTAGAATTTAGTTTGTCCATGTGGGCAGCTGCAAAATTCAGCTGAGGCTGAAGATTCTAATTTTGGAGTAGAGGCTTCTTTCTTGGTCAGTCGATGGCCATGTAAAACTTACTTCACTGTGGACAATGACACTGGTGTTCCAGCAGTTTCCAGTTCATGGAAGTCTTGAGCCTTGGTGGTTCCTGGCTTGTTCCTGAACATCCTAGGCAGTTTGCTGTCATATAAGTGTGACAGTTTTGCTCTTCTTCCAGACCTTGGAAAAGTGATGACCAGTTTGAATAACTTGTATTTATGTACTTTTTAAACAGATGATTCTACAATCTTACTGGTTATGGAAGGAATTTGTCAAAGCCCTGACTTCAGTGCAGGGAAACCACACAAGTTAAACGAACTCTACCAATTCTGACAAAATGAATAATCGGATGTTGAGCCAGAATTATACCAGAAGCTTGCTGATGGTTATCAAAAGCTGTAATAAAACTTGCTAAGGACATCTAGCCAGTAATTAGAGGGTTTTCATGTTTTGACCCTGTGTGTTTGAGAGAAAACCCAAAATAAATTCAAGCAAAATTTTTCCATAGACATCACATCTTTATGTATGCATATATTTAACCTGGCCATGGCTGTGACATTGATGAAACTCATAGCCAAATAAAAGAGGCAACACAGTTGGTCTTAGCTGTGTATTACACACAAAAAACGCATCACATTTAAACATGTGTAGGCGGTTGTGACAAAGCCAGCAATATGTTCATGTTGTCGTGCAGGTTTAACATATGTTTGTGCTCAGGAGTTGTGTATTTGCACGTGTCTCTTTGGGAAATAGCAAATCCAAAAATGTCTTGTTGGTGTTTACACCTCTTTGTGAACGATTTTAGCAACTTCATAAGGATCCTGCTATCTTTGCACGTTTGAGGAGGGCTGTGTGTTTAATGTCACAGGATGAACGAGAATGCAGTCGTTTTAATTTTGATTAATTGACTTTAGTGAAAATTTCATACCATGCATTGAACAAACAATTCTTTCCTTGGCTCAGAGACCAAGAGTCCTGGAAAAAGAACACATAAAGCCAAGTTATCCACACACCTCATATAACTCAACTTGGTATTTTGACATCTTTGGGTTTATTATTAAAGCACCAAGTAATGTCCATGTTGTAGAGCTGAACTGATTGCACCCATGATGTTCACCCATCAGTCGAAGATTGCTCTTTCTCTTGCTGGAAGATTGCTTGCCACAAGGATGTACCTTAGGATTGACTTGGCATCATTGGATTTGATAGTCACCTTTTCAAATCTTTCCACATCCTCTGGCACAGCAGCAGTTGGCGAGCGCTGATGATTCACAAATGACTTCGCAATAACTGGAAAGCAGAAAACAAGAGCTGCAGAGATGTGATTACGTGGGAAGTCAGTGCAGGTGGCAGTATTTTAAAGGTTAAAAATGTGGGCTTTTATTTGGAAATGCTCTGATTTGAATCTGCAAATCAGCAAGGAGGAATATGAGATTGAGGGCAAAATGATGAGAAGCCTGTGACTGCTGTTGATGTGCTCCTGCAGATTTCAACCTAAAACAAAAAACTGGTACAGAAATGCAGAGATTTGCGGGCGGGCGCTACAGATTGAAAAAGGCAAATGACATGGCGTAAATAACAGGAGTGCTCTAATCATTTTTAGAGTTGATGTTTTTGACTGAATAAATGTCACAGCTGATGTGATACTGATGGCCATTTCTGTAATTTTATCCAAAAACAAAAAAAAATCCAAAAGGTCCAATTATTTCTGAATTTTTCTTATAAATTGAATTTATTGGGAAGCTGCAGTTAATTACATCTCCTGATAAAACATTCCTTCAAAGGTCAGCGACAGCATCCTTCTTTTAAATTATACTGACATGACGTCGACATCACTTTAGACCATCAGGCTTTCTTTAATGCAGACCCACAGCTGTTGAATATTGATCCAAGCTGCAATCTCTGGGGCTAAAGAAATGAAGCCAGTGTTGAGGTGAGTGAGTCACCATAAAGCCCCATGTTAAACTCAAAGTTTTGAAAAACACATAAATGTGTTACCAGCGTATTACGAGAAATAGCTTTTATTTATTTATTTATTTATGTAGCTTACCAGTTAAAGTTTGCTATATCGAGGGTATGACTGACACACAGCTGTAGCTGAAGCTTGTTCTCTTGAAGTAGAAATATTCCTCAAGGTCACTTCTGGAACACTTGCGTTGGTTGTTTTAAATCAAAGACCAATATGGTTATTTTGTTGGACGTCTAGTTCTATCTTGGATATTTCACACGATAATCAATAAACTTGACTTGAGGGAACATCATCTGTACCAAATGTCTCGGTTTACTTAGTAGTTGGACTAAACTGAAGGACTTTCAAGCTGTCCTGACCATCTCTAGAGAAACTTTTAACATGACTAAATAAAGTTCTTCCAGCATTTGTTGTCATTTGGAAAACTTGTAGCCTGCACAGGCTCCCATCATATGCTTGGCATTAGAACAAAATGGCCTGCCTGGATACACCAAAGGCTCCAAATGTAGCCAGCGACATCATTTTGAGTCCCTGTGCTGTAAATGCCAATGTGGAGGGAAATGTGTAGCCGTGACTTATAATGTAGTCAAAACTCTGAATGGAAAATATTTCTTTGGTTCAAGCTATTTTTTGATCTTCTTTCTGATCATTTTTAAAACATTTATTCAAGTAATATTGAATGCTATCCAATTCAGAGTGCTGCCAAACTGATCGGGGATATTACACAGTATTACTCAGACAAAGGTTAAAAAGTACGGAAAATGGCTGTGTACACATGACAGTCTGTTCTAGTCTGGCATACTCCAGACCTCATTGTCACCATGCTTTGGCATTAGACTCAGTAAGGTGGCACTGTGCACATGTTCAGTTCTGTCCTCCTTGCTCAACCATCCATCATCCCGTCACAGAATACAAGACTTTCTCAGTAGCGCTCCTTACAATGCAACACCCAGCCCCCCTCCCAGTTCTCCATTTTCTCCTCCAGCCCTTCAGGAGTCTGGCTGTCACAGCATGTTTCCTGTTACAACTCTTCTGATTCCTTCCTCTCCTGTCAGCCCAAACCTCCCGTTATCTATCCATCTGAAACACGAGCCGGTGTCTGCTCTGCAGCAGTTCAACTGGAATTGGAGCTGGTTGCACTTGGTCAAGTTCAGACTGACAGGAAAGTGGTGGGAAGGTCTGGTATACATGGCGGTATGAGATGAACTCATTTGACTTCAGAAAGAACTGGTTGCATAAGAGTTGGGCTCTGAATACTTTGTCTATTATCACGACTAAAACATATTTCCATGTCAGTGTTTTGTTCCAAATCGTCTGTCAAGCAAAAGTTAAAAAAAAAATCATCATTATACGTTTCTGCTTTGGCAACCGTAGTAATGAAGAGTCAACGTGACTTTGTTCTTGAGTGGCAGACGGCAAACAGAGTTACAAAGAGCAAGAAACTGCAGGAATCCCTCACCAAGGCATATTCAAGGTCTCTATTAAAATGCAGTCATCTTCTGTTATGTCACTTTATATACACAAGAAAAGCCAGTTCACTTATGCTGGTCTTAATGTTATAAAATTATCAGTGCAAAGAAGCAGACACCCTGCAGGTCTATCTGCACAATCAGGAAGGCATACATTCAAATCTACGTTTAGGAATCAAATTACCAAGATACTAAACTTTGAATGTAGTCATAATGTAACAGTTAATTGAATTTCGGGCGGTCAGATTGAGCACATTCTTTTATTACTATGAATTTCTATTTGAGTGCTTTAACGATATTCACATTGTCCCTTTACATTGAAACACTCATGAATAACTTAACAATATTAGGGTTACACTATAAGGGCATAAGGTTTAATTACTCAGTCTTTGTTTCTACTACGATACTGAGGAGCCTTAGTTATCATTGCTTAGGAGAAAACGGTTTGCAAATGGAGCAGTAATGTCAGAAGGGCTTTTCCATCCACAGGAGCCTTAATCTCAGGGATGGGATAGTTTCCGAGTTTTGACCTTAAAGAAATATTTCTGAGGGAAAATACTAACTTATTTCTTAGATAAGAAGATGAGCCTTCTCTCATGTCATGTGAAGCTTCTGTCAGCACCCTGGTCACTTAGCATATTGACTGAAAATAGGGAAAATGCTAGTGTGGCTCTGTCCAATGATAGCATGCAATCTCTTTAAAGAAAAAGAAGGAAAAGAGGAAAAACATGTTGCAGCTTTGCAGGTGTTTATTCTTCCACTGAGGGCTCCATGCAAGTTGACTTCATATTTGAAAATAATTTCTGGGAAATCAGCAAAAGGAAAATTTGTTTTTAAATGTGTCATTATGTACTATTATGTGAATACCATGAGCTGGTGCATTGAGATAAACAGCTGGTGACACTGATTGTTCAGTCAGGTGCCATTAAATCTGTGCTTAAAAGGGCACAGCCATATATAATGAGAGGGGCAGATAAATGGCAAATTAGATGAATAATTACATTGTAAACAACATTAAAAACATGTTTCTAAAACACCAGTTTCAAAATGTTGGGGCAGTGTGTAAAATGTAAATGAAAAAATATATATAATGACTTGCAAATTTTAGAAATCCATATTTTGGTCACAATAGAGCAGAGAAAACATTCAATGTTTTCTCTGCTCTATTGTCCCATTTTAAGAAAAATATTAGATTCTTCTGAATTTACTTTTCTGCAATAGCTCTCTGTGTTTCCCATCAATTCCATGTTTCCCACTGTGTAACATCCACTCTTCTTTTAACAACAATTTATATATACATTCTGTATATATCTGGGAATTTATAAGAGCAATGTTGTCCACTGTTGTCAGATCCTTTGTTTATTGTCCCTGTAACAGTCCTGTGTCTTCTTTGTTAAATGTCTACAGTTGGTGAAACGTCTGGACTCAAGGCTGGACAGTTCAACACCTGGACTTTTCTGATACAGTGATGTGGTCTTTAGCATTGTCTTGCAATGTGGAATCCCTTTTAGAGCATATGTTGCTCTAAAACAAACCTTTCAGCATTGACTACAATCTCATAGGCACTACTGTACTCTCATACCATCAAAGATGGGAGCTTTTGAACTCCTCTTTAATCCAGAGGATGCACATTCAGTGTTTTAGAAAAATAATTTAAATTCATCTGACCACAGAACAGCTTTCCACTTTGCATCAGTCCATTTTCAGCGAGCTTACAGATGCTTGCAAAGAGAAGTTGGGTTAGCAGCATAATGCTGTTGTTACTGTCCTGGATGCAGTTTGCACTTTACCATCGTACTCTCTTCCTTTTATGCAATAAAAATAAAATTAATATTGGATGCTCATATCCACACTTACAGCTCTACTATTTTCCTCCCCCAGCACAAAAACTGAAATCAGCTGATTGCAGCATGAATTCAAGTGGAACCGATGAGCGGAATCAATGGGCAAGCAGACCCACAATTCCAGGGAAATGAACGCTTACCCGATTCCCATCCCTAGTGACAGAGCTTAAACCTGCATTTGTGGATGGCATAGTGAGTGTTGACAGAATGATTTCTGGGAGTTTTCCTGAGCCTATGTAGTGATTTCCATGCAGAGTCGTGGCTGTTTTTACTGATTTCTGTGAGATTCTCCATATTTTGTGAATCTTTTGATGATTTATCATGTGCTGTAGATGGTGAAATATTCAAATTATTTATAATTTTATGCTGAGGAACATTATTCCTAAATTGTTCCACAGTTTGGTGGATCTCTGTCTTTTACACTTGGTATACACCTAATGTTACTGACCTGTTGCCGTTTAATTTAATTAGTTACAAAATGTTCCTCGAGTTGTTTCTTTTTAATGTCACATAATTTTTGAGGTCTTCCATTAGTGCACATTAGGACAAGGTGTTAAAATTGAGGCGATGCAATTAATACACTTTATACTTGTGGAATTTTAATACTTAGAGTTGTCTCCAATTTATTAAACTCAGTTTCTGTCATCATCAAGACATTACTGCCACGCTAACAAATTTCCATGGGGTAGGGAATTTGAATTTTTCTCTGCTCATTGACTCGAGACCAATGTCCATACATCCATTTTCGTCACTGCTTATCCAGTTCAGGGTCACGGGGAGCTGGAGCGTATCCCATGACCCCGAGAAAGGTCACCAGAAGCTAATGTTTCCACCTGATTTTAACATCTTCTTTAGCTGATGATAATGTACAGACAATCCAGCTTGGTCAGGGATTAATCTAAGGACTAATGACTGACCTACCAGCATGATGGTCGGGACTCATGTCAAGTATTTGAACCACAGAGGAGTTACAGTATCTTTCCTGTTTCCCATTCCTCATTCTAAGCTAAACATCTTCTGTTAGTAACCTTCTATGTATAAGAAATAGTTTTTCTCATTTAACTATCAGCAAAAAAGTGAATTTTTATTCTTTTAATTTTTCTTTGTAGTAATTGTTACGCCTTGGGCATTTTATCAAAGAACCAGATACTTTCTCGCACAGCTGTTTATCACCTATATTTATGATTCATCTCAGATGGCCCGTGTTTCAAAAATGAACACCCCCCACTGAATCCTGGGGCTCATTTTACAACAGTAATTCGTGAGCAATGCTGACATGCAGGAACAGGGAAAGTGTAAAGATTAACACAAGGAGGAAAATATCTCATATCGCTGAAGTTTGTTTTTAAAAAAAGGTGAAACGGCACCTAAAGAAATCTGTTTCACTTTTAAGAACTTCATGAGCCACTTTAGAAACAACAACCTCAAACTATCTTGCGTAGCTACAGGCCAAACCGTATGAACACAATCTGATTAATGCTTTTTGGGACACGTTGACTTCCTGACTTGCTTACATATGGATTACTCGGGTATGATTTTGCACATTTACCAGAGTTGTAAAAGCTTCCAATTTAAATGTTGGTTTTAAGCAGATTTGACACAGAAAATGAAAGGTAATGGGAAAAATGTGCACAAGAGAAGGCCGTGGAGATCCATGCAGCATAAGAAAAAGAAGAAGCAATGGATGAAAGGAGAGTACAGAGCGAACAGGAGGAGGAGAAAAGGAAAAGATTACTACCATAGTACATCAGGCTTAGCTTCACATCCTTAATGGTAACTATGGAAATAATTATAGAGCAGACAGACAGACTGCTAGAGAGAGTGTGAGCTTCAGAGAAAGAGAAGGAGAAAGGGAGGGCAAAAGACAACGGGAGAGGAGAAGAAAAGGAGAACTATGGGGGGTAAAGTAGCTGAAAATGTTTGCTGGAATCCCTAAACTGTGTCTCTAATGATTGGTGATTGCTTAAAGATCAGATGCACAGGGATGACGTGTAGGTTAAACCCTCACAAAGCCAGTTTAACCGCCTTCTTACAGCAGCTGCAGAATATGCTGTGACATCTTTTATGCCTTATGTTAATCTTTCCTTTGATATGAAACTGCAAGATATCTTAGGTGGGGGGGAAAAGCATCAACAGCATGGAGGTCATATTATTTTTATCCACCGTTATATCTTACCAGCGATAAGGGGGCTCTAGCGTGGTGAGTACAGCAATAGTACAGTGTCATAATAAAACGGTGCTTTAAAAAGTTGTTTCAAACGCACAGTTGTCATGGAAACAGATCTAAGATACTCTTTCCCCCTCTGAAAGTGCTCATTGCTTATCATTACTGAAAGCCCAATCAATGGAGATGTCATTAACAGTGAAATAAAAAAAGTACTTAATGTCGCCTACATCAAAGTCAGATACATTGAGAAGTAAATTAAAGCTCCTGATGGATTTAGATAATTGGATGGATGACTTTGTTTATGCACTTATAAAAAGCAGCATGCTGTTGGAAATCAGCAGGGGTCAAGTGTGGCTTGGATAGAGAAATTAGCTGTGCAGTTTTTAATTTTGATTGGTCATGATTTGCCCGTGGGTGTGTGACAGCATGCATGGGCAGTTGGTACAGGACTGGTGGTTATACAGTATATTATGTGAGTGATAATATTGCATGCTTCCCGCTCTGGCTTCCCACACAGTTGCCCCTGGCATGTACGTGTGTGTGTGTCTGTGTGTGTGTGTGTGTGTGTGTGTGTGTGTGTTAGCGGAAGGTGAAAGGTAAACAGAATAGACCGAGAGAGGAAAGGAAGATAGGAAGAAAGAGGGGAGTGTGGAAGCGAGAGAAACCACTCCAGGTCCCAGTCGGGAACCAAGCAGCCCCACCCTTTCTAAACATCTCTCTTCCTATTTCTCTCTCTCTCTCTTTTATTCTCTTTGCTGCTGGAAACAGAGAGAGGCAGCGAGAGAGGGAGAGACTGAAGCGCAGGGCATCAGAGCACTGCTGCTCCCTGCCTAAACTGAGCTGCTGTCCACCTGTGCGGGATAATCTCCGTCCAACCAGCAGCCAGGAGACACTACAACATCCACCGTTTGCCAGGCAGATTACTTAAGGGTGAACCGCCGTTTGGTGGAGGAATACGAGGGACTAAGTTGCCATTACAGCCTCGTTTTTTTGGGGGGTTTTTTTTTCCGCGTGCTGCTTGTCAGCTCCTGCCAAACGTTCAGTTTGTAGGCACTGCAGCTTTTAGACTACTTTATTCAGTGGCGCTTAGCTGTTTCTTGGCCACTCTCTCTCTCTTTTCTTTCCATAACGGTCTGTGTTTTTGGTGATTGTCCACACATTTCCGCCTGCATTTGGAAACTAAAGCTTCCGTTTGAATTCTTTCTGCTTGCTCGCTGGCTCAATGTTGGAGTTGTCCGATGAGAGCGAAGCGCCTTCGCTAAGCTTGCACATATAGAAAGGCGGACCTATTGCGCGCCGCACCGCTCCTTCACGCGCACATGGGCTCAGACGCGCACGCTCACACGCACGTGCACACACGGCTGCAACTCCAGACATGCAGCTGGTTCCCCTGTGTGTGCACACCTTAGCTTCTGAGTGCCGTTAAACTCCAGAGCTTAGCACAGATAAGCGTTTAGCTTTCACCCATCCATCCTTGCCAAGTTCTTTCTGATATGCACAAGGGGGACACCCGCTAAAGGAAACCATCGCAGAAACCATCTAAAAGATGAGAGAAATTGGCCTCAGCGGATTTCCCGTCGGTCACCGGATTTGTGAGTGCAGGGTCGGGGCGGAGGGCACCGGGGAGAGAGGACAGGGAGAGGCCGGGGAGGAGGAGCTCTCATCCGGACTGCCCGCCGCGGAACAGCCGCTGCTGCCGTGCTCAAGAAGCAGGCTGCTGCTGCCAGGGGGAGGCGGGGGGAGGATGAAGAGTGCCTCAGTCTGAAATTATAACACTCAGCTGGCTTTGGGAGTGTTTGTTTTCTTGCATTTTACCTCTCACTAATTAGTCTGAAGATGCGAGATAACGAACAGTGGCCTACTTAATAACTGTCATCCGTTCTCTCACCGGTGTGGCACTTTTGGGTCAGCTTAAAGGTAAATTCAGCACTTTGGTGAAGTGAAGGCCTGCAGTTGTGAATTTACCTGTGCAGTGGCTTTTGAAAGGACATCCTCCCACTTTACTAATTTCAACTTTGTGATTTTCTTTTCGTATTAGTTTAAGGTGTTTGTAGTAATATAAGTCAGACCTATATAGAATATCCTATTATCATTATAAAGGGACGTCTAGTGTGTCTGTGATACTCAGTAGTGGGTTTATAGTCGCTATATTGGACTTAATGGTCATTTCTATCTCTTCAATATTACTAGGATACAGTATTTCTTTAGAATAGCCAATATAAATACATAGTTTATAATTTTCTGTGATAATTAAATAGTATTGTATTTATATTTATTATAAGATCACTAAAATTCCTTTTGTACTCCCATATATGTAGATACCTTGAAGGAGCCCTGTTTCCAGGTGCCTTGATAGTGGAGGTTGGCAATTCATCATTTATTAACCTACCAAACTGTCTATGAATTATCAGAAGTCATGATATGATTTAAGGCCAACATGGTAGTGTTTTTGCTGTATTGGGCTTTTGTAGTGCAATTTCAAGTTCTCTTGCTTCGTTTTAGTTCGAGTCCTCTTGATTCCTTTTTTCCTAGGCTGATTTGAGCACTGACTTTTTTAGCAATACTCCTCTGTCTGGAACTCGACCACAGCCTTATAAACCCACCAGAAGATGGTCACCTGCTTATCAAACAGTATGACAAGCACATGTGTGTCCTAACACTCGGTGGCAGATGCTGTTTGCAGATACACCAACACGCTCAGTTATTTATAGACATTAATATCACTGTGTGCTTTTGGAGTATCAGTTCAGAACAAGTGCCGATGCTCGACGGAATGTAACCCAATCTACGGAGCTTCAGAAGTTTCAGTCAGACGCAGAGACTTGGAGGAATACAGGCTGAACTCATCTTTAATAGCAGCTGGCAGCAGCTGACTGTGGGGGTCACAGACTGTACACTGGAAGTGCAGAGACACTGTCTTTAGAAGTTTGGACACAAAGCACAAGAGCCCCACCTGATCTAGGTAGGACATCTTTTTGTTTCATATTTGTTGCACTAAAACCTCTGCATATGCACATCCAGCTCATTATAACATCTGATGCAGGTGTACAATTTGAATTTTAAAATAGTCCTCTCTGCAGAAATACATCACTATGGCCGAACTGCAGTTTTGAAATTATAAGCTTGATTACGGCACTGATCTGAGCTTTTTTCTGAGAGGGTGTTTCAGTTTTACCAGTTCAAAGTGTCTAATTTTGGAAATAATTTTGTGAACTTACTTAATGAAAATGCATAAAAAGCTGTTTCCAAGTGTTCTGTAAATGCACTCCTAATCTTCACCCTATTTGCACTCATCTCTTGTACAATGACATCACTTTCGTCTGTGTGTTTCTGCTGGTTTGTCGTCATGCTCAAGAGCACAAATAGTCCACCACTTCCCATCTGCTGTTGCCTCACATGCAGTGCAATAATACAGCAAAAACCCAGCATAAAACAGTGTTTGTGTTGCTCAATTTAATGCTAAAAGTTCATATTTCTTAGCTTTAATTAACTCTTTATTCCAATTAAAACAATTTGCTTGATGGGAGAGGGCTGTTTGGGTTATGGGGTTTAAAGGTTTGATGGCTCCTGATGTTCTTTTATTGCTCTGTGGGGAAAATTGCATGTGAAGTAAATAATGTACTGTGACAAGCATTGTCCTGGTAAATCAGATCAGACCGTACTCTCTTCCCTTTGGTCTAAAAATCAAATATTTCCCACAAGAAACACAAGCTGGATCCAAAATTAGACCTTTCATTTCTTTGTGTTAAAGCTGCAGTAGGTGTGTTTGCAGAGAATAAGAAAGACAATCGCCCACCCCTCTTTCTACTTCCCACAGACACGAAGGCAAAAGCAATCGGTAGGCAGCTGAGTGACAGCTCTGAATGAAGCTCTCCTGCTCAAAAGTTTACCTCAGATTCCCAAAACACAGCATTAACAGTGACGGCAAATAGGAGAGAAATAGCACTATCAATAAAACCAGGACTCTGACATTATATTACTCATTTCTTCTAACCCTGCGGGGGAATTGCATTTGCCTGATTCAAACAAAATGTCAACTTATAAAAATCTGCCTATGATAGTTTTAGATAATGGGAGCACATAAAATAAAATATCTTGAGCTGAAGCATTAGAAAGAGCAACGGTAGAAACAAAACCATATATTATATTAGTGGTTTGTGGATTGTGAAACTCGTTTTACCTAGCAAATCAGCTTTGAGAGTACAAAGGACTGTCCAGAATTTTGGTTAACTGCCAGCTTGGCTCATACTGTTTATGTAGAGTAGAGAAACTTGTGATCAGCAGTGAAAATGTGTCATTATTCAGTTGTTGGCTGGTGCTTCTTTCCCATTCTGTGTTATTTTTTTCAGATTTGGTTACAATGACTGATCCATGAAAGGCCCATTATTTAACAGCACATCTGAGTTTTTGGTTTTCAGATTTCAGCTGCTGTGTAATGTTCACATTATTTCTGTATGAATTAGTTTATTTCTATTTTAGACTTGTGCAGGGTTTTGCATCCAGACTTTTGTACGACTGTATATAAAGGATGAACATATCACATTGCAAGTGGTTTCTAGACCACTGGATTATCTTGAAGAGAGCTGCAGTGTTCGTTTTTGGAGCTAGGAGTAAATTAGGACAAGTGGGTGGAGTGCTGAGTTATAAGCAGTGTTGGTCAAGTTACTTGAAAAAAGTAATCAGTAACTAATTACTGATTACTCCCCCAAAAAAGTAATCCCGTTACTTTACTGATTACTTATTTTCAAAAGTAATTAATTACTTAGTTACTTAGTTACTTAGTTACTTTTTAAAAACACGATTTACAACCTGAAGAGGTGATAAAGTGATAGATCTTTCAGCCCAATTCTACTTTTTCTACATAATCCATCATACAAAATGTAATCAAATGGAAAAGTCTCTTTTTAAAACTTGTTTTATCAGTTTTAATCTTTTAACTTTATGCATCAAGCAAAACATTTAATTATATGCAACATTCTCTGACTTGAATAAATTAGTTTAACATTTAAACCTATTTTCTACACATTCCAGCACATAAAATAAAATATTTTTTGTGTTTTCACTCACTCTTTCAAACAGATGCAAGTAAAACACAGCAGAAAATAAATAAAGTCAAAGACTCAGCGGTCCTTTTGCTCTATTTTCACCTGTAAAGCAGGAGCAGGGTAGGCGGAGGGTTACCCTGGTGCAGGTGTGCTGCGGTCAGTTGAAGAATCCGCGCGAGTGTCTCTGTGAGTTTCCCATCACGTCGTAGCTACTCGGTGCTTGCTTGGAAGTTTAGGGGTTTTTTTCGCTGTAAAAATAAGTTTTCTTCCCACGCACGATGGACGCTAATGTTTTTGTCACTTTTTATGGAATCAAACTCAAAGTAAGGTCAGTACTTCCACGCTTTAAACGCTGCACGCTCATACTCTCTCCCGCACTCGATATATTATCCATTGTTGATCTGCACACAGCTGCTGTCACCAACGTCGCACTTGCTTACGTCACTGTCATGAGACATTCTCGCAAAAAAAATCACGGTTTTAGTAACGCAGTAACGCAGCGTTCCTACGGGAAAGTAACGGTAATCTAATTACCGATTTTGCAATAGTAATCCCTTACTTTACGCGTTACTTGAAAAAAGTAATCAGATTACAGTAACGCGTTACAAGTAACGCGTTACTGCCCATCTCTGGTTATAAGTTATATATACATAAGCAGTATGGGTTCAATGCAAAGATACACATAACTGCTAATTAGCACTAGATTAGGGAGACCAATAAAAAAACAGAATTTAACAATTCAAAACTGAAGCACAAGCTTCTTTGCAGGCATCTCATGTCATTTTCCACACAATTCTATTAAAGTGCTCTACAAGGCAACAACACCAGGAATACAGAGAAGTCCAGTTCAGTGACTCTCATTGGTGGAGCTGACACCAACAGGGTATAACTGTCTGTGTCAGGATAGCTGTCAAACCAGTATCCACCCCCACTCGTTTCAGAGTTGGTCTGCAGGGAAAAATCTAAAGAGGCTCAAATAGTTTTGTGTAGCAGGCTGTAAACATGCTTTTTAATGTAAGGTTGGGAATTTTGATTCATCTTTATATGAAGTTTTGTATTGATTGATTGAATACCTATTAGATTAAAGAGGTAATATTATTACTTTGCATCCGTAAACTTATAGGACTTGTGATGAACACATTTAGTAAGCAATGCTGCAACAGTGACAAAGAAATGAGAAATGAATTATGCAACGTTTTCACCATAGGCTGTGTTTTTGTACAAGACTACAAGAAGTTATGTGATGTTTGCCTTAATCATGCCATCTCACACTTTTGAAACTGGGCGTTATGAATGAGGGGCAGATTTGACCAAGAACCAAAGGGCACTATGCACACTAGGGCCAAGCAGATGGGTGGATGTTCTGCAAAGGATGATTTTGTTGTATGCTTGTTCTTTTGTTTTGATAATTTAAGGGTCTGCCTACTTACGAATTTAAATTGGTTTGTCATGAGTCAATGGTGCAGGTCAAAGTCAGTTCAAAAATCATATTTAAGAAGCAGAATAAAAATTGTATGTAGAGTTTGTAATCGTCATCTGGGACTATCTAAAGGTCAGAGCCAGTGAAACCTGGAACTTTATGGTTGTTAAGTACAGAGGATGTAACTAAACCAACTTGATTTTTGTGTGCAACAGCTTTATGGGATAACAAGCTATCCCAGAGCCCATGCTTCTTTTGCTGCATGTTGCTAGCTCTTCTCCAACACCAACTCACAGGATGTGCACCCTGAAGCAGGGTTTACATGTATGCATTGCTTCAATCGTCAAGGCTTCACTGCCTTGTTTGGAGGGATGGCTTTGCTGCAATTATCGTCATAGCAACAACATATAAGATATACTATATGTTATCCTTACTTGTTTGTTCAGTTAAATGCTATAAGTGGTGTCAACCGTCATCAGATTACCTAAATTAGGTCCCTTAAAAACGTTTTGCTCTGAGCGAGTGTGTGCGGAGTCTGTCTGCATAAACTGTTTACACAAAGTTTTCAATATCTCCCAAAAATGAATGTGTCTCTATAGCAGCAAATTGGTAATCACTTCCTAAAGCAGAGAGTTGCTTATCATCTGTTTTATTGTAAGTGGGACTGTAATGTAGAGAATACATTAATGCTGCACTGAATAAGATTTGAAACGAGTGACTGGAGAAAAAAAACTCTTCAGTTTTTCTTCCTTTCTTTCTTTTTTTTAGCAAGGTTATAAATCAAGAAGTAGACACAGTGTGCTGGACATTTGGATTAATGCAGGTTTCAGGGCACTTCTTTATGGCCTATATGTTAAAGACTAGAGGCTTCTAGTTATATGTATCTTCATCTGTATGTATTTTTAAAAAAAAACAAACTAAAACCCCAAAAGTGTCAATAATATGCAGGAAAACAAATGATACTTTCAAATGAAATGTATATATTAATGTGGTGCTACTACAGTCATGGAATAATGTGTTTTTGCTGCAAAGTTGGAATAACAGGAGCCTTTTCTTCTCTTTCTATTCTGCTAATACTGCCTAAAAGCAGCGTTACACCCCTCCCTTCATATAAATGCCAACATCTTTCAGACTCTACTTCTGTTTATGACACAAGTGCTCTGAAAAATAGAAGTTAAGCCCAACATTAATAAAATTCTGAGCTGAGCCACAGAGGTCAAGTGTTTTCATAAACTGAGTACTCCTTGTGACAAGCGAGCTGCATTTAATTTGTAGAATTGTCCCTGTTATTTGTCAAAACTGTCCTCCCAAAATGAGAGATGAGACCGTCAGCCAATTCAGCAACTGCAGAGACGTTACTTACCAGAGGTGTGGACTCGAGTCACATGACTTGGACTCCAGTCAGACTCGAGTCATTAATTTTATGACTTTAGACTTGACTTGAAAAAATGTTCTAAGACTTGTGACTTGACTTGGACTTTTACACCAATGACTTGGGACTTGAATTGGACTTGAACCGGTTTACTTGAAAAGACTTGATATTTTACCCCAAATATAAAATTTAACATGCATATTATATGGAGATTGAAAATGTGACGTCATTCACGGGTAGAACCGCAAAGGATTCTGGGAACTCGTGGCAAGCGGTACTAGCGCACGCAGGCTTTCAATTAAAATCAGTCACACAGCGATAAAAAGAAACACAAAAATGTCAAGAAGCCGTTGTATTATTAACTGCAATAGCCGGTCGCATGACAGCCACGGGAAGCCGACGGGTAAAGAGATTGGTTGTTATCGGATCACGTCGTTGAAGAGAAATTGTTCGAGCCATGTTTCCGAAGTAACAAAGAGGCGACTGGATTGCAGCCATTCAAAGATCAAATATAACGTCCTAGAACACTCCAGCTCACAGGTTAGTCTGCTCCAAGCATTTACACAAAGGTCAGTCTGCTGTTGTAGTTAATGCGTCATTTTTCTTAACATAATTGGTGATATAGGTTACAAGCAAGTCTGGCGCTGAACAGAAATTGTCGCGCTATGCTCCTTTATTTATTGTGCATAAATAGTAAATTGTCCTGACACAATATTGCGTTTCGCTTCTGTTATTATGGTACATTGACAAAAACATATACTTTTATTCACAGGATAAAACAGGTTTTTGTATCACTAATTGCCCAGTACGATTACAGCATACAATATTGTTGTCACTGCTACATTTCTGTGATGCTACCAGAAATTATTTCCACTACTAATTAATTACCGTTGAGCTCAAAGGTTATATTAATAAACGGTTAACGAATGTGTATTTATGACGACAATTTGTGAGACTGGTAAACTTATGATACGTACGATGGTCTTTCGTTCTACACGGTGCATTTCAAGGTCCTGCACCCATCCGTCGGTAAACTGTACCTGGGCTTGTTGCAGTGACCGGAAGTTACTAAACTTCATGAGTGTATGCACTCACTCCAAGAACCGTATAATTATAAATATGCATATAAATATGCTAAGATGAGATAGCTGACTTCATCTAACTAGCAAATGTTTTCCAGGCTACGTTGGTGATACAGTGTTTTTTTAATGTGTATGATATTTTTGTCATGCGATTTTAAAGCCGGTCCTACAACCGCATCCAAGAATAACATGCAGCTTATCTCAGAACTGTCGGTGAAAATTATTCTTGGAGCTAAGTTTAATTGAGCTGCATTTTAAAGAGGTGCAATTTCACAATTTGTGTATATTTTCTAAGTTCACTATTTTGTATGTGTTGAGAAAAACACAGATTTTAAAATTACATGGTCTAATATTTACATTTAGCATATAACTGCAACATTATTTTTTCGTTTGTTTTTTTTAAAGACTCGAAAGGACTTGAAATTCAAAGTTTCAGACTTGTGACTTGACTCAGACTTTTACACCAGTGACTTGAGACTCGACTCTGACTTGCCTGACATTACTTGAGACTTGACTTGAGACTTGAGGATAAAGACTTGAGACTTACTTGAGACTTGCAAAACAATGACTTGGTCCCACCTCTGTTACTTACAGTATGCTTATGTAACAAAGTCCTTTATTGGCCATATAATTATGAGCGATTTTGGTTACAAATGAGAGGTAATTATGGAAGCCTGTTTCTGCCACAAAAAAAAAAAGGATCCACAACTCAAAATTTTGAGTTATTTTCTCAAAATTTCAACTTATTAACTCAAAATTTCGACTTACTTTTCTCAAAAGTTTGAGGTAATAAGTTGAAATTTCGAGTTAGCACTGCCAATCAGTAATCTACGTGGATGACATCATTTCTTTGTTACCGGGAAGCTGAAACCCTCAGGTACAAATGCTACAGCTAAGCTACCGGTATTACATCCAGTCATGAATGCACAGGTTGCTGATTATTTTCAGCGTGGCTTCAAAAGTGATGAAATCCTTGTGTTATTAGCTGAATCACATTCAGGCGTTACTATCAGCAAACGTACTCGCGAAAGCCCCAATTTGTTGCGATCTGGTTTTGAGTGTGCATTCCTCTGCGCCGTTTGCTTCCAGGTAACAAGAAAGTGACCTTATTCACGTAGATTACTGATTGGCAGAGCTAATCTTGAGTTATTAACTCGAAATTTCGAGTTATGGATACTTATTTATTTATTTTTATTTTTTTGTGGCGGAAACGGGCTTCCGTAGGTAATAGTGTTTTGGTATAGTCGTGGCAAAAAGTCTGAATAGATGGATCAACTTATCACATGCATCTAAATTTAATGGCCAATGCAATGTTTTGCATATGTTTTGCCTAATTATTGATAGTGCAAGATAGTTAGCTTTTGGATTAACTCTAGTCCTAGACTATAAACATTTTTCATTTTTCAAGCCAACTCATTTCATTTTCAGGAAACTTGATTTAAGCTCCTAAACATGAAATGTGCCCTGCTGATCCTGTCACTGTTGTGAGGTATATTAAGTAAGGAGATGTTTGCCTAAGCCTAAGCAAAAGAAAATTTTAAAAACACCAGAAAAGTCTTAAACTCTTGGCTTACAGTTGGATGTTAATGTGATTATGCACACTCATCTGCAGATTTTTATTAGTCATCATTCTCCCTCATCTGGAGCAGTATGCTCCATGTGCTTAAAATGTGCTTAGAATGTGTTCTGACCAAGTATGAGATGATTAAGTCCAACAAGAATAAATCCCTTACTGAAGGAAGTCTTGCAGTTTGACTGCTATTTGATCCAGGCAGATATTTGAAGACCCATTTTTTCAGTGATTAGGGAGAGAGCCATAACTTTAATTTCAGTGATCACTGAGGCATAACAGCTGCACGTAAAGAACCACCAATCAAATCCATCAACAAATCATTTTAGAAGTTTAGTGATTTTTCCCAAAGCTTTTGTCCCCATAATTTATACTCCCTGGGTATTATTTGGTATATCTTTTGTTTCATGCCAAATCCATTTAGTTGGTGAAAGGCCAGTTCGGGACTCATCTACTACAAACCCATGCTGTGTGTTGCAGTATGCTGTTTCATATTGTCTTGCTGAAATAAGCAAGGCTTTCCCTCAAAAAGGCATTGTCTGAATGGAAGCATATCCTGCTCTAAAACCTTACAAACCTGCAATGATGGCGCCTTCCCAGATCTGCAAGCTGCAAGTTCAGTAAGCACTAACCCATATGGAAAAGAAATAGTAAAAACTTATATGTGATTACTCATGAAAGTGGCCACTTTCTCATTACTTTCATATATTGTTTTAGTAAGTATCCAAAACATACAAGTTTCATTATATAATTTTTCAAGGGATCTTATATCTGTTTTCACTCTTATATGCTTTTCATACAAGTTTCACACAAGACAGATACAAACTTTATTTAGATTTATATATATCTTTTCCATGTGGGAATGCAGAGATCAGTCAGAGATGGAAAATACAAGATTTTAGAAAATGTGAAAGCATTTTACAGAAAGCAAAGTTAAATGCAGACTGTGCAAAGCGGAGTCCTTCCATGACAGCACTACTGCAGTGCACAAGTATTTAAAAAGCCTGCACCTTGGAGCTGTGACGTTAACACTGAATAGGTCAGTTTTAGAGAGTTAAGTTAAGCGTTGATACATTGTTTATGTTAATGTTTGTACGGTAATGTTTACGTTAGCTTACCTGTTGGAAACTTCTCTTGCTTGCTAAGTGAACACCAGTTCAGTCTTTGTTAGCTAATGAGCCAAGCCAATAGCAAACCATTAAACAGGAGGGGCTACATTGTCCCCTACTTAATTTTTTTTTCTCACATTAATTTTAGCGTTTATTCTGAATAGTAAACCTCTTCCACCGAAAGTTAGGTAGTTGATCGATGGGTTGGACCAGATCAATAATTAATTATATATATATATATATATATATAATCAGTTAAACTGAATTCATGAACTTAATCATCTCTAAACTTTGGAAACTTGGAAAATAAAATTATTATTTTGATTTTTATTATTTCATATGTTTCTTGGGTCATTTTTTTATTTGCTGTGGGACAAGACAACAGGGTGATAATTACAGGTGTGCAGACTTAAGCAGGTGAGGTATTGGAGCCTAGAACAGGAGGTTTGCCCACAAGACGCGGAGATTTGAGTTACTCAAATAATCTTTAACTAATCGACTAATCGAAGAAAAATTTGGCAGGTTAGTCAACTATCAAAATAAGCATTCTGGATCATGTTCCTGAGTAGGGCTGCCACGATTAGTCGACTAGTCACGATTACGTCGACTATCAAAATCGTCGACGACTGATTTAATAGTCGACGCGTCGTTTGAAGCTTTGTAAGATCCAAAAGACGCAGAAATAAGTAGCAGGATTTAAGAGTGTAATAACGGACTGAAACAGAAGATGGCAGCACTGCATGTACAAGGATGCCAGCTGCCGTTAAACCCCGAAGAAGAAGAAGCTGTGTCCCAGAATTCATAGCGCGGCCCAGCTCAGTTTCCAACAATGGCGGCAGCTAGTTCGTTTTAATATTACTCTTATTATTCTTTCTGGGTCACAAAATAAACGTTTAACATATTTTAAGGGGGGGGATTATGGTGTGTAAACCTCAAATATCTGCTCAGTTTATCAAGACACCACATATTTTCAAAAGCGCTCCGACGTTTTCGGAGACGTCTGTTACCCACTAGCTCGATAGCTAGCCGGGGGCTAGGCTAACTAGAGCCGTGAGAGCACCGGACTCCCGGCAAATAGTTTTCAAACCCACCGCCGTCTTTCGCTCCTCAGGTTAAACGTGATATATAAGTCACTTAGATAACTTAAAAATGTTATTGTTTTGCCTTTTTTTTTTTTTTTTTTTTTTTTTAGTATTTTATTTGTTCCTGAGTAAATCAGTTTGGCTGAGATTAAAGTTATAGTTTTTACACAGCTGAATAAACGTCAAGCAGACAGCTGATTATCAGAAGTGTGAGATGCTGTTATAGTTTAGATAGCAAGGAGTTTATTAAACTTCACCGAAACAATCTGCAAATTTCATTAAAATTTAATAAACTATCATCCTGTCTTTATTTTTAGTTAGCACAGACCTTAAACACTTAAAGCTGTAAGCTAATGATAGTTATATAAGAGCAGATGCTGCTGGTGCAATAAGCTGTACGTTTTACGTCCAATGGATGATGATCTGATTAGTCGACTAATCGCCAAAATAATCGGTGACTAGTCGACTATCAAAATAATCGTTTGTGGCAGCCCTATTCCTGAGTCCATGCTGTGATTTCAAAGACAGGATTATGCCTTTTTTTAATGCAGTGCCGCCTGAGGGCCTGAAGAAAAAATACTGATTTCTGGCCTTGTCCCTTCTGTACAGAGATTTCTTCAGATTCCCTGAATCCATTGATATTATGTACTTTAGATGATGAAATATTCAAAGTTTTTGAAATTTTTATGTTGAGGAAAATTGTTCTGAAATTGTTCTACAACGTGTAGTGTTTGCAGAGTGGTGGTCTTCTGTGCTGCCTCTCTGAGATGCATGTTACTGACCTGTTGCCAGTTAACCTAATTAATTATAAAAAGCTGCTCCAGCTCTTTCTTTGTAGTAACACTTACTTTTTTGAGATGTGTTGCTACCATGTTTTCAGTGAAATAGTAAAATGTCTCAAAATTTCATATGCTTTTGCAAACCATTGCATTCTGTTTTTATTTACTTTTTACCCAAAAATCACAATTTTGGGTTGTGCATTGCTTTACAATGGCCCAAAACTTGAACATTTAGCACTGGGAGTCAGTGCAGATGACAATCCACTTGTCACCACTGTTGTTTGTTGGCTTGTGAGTGTTGATGATTCCACAGCAGAGCTGTGAGGCGCAGCTTTGGAGACAAACATAATTTGGACTCGTTCCTTCAAACTCTTTGTCACAAATTGTTCGGTCATCATTTAGGAACATCTGTTAGCCTTGATTAACGAACGATCTTTCCCTCTTCTGGTTCTCTGTTGTTATGTGTAGCTCCACCCACAGTGAAAGTCAGGAAAGATACAGAAAATAAAACCAGTCTTCTTTTTTTTAAATCCCAAAACTTCCAAACAGTAGACACAGCTCTCTTTTCTTCATCTTCCATCTGTTTTCACTGTGTTTCAGTGTGGCAAAAAACCCTCCAGCTGTTAACAGACTGTTACCCAGCATGCAGTTTGGTGATGGTAATTTTGGTAATTTTGCAAATGTGCAGTTATTACTGTTAGAAATACTTTTTGTTTCACAGATTTTGTGTGCCGTGATGTTTTGTACTGTTTAAAAAAACTTGTGAATAATAAATGTTTATCTTGCAATAATTTTTTTTGCACCAGTTGACTCAAAGTACAAGTGAGAAGGGTGTATATTCACAAATTGTATTATAATATGATATCTCCATAATGTATCAAAACTAGCTGAAAAGTGTCCACATAAGTTAAAATTGGTGTACCGCCCTGCACTAACAAAATACTTGTGTGAACCAAACCAAACGCTCTGCAGCCTCTCAGACAGTGATATTGCTATTTGATCAGTCTTTTTATTTTTCATCTTTTAATTTTGTATCTGACTTCATCAGACTTCATGAATTGACAATTTTTCCTTGTTTGATGTGGTATATTGCGAATTACATATTGTTTGGTTTTGAGGGTTTTGTCAGCTAATCATGCAATAAGTCACAGACTAATTCATTATTACAATAATTGTCACTTGCAGCTGTTCCCATCACCCTCAAAAACACTGTAGACCAAGGTATGTGACACCTCAGCGAATCGATCCTGACACTGCTGACTGCAGGACTCTAAAAATCACATGCATCGTACACACATAGTGTAGCTGTACCCATTTGGTAATTTTGAAAGCAGAGTGGACATTGTCAGCGAGGTCAGCGTTTGCAGAGAAACGCTGCTGTGTCCCTGCTGCTTCTGTATAAGGGATCAAAATCTGACTCTGTGCCTCTGTCACTCTCCATCTGCACACATGTAGCTCTTTTCAGCTTTAGGATTGAACAGCCACTGCAGGTTTTCATCAGCGCTGCAAGCGACCAACTGATCCAAATATAGTAATTGCAGGGACCGAACCCATTGCGGTGCTAGTGCCTTCCTTTACCCACTGGCCTCTGGATGACAGCGTTTATACATTAAATTATGTAATGAGGGTCCCACATGTAGCTGCTGTACATTCTACTCTAAGTACAGAAGAGACTGCCTTGCATTTGTAGTCACAGTTCATGGATCAAAAGCAAACAGGGAGCCAACCAGCTTTCTATCATAACAAAAGCAAACATACAAAAAGCCCTGAGCGTTTCAGCGCTATTAAGACACCCACTCCCTCTCCAGCCTCCATCTCTGGCTCTTGTGCTCCCTCCCTCTCTCCATCCAACCCCCCCTTCCTTAGTGCAACTCTCAGCCCTCCCTCCCTCCCTCTCTTGTTACCGCTCCCCCAGATGCATTTCCTCCATTTCGCTCTTTTCCTTTTTCCCTCTGTTCGCCTCTCTCTCTTTCTGTCATCCTCTCTTCACTCCATATAGTCTTGCTCTTGCGCTGTCCCTGCTACTCCTACACGAACACTTACCACTACCACCCACACACACACACACACTCACAGTTCCTTTTCCTTTTTTTTAAAAAAAAAACCAACCTCTTACTCATGTGTGTCTACATCCCTCCCTCCCACTCTTTTAACTCTGTCTCTCTCACTTCTCTCAGAGGGTCTAAGCTGGAAGCGATTGCCACCCACACATTCCCTCTTCAGCTTTCAGCTTGACATCAGATTTACATTCACAATGAACAAGCGCAGCATTTCTCATGTTGCCTAGCACATGGCTTACATGTGAACCAACGAGCTGGATTTTTCAGCAAGTGAACATTCGTGCCTGTGCCGCACTGAACTGTACGTGATTCGTATGGTGTTGTGATCTCTGTACACACACTGATCTAAATCCACTAGTCAATTGATATGAAATATTATGTTGAGTGTTTTTTCTGATACACTATGGATGATTGATATATGATGATCAAAAAACGCTGAACACTTTTCTGATTTTTGTATCTATTATTAAAGGATTCATATTTTCGCAAAGAAAGGGAGCTGAAGAGATCACTACCAGTCTCACGTCTGGACAACATCTATGGAGCACAAGCTGGCCGTGGGGAGAAACCACTTGCCTGACTCTGCCCAAAAATACAGTGGGGCAAAAAAGTATTTAGTCAGCCACCGATTGTGCAAGTTCCCCCACTTAAAATGATGACAGAGGTCAGTAATTTGCACCAGAGGTACACTTCAACTGTGAGAGACAGAATGTGAAAAAAAAATCCATGAATCCACATGGTAGGATTTGTAAAGAATTTATTCGTAAATCAGGATGGAAAATAAGTATTTGGTCACCTCAAACAAGGAAAATCTCTGGCTCTCACAGACCTGTAACGTCTTCTGTAAGAAGCTTTTCTGTCCCCCACTCGTTACCTGTATGAATGGCACCTGTTTGAACTCATCATCTGTATAAAAGACACCTGTCCACAGCCTCAAACAGTCAGACTCCAAACTCCGCCATGGCCAAGACCAAAGAGCTTTCGAAGGACACCAGGAAAAGTATTGTAGACCTGCACCAGACTGGGAAGAGTGAATCTACAATAGGCAAGCAGCTTGGTGTGAAAAAATCAACTGTGGGAGCAATCATCAGAAAATGGAAGACATACAAGACCACTGATAATCTCCCTCGATCTGGGGCTCCACGCAAGATCTCATCCCGTGGGGTCAAAATGATCATGAGAACGGTGAGCAAAGATCCCAGAACCACACGGGGGGACCTGGTGAATGACCTGCAGAGAGCTGGGACCAAAGTAACAAAGGTCACCATCAGTAACACACTACAACGGCAGGGAATCAAATCCCGCAGTGCCAGACGTGTTCCGCTGCTGAAGCCAGTGCATGTCCAGGCCCGTCTGAAGTTTGCCAGAGAGCACATGGATGATACAGCAGAGGATTGGGAGAATGTCATGTGGTCAGATGAAACCAAAGTAGAACTTTTTGGTATAAACTCAACTCGTCGTGTTTGGAGGAAGAAGAATACTGAGTTGCATCCCAAGAACACCATACCTACTGTGAAGCATGGGGGTGGAAACATCATGCTATGGGGCTGTTTTTCTGCCAAGGGGACAGGACGACTGATCCGTGTTAAGGACAGAATGAATGGGGCCATGTATCGTGAGATTTTGAGCCAAAACCTCCTTCCATCAGTGAGAACTTTGAAGATGAAACGAGGCTGGGTCTTCCAACATGACAATGATCCAAAACACACCGCCCGGGCAACAAAGGAGTGGCTCTGTAAGAAGCATTTGAAAGTCCTGGAGTGGCCTAGCCAGTCTCCAGACCTCAACCCCATAGAAAATCTGTGGCGGGAGTTGAAAGTCCGTGTTGCTCGGCGACAGCCCCAAAACATCACTGCTCTCGAGAAGATCTGCATGGAGGAATGGGCCAAAATACCAGCTACTGTGTGTGCAAACCTGGTAAAGACCTATAGTAAACGTTTGACCTCTGTTATTGCCAACAAAGGTTATGTTACAAAGTATTGAGTTGTATTTTTGTTATTGACCAAATACTTATTTTCCACCCTGATTTACGAATAAATTCTTTACAAATCCTACCATGTGGATTCATGGATTTTTTTTCACATTCTGTCTCTCACAGTTGAAGTGTACCTCTGGTGCAAATTACTGACCTCTGTCATCATTTTAGGTGGGGGAACTTGCACAATCGGTGGCTGACTAAATACATTTTTGCCCCACTGTATGTCCAAAGCTCATTAACGCAGCGTAATGTACTCTCGGTGAGAGAAATGTGGTTTTAAAGTGAGCTGCATTGTAACTAGGGCCGCTGGATTATGGTAGAAATCATAATCATGATTATTTTAACACTATTACTCATTGACTTCATGCATTTTAAAACTTCTTAAATCGCATATATTTGTATTTGGCAATGGCACTTGAGGCTGGCCCCAGTAGTGAGTCAGTCCCCATAGACTCCCATGTTAAAAATTTTACAGTAAAAACATGTTTGTTTTTTGCACTAAGCTGTATTCTTTTTTAAGAACTTTATAGCTAATTACTGCTTCATAACAAGTGTGAAAGGCGGTGAACCCCTCCATATATTATGTTAAATTTAAAATGTGTATTATTTATTCATGTTAGTTGTATTAAAGCTTGAAGTTTTGCATGACTGAGCCACAATGAGGGAAAGTTGGGTGTAATTAGAGGTTAAAAATAACCATTAGCTATCTGCTTACTGCAGGGGTCACATTTGTTAATTTTAATTACTGAAGTGGACCGCTCAGATGTTCTAGTGATGTTGGTGTTCATTTTTGATCACTCCCAATTTATTCATTTGAAAAACTATATGATTTGTTGTTTAGTTAATTCAGGGGATGGTGACCTTAACAATACAGCCGAGAAAAAAACAATTCTCACCATCCTGTAAAATATATTAGGACCTTAGGTGACTCTTATATGTAATGTTGATTTGTTAAGTAATACTTATGTCTAATAATTCTTCTTTAAATAATGATAACATAAAAATAATATTGAAAAAACAATTACCAGTCCTACAATAAATGGTGATCTGTCCAGGATGTACCCTTTCCTATGTCTGCTAAGTTAGCCTCCAGTCCAGCTGTTACATTGAATTTGATAAATGGAAGAAATGGAATAGATGAAATTATATAACGTAAGTAAACGAAAAATGTTTACTTAATTTTAAAACATATCTAATAACATGTACAGACTTATTTTGAAACAGAAAACCTATAGATGTATGAAGGCCGGATCTACCTTTGAGTCCTGTGTTTGTGCAAATGAAACAAATTAAAAGTGAAAGTACTGTCACGCTCAAATGTACTCTGTAACTTTTTAAAATTGGATGCCATAGCTAGTGGGACTTTGGACTAACCGCACACACGATCTACCCTCTGCTAATGGCGTTCATCATAGTTAAGATTAAGGCACCAATTTATGGATGTAAGTTAGATTAAGAGTTTTTCTTTAATTTAGGCTAGGCTGCACAGTTTTACAGTCTATCTCTCCCTTGGTGGAAAGATGATAACTTCACCTTCTGGTCACTCTTGGCTCCCAAAAAAACCCCCAAAATAGCAGCAGCCAAATGCTAACCTTGAAACTTCAAAATAGTAGTGAACAAGTAAGGGGTTACCGTGTTGTCTATGTCCATCTTTTTTATACAGTCTGTAGTCTGACATCTATATATTTTACACTCGAGAGCTCATTTTGTAGCAAGCAGCATATTGATACACGGTAGACTTATTAATCATCATTTTGTGAACTTACTGGCAGATGAAGAGTGATTACAAAACTTTCATCTTTGTTGTTCTTCTTTTTTTCTGTTGCATTTAAAAAAAAATAGATGTAAGCTCTTTCAATATTGTGTGATTCATTCCACAAAAGGTAAGGTGTTCCATTTTTATTTTCATCATGTATTAGAGTACTAATGAATCTGGCCTACCATTCAAAACCAAGATTTCAGCCCAGTAATAGTTAGAGTGGGAAACTTTGAACAATGTTATTTATGCACACGGATGATTTATTGAGCAGCTAAATAACAGAGACAGGCACATCTAACAACAGCCTCATGACCCCCAGCTAGACCCCCCAGTGACATGACGATGCCTGAGCCAGCCTGCTTTTTTAAAGCCTGCTTTTCAAGCCTTTACATTATCTTTCAACAACAGTTACATAATAGCATTTTAAAATAGACCAACAAGCAAATCAAAACAGTTCTCCAGATTTCTTCACGCTTTCCATTTCAAGGCTGCTCTTAATCAAACAGCACATTGCATTAATCATGAGTGATTCCAGAACTAATGAAGCTTTTGAGTGATTTTCCAGGCTGCTTAATACAGTATTTGCTATGTACGTATGGATTTGTGTGTGTGTGTGTGTGTGTGTGTGTGTGTGTGTGTGTGTGTGTGTGTGTGTGTGTGTGTGTACGTTTTTGTGTTTTGTGTGGCTGTAATATCCAAACACCTCCTCAGTTCTCAGCTTTTGCTGTAGAGTACTGTATGTCTGAAACTAAAATGTAAGGTACTTCAGGAAAAAATAACGTTGCCTTGGCAACAAAACACAGAGCTTTCATTGGGATTGAAAACAGAGTGACAAATGGTGAGAAACAGATTTAAATGGACCTATCCAGACTTTTTTCATCCACACCGATGCTTTTTGTTAATACTCTGTGCTGAATAGCTTTGATAAATTTAGACAGCTGATAAGGTGAAAATGCAAGTGTGCTAATCAGAATCAGAATCAGAATACTTTATTGATCCCTGGGGGAAATTTTTTTTTGTTACAGTGCTCCATTTTAAACCAACATTAAGACAAGACAGACAATACACTAACTAAGAATAGTACAATATATACATATTGTCAAGGCTCGGCTGTGTGGCAGGCAGGAGGAGGACCCAAACGCAAAACTCACAGACACGGGGATGAACTCAAAATCACAGCTTTAATGCTGGAATGGCAGAACATAAGAAATACAAAACTAAACTGGGAAAAGTAAACTAACATACGCGAAGAGACACAGGGAGATCCACACAACATGAGGGACGACGTCACGCTGAACAGAGGGAGACGCAGACAGAAATACACAGAGGGTTAACGAGGGGAGTGGGAACACACGGGGAACACAGGTGACACTGATAATCATAACGAGACAGGCGGGGTGAACTGAACACTGACGGGAGAGGTGAAACAGGAAGTACAGAGGAGAGAGAGCACGAGTAGAACACCAACGTAACGGGCAGGGGAGACACGGAATAAACACGAAAGGGGACGAGGGCTCATAAATACATAGAGGGCACACAGGGGGAAGAGAGAGCACGGGGAGAACTTAGACATAATGGGCAGGGGAAGCATGGAATAAAACATAAGGAGAGACGAGGGCTCACAGATACACAGAGGGGCACACAGGGAGACATGAAGGGCAAGGGATCAAAACTAGAAGCCATAAAATAAAATCACACACAAGTACAATAATACGAAAATCACAAAGAACTAAAAACGCTGGGTCAGGAGACCCAGGACCGTGACAGTACCCCCCCCTCAAGGGCTGGCTCCAGACAGCCCAAACACAGAAAAACAAAACCAAACAGAAAACAACCCAGGGCGGGCGGCGGGGGCCCAGGACGGAGGGCTCGGAACAGAAAACAAAAGAAGAGCACAGCAAACACCGGAGCCCAAGAAAATAACTCAAACACAGAGCAGTTCAGGGGGCCGGCCGTGCGCAAGGCAACGGCGGAGACGTGAAAACAGTTCAGGAGGCCGGCCGTGCGCAAGGCAACGGCGGAGACGTGAAAACAGTTCAGGAGGCCGGCCGTGCGCAAGGCAACGGCGGCGGCGAAGGAGACGACGGAGCAGTTCAGGAGGCCGACCGCGCGGGAGGCGGCGGCGACGATGACAGCGCTGGTCCGGGGGCCGGCCGTGCGGAAGGCGACGGCGGCCACTCAGGCGATGACGGTGCAGTTCAGGGGGCCGGCCGCGCGGAAGGCAGCGGCGGCGGCTCTCCAGTGTCAGGCGCACCGGCCGAGGCCCGGAGGGCACAGGACCAGGCGAAGCACAGGCTGAGGAGGCTGCAGCAGACGAAGACTCTGAGGAGGCTGCAGCAGACGAAGACTCTGAGGAGGCTGCAGCAGACGAAGACTCTGAGGCCGGGCCAGGCGGAGCTGCAGAGGCTGAGGCCGGACCAGGCGGAGCTGCAGAGGCTGAGGCCGGACCAGGCGGAGCTGCAGAGGCTGGCCCAGGCGATGACGAAGCGGTCGCAGATGGCGGCTGGACAGGCTCCTCGGGCCCTCCAGCTGATGCGGCGTGAGGCTGGACAGGCCCTTCGGACTCTCCAGCGGAGACGTGAGGCTGAACGGGCCCCTCGGACCCTCCAGCGGAGACAGGAGGCTGAACGGGCCCCTCGGACCCTCCAGCGGAGACAGGAGGCTGAACGGGCCCCTCGGACCCTCCAGCGGAGACAGGAGGCTGAACGGGCCCCTCGGACCCTCCAGCGGAGACAGGAGGCTGAACGGGCCCCTCGGACCCTCCAGCGGAGACAGGAGGCTGAACGGGCCTCTCGGACCCTCCAGCGGAGACAGGAGGCTGAACGGGCCTCTCGGACCCTCCAGCGGGGACGAGGAGGTGCTGGCCGGGCTCACTGGAACCCCCAGCGGATGAGGCAGATGGCGGCGTGGGAGCCACGGAGTCCTGGATGAGCTCATCCGAGCTTCCAGCAGGAGCTGATGTAGAGCCAGAGAGGTTTGGGACCCCTGGCTGAATGTTAAGCCGAACAGAAGACCGTATTGCTATCGGGGACTGGGCCAATGGTTCAGATGCGAGCTGAGCTACTGGGGGGGCGGATGAGAGTGGGAGCTGAGCTACTGATGGTGGTGAAGTAGATAACTGCACGGGGAACTGAACTGAGGGCGTCTGCACTGGCACAGGGGACTGAACTGATGTCTGTTGTAACGGAGGTGGTGAGAGTGGAGTAGGCAGTGGAGTAGATGACTTCACAGGAGAATGAACCAGAGGTGAGTGCGCAGGAGATTGAGCTAGAGGTGGTAGTGATAGTTGAGGGGAAAGTGGAGCTGGTGATTGAGTGGATGACTGTGCTAAAGGAGGCTGCACTGGGGACACTGGAGACTGCACTGGGGACACTGGAGACTGCACTGGGGACACTGGAGACTGCAGTGATGGTTGTAGTGGAGGTGTAACGGGTGAAGGAGTGGCTGAAGTGGCTGTGGGTCGGACGGCTAGTGGCTCAGCTACAGGGTATGGTAACGGCAGGGCTATGGGTTGAATGACTGACTGAGTAGCAGCCTGAGTGGCTGGGTGTAGGGACGGTTGTGGTGGAAGAGAAACAGGTGGTAGAGTGGATGATGGAGCTTGTGGTGGAGTTAATGGCTGAGCTAGCGGGGACACAGGAGACTGAACTGAGGGTGGCGGCGAGGGAGCTAACTGAACTGAGGGTGGCGGCGAGGGAGCTAACGGAGCTGTGGGTGGCTGCGAGGAAGCTAACGGAGCTGTGAAGGGCTGCGAGGGAGCTAACGGAGCTGTGAAGGGCTGCGAGGGAGCTAACGGAGCTGTGAAGGGCTGCGAGGGAGCTAACGGAGCTGTGAAGGGCTGCGAGGGAGCTGTGAAGGGCTGCGCAGGCGATAAGCAGCTCGCATTGACTTCCGCCACACAAAACACAGCCCCTGAATGAACAGTCATAATGTCTGGAAAAGACACAGAGTTCTCACTCACCACAGCAGGTGAATTAGAAGGCCGAATGTCCGGCTGTGGGGTGGCGCGTCGGCGGCGTGAATGCCGTTTTCTTCGGGAAGCCGGAGGTGCGGTGATGGAGGAAACCGGCAACGACGGAGAGATCGCGGCCGGCTCCTCATCCTCCGACCACATTGCTGCGAGAAAAGCAGCGGGTGAGTGACAGTCAGAGTGGAGGGTGGATGGAGAGGAGTCCAGTGGCAGTAACGTGGAAACGTTTCCCGATTGTGGCGGTCGCTGTTGCGGTATGACGAGCTCGCGAATTTGTACTGTCTTCTTGGCTTTCTGCAGATTGGACAGTAGGCCCGAAAATCCTGAGAGCTCGTGGAGATGGGGATTCCCTTTGAGAATAGCCTCGATGGCGTTTATCCCAATGGACACGGCTTTAATGTCCGAGGCGTGGGAAACTCGCTCCCACAGGCCGAAGATGCGGGCCAAATCGCTTTCCCGGGAGGAGCCTGCTGGGTCCATGTCTGGTGACGTCGTACTGTCAAGGCTCGGCTGTGTGGCAGGCAGGAGGAGGACCCAAACGCAAAACTCACAGACACGGGGATGAACTCAAAATCACAGCTTTAATGCTGGAATGGCAGAACATAAGAAATACAAAACTAAACTGGGAAAAGTAAACTAACATACGCGAAGAGACACAGGGAGATCCACACAACATGAGGGACGACGTCACGCTGAACAGAGGGAGACGCAGACAGAAATACACAGAGGGTTAACGAGGGGAGTGGGAACACACGGGGAACACAGGTGACACTGATAATCATAACGAGACAGGCGGGGTGAACTGAACACTGACGGGAGAGGTGAAACAGGAAGTACAGAGGAGAGAGAGCACGAGTAGAACACCAACGTAACGGGCAGGGGAGACACGGAATAAACACGAAAGGGGACGAGGGCTCATAAATACATAGAGGGCACACAGGGGGAAGAGAGAGCACGGGGAGAACTTAGACATAATGGGCAGGGGAAGCATGGAATAAAACATAAGGAGAGACGAGGGCTCACAGATACACAGAGGGGCACACAGGGAGACATGAAGGGCAAGGGATCAAAACTAGAAGCCATAAAATAAAATCACACACAAGTACAATAATACGAAAATCACAAAGAACTAAAAACGCTGGGTCAGGAGACCCAGGACCGTGACACATATATATACATACATACATACATAAGTCACTCATAAATAAATAGTTGGAAAAGAAACATGTGTAGTTGTAGCAGCAAACAGTGTGTTAAGTGGATGCGTTGTACAGGGAGATGGCCACAGGCAGGAATGATTTCCTGTGTCGTTCAGTGGTGCTTTTCGGTAATCTCAGTCTCTCACTGAACGTGCTCCTGTGACTGACCAGCATGTCATGGAGTGGGTGGGAGGTGTTATCCAACATTGTCTTTATCTTGGACAGCATCCGCCTCTCCGACACCACCTTGAGGGAGTCCAGCTCCATCCCCACAACATTGCTGGCCTTACGGATTAGTTTATTAAGTCTGTTGGCATCTGCGACCCTCAGCCTGCTCCCCCAGCATGCAACAGCATAGAGGATCGCACTGGCCACAACAGACTCATAGAAAATCCTCAGCATTTTCTGGCAGATGTTGAAGGACCTCAGTCGCCTCAAAAAATAGAGACGACTCTGGCCCTTCCTGTAAAGTGCTGTGGTGTTTTTAGCCCAGTCCAGTTTATTGTCAATGTGTACTCCAAGGTATTTATAGTCCTCCACAATGTCAACACTGACCCCCTGAATTGAAACAGGGGTCAAGTGTTTCCTGGTCTTCCTGAAGTCCACGATCAGTTCCTTGGTCTTTGCCACGTTGAGCTGCAGATGATTCTGCTCACACCACGTGACAAAGGAGTCGACCACAGCCCGGTACTCTGTCTCATCATCCCTGCTGATGCATCCAACCACCGCAGAGTCATCAGAAAACTTCTGAAGATGGCAGGTCTCTGTGCAGTGGCTGAAGTCTGTGGTGTAGAGGGTGAAGAGGAAGGGGGAGAGGACAGTCCCCTGTGGTGCCCCTGTGTTGCTGATCACCTTGTCAGACACACACTGTGGGAGACGTACATATTGTGGTCTTCCTGTCAGGTAATCAACAATCCAGGACACCAGAGAAGCATCCACCTGCATCGCTGCTAACTTATCACCCAGGAGGGTCGGCCTGATGCTGTTGAAAGCACTGGAAAAGTCAAAAAACATGACCCTCACAGTGCTCGCCGGCTGGTCCAGATGGGTGTAGACACGATTGAGCAGGTAGATGATGGCGTCCTCAGTTCCGAGACGAGGCTGATAAGCGAACTGAAGGGGATCCAGGTGTGGTCTTACTATGGGTCGCAGCTGGTCCAGGATGAGCCTTTCCAGGGTCTTCATGATGTGGGAGGTCAATGCCACGGGCCTGTAATCCTGGGGGCCACTGGGACGTGGCGTCTTTGGTACAGGGACGAGGCATGATGTCTTCCACATCACCGGGACCCTCTGCAGACTCAGACTCAGCATAAACAGTTTATGAAAGACTCCACACAGCTGGGGGGCACAGGTCTTGAGGACAAGGGGACTCACTCCGTCTGGTCCAGCAGACTTGCCTGAGTGAAGTCTCCTCATTTGCATCTCAAAATATATAATATGACAGGAAAGACGATGACCAGGCCACCTGTTTTGGTTTTAAATTAATCACTGCTTAATACGCTCTGCTAACCTCTCCCATCTCACATCCTTCCTCATCATTTGCATAAAGTCTGTGGATCGATTTATATACGGACTCTAAATGAGTCTTTGCATGCACCGCCACCTACATTTCTCCACTCCGTGCATGCTGAAAGTAAAAAAAGGGTCAGTGAGAGTGTATTCTTTTTGAGAAGTGAATTTTGGTCTGTATTCAGGTTGGAGAGGACAATTTCCAAAATGAAAAATCTCTTTGCACCCCTTCTCACCAAATGATAGATAATGTAGCATTTGGAGTAAATCCTGAGCTATGTAAAAATATAGGAGGTATCCAAATATGCAACTTCTGCAATGTACAGCAGGTCATACTTTTCCTCAGAATTGCTTCCTTGGACTGTACCACCTACGGATGCACAAACTGCAAATACCAGGGACATGTAGTTGTTCTTGTCCTATGGTCTTTTCTGCTGGGACTGTGGTCGAGCATGTGAACAAATATGATGTAAATCTGTAACTATTAGTGCCAGTATTAATGTTTAGCTCCCTTGAGAATTTTATTTGGTAATAACTTGTAAATCACACTTGCTAAGTAGCACCAAATAGGACTACCTACTGTCTTCAAGTTGTGTTGAGATGGAGTGGAGAACAGAAACTGTAGATAAAAGATGGAAACGTGAAGTCATCCATTGGTTTGTGAACTGAGGCTTCAATCTAAGCATTGATCATTAGAGTTTATTAAACCTAAATAAGTAAATGAATAAACTAGATGTGAAAAGAATCATTAGTTAACTGAAATTTTAAAAAAATAAACCTTTAACAATAAGAAATGTAATCTGGTACTGTACCTGATGAAGTTTTGGTACTAATGTTTTTTGAGACTTGGAATGTTTGCACATATGCGAGCCAACTGTATTTACAAAGTATTTCGTTTTTATTGTAATTTCTATTCTGTCTTAAATATGTCCCTGATAAATAACCTCAATATTACAATAATTAAAAAGGCTATATCTAAAGTATGAAACCACAACCCTATCAGGGAAATGGTTCTTTAAATCATTGATCAGTTCTAAAGGTTGTTTTCTTCTATTTGCAGCCCTGCTGACTACAGTGAAGAATGCAGGTCTAAGGCATTCTAATTTTCAGAGCTGGAAGCTACTGATGTCTGTTAAACGCAATGTTTGGGACATTAATGGAGATGACTGACTTGTTTGACTAGTGAATGTAGTAGAGTAGAGATGTAGCATTGTATGATACAGTAGATATAGCCTCTTCTACATAACCACGCATTACAGGTTGTACACTATTTCACGTGTTGTTCCATCTAATTCGTTTACGTTCCTTTTGCCCGCTTTGTCTGGTTTAAATCAAAAGCAATCCCAGATTGACTGGCATATACATGCACACCTGCAAATGCCACCATGTAACATATCACCCAGTCAGCTAGTAATTTGCATGTTCTGTCCACGTTTGCGTGGGTAGCCTCCGGGTGCTCCAGCTTCCTCCGACAGTCCAAAGACATGCAGTTTGTGGGGTTAGGTTAACTGGTGATTCTAAATTCCTCGTAGGTGTGAATGTGAGTCCAGATGTGTGCTCCAAACACATAAAAGAGGACTCGAGTGAATAAAAGTTCTGGTGGTGATTTTTCTAAGGTATTTGACAAACTATGCATCATTTGAAAGCACAAAACATTGTGCTTCAGGCATGCTGAACTTTTTAAAGGCCACAGATATAATAACATTTTGTATATAACAAAGTGATTTTTTTACCCTTTTTTGGCATCTTTATGTGCACATACCAGTTAAGAACACAATACTTGAAAGCTTTTAGTTCTTTGTGAAAGTTCAAAGCCATTTTCCAAACTTTTACCAGCAGAATATACACTAATGTCGACATGGGGACATCAGCACCCACTGCGCGTTTTATTTCTTTTCTTCTTTTTTGTTGTATAGACATATACTGATAATAAGACACAATTAGTATCTAAAAACAAAACAATTAGAATAGCATTTCGTGCTAAAATCCATCATACAGGTGTTTATCTTTCTTCCACTGCTGACACTGCCCCCACGCCATCTGTGGTAGTGCGATCATGTGCCCAAAGTAAATGAACTGTTATTTGTGAAAAAATCACAATATTTATAAGAAATTTCACAGCACTCTGCTCTGCAATTCTGTAAAAAAGCAATTTGGGATGTTTGCATGAAGATGCTGCAAGAGTCCTCTAACAGAAGGCCAAAGATTTACAAATGTACTGAAGTTGTTGATTTAAAAAAAAAAGATATACAATTTAATAATCTATTTTGTAAGTTCCATGTTTTTAACAGTATTATCATAAAATTATTAAACATCAGTAATAAATGACAAGACAATTTTGTCTTTTGTCAATCCCACCATGAAATATTGTCCTCTTACAGTGGATTGTTGTTTCTGTGGGTTAACATTTTCTTTGAATTGCACAGAGAAACTGCACACTCAAGCTTTCATGCTGCATAACTGTGAGGATTGAATACATCGGGTCAAGTTTCTAGATCATCTCCCCTCTAGCATCAGCTAGTTTGCTTATGCTGGTTGCTTAGCTATTAACTTATTGCAAGTTGGACTCTTGGTATTTGGAGAGCAGGCTTGCTGGCAGACATACATGTATGTGTGCTAATGTGATTACCACCATTTGTAGTGTATAGTGTCCTGCTACATGAACAAGCAGGACTTTAAAACTGGCTACTTATACCCTCTCTAAGGCATTGTGTTGCAGACCGGGGCATCTTTAAATTGCAGTCATGATTTATATACTGTGTACTATAAGTCAGCTGTAATCTGCCCTCTGTGACCAATTCTGCAAATTACAAGAAAGGGATTAGTATTCCCCCTTCAGATTTTTTCTGTATATGTGTATAAATAAGAATAAAAGCAGACAGAGTGCTCACACTGGGGAAAGCCTGGAAAAAGATCATGTTTTGGAGGTCAAACTGCATTTAAATCGCAACACTGCTCCGGAGTCTCTTTGGACATAGAAAGTAAATGCTTGCATGGCACATGGGATTCTTGCTCAGCAGTTTCTAATATAATGAGAAGTGCTCCAAGTGAGATCTTTTTTTAATAATAAAAAGCAAGGTATTTCATATCTTATTACCGCTTTAAACTTGTCAAGTGGTTATGTTTTTTTTTTTGTTTTTTTTTTTGCTTTTGTTAAACTTTTTGAGCATGTAACAAAACAAAGATTTAGATCTAGTTTAGAGTTTAAGATGTGAAATCACAGCATCGTAGTTAACGTAAAAAAATAGGGACAAGTCTCAGTAGTAGCTCGGTAAAAAGGTCTTATCATACCAGAGAGCCTTAGTCACATATGCCTGCAAGACACACCAGGCATCAAGAGATGAAATGGTCTCACATATGGTCTAAACAATAAACTGACATGGTCATCGTGTCATCATTCATTTGTTGCATACTTTTTTGAAGCCTTTACTCTGGCATTTTGACTGCCATCATTGTGTTTGTTGGTTTGTTTGTTTTTGAATATGGACATAAGAATATTTAGACAGACTGTACGGTTGGTTAATTTCATTAATAAGATGGCTCATAAATTTTGGTTAGACTTCTGTGGTATATTACACGCACAAAAAAGAAAACCTGACAAGTACAGCTAGTTAATAATAACAATGGCTGTCACAAGCGGTAACTTTGAGAAAAGATAAAAACCAACATGAACCATGTGTTTGTGCGCATGTTTTTGTGCTGTCCTCAGTCATATACTGGCTCACTGATTTTGCAGAGATTAACCCAAACTTAGAATCCCATTTTTACAGTGTCTATTAATACAAATTAACACTGAACAAGTGAAATGGCAGCCACCCATCAGTTAATTTTAACAGTTTTTATTTCTCTGCTCATTTTTGCTTAAAGTTGTTTAATTTTACACGGCGATTGGGTTGCCTTTGTAGCCTTTGAAGTGGCCATTTCTGGAACGGATTTTTGCACTTCTACATTGGCATCATTTTTGGTTGTTCGGTTTGCTTTGCTAACACCAATCGCTACCGGAGCTGAGAGTAACTCTGGACTGTGATTTCATCAGCTTTTTCTCACTCAGTTTTGCAGTTAGCTAATTGTTATAAAATAAGACTGCATATGTGAGAGTTTTATCCCGTTGCATGTACTGTGACGTTGATCTGTGCACAGTGATCCAGTAAAAAGATAAAAAGGTGCATTTGATCCAGCTGACAAAACAAGATTAGACTTGATGTTTTTCCACTGATGATCCACATCACTGGTTAGGACGGCAGCAGTAAGCACAAGACATAAACTTTAGAACATAGAAAACTGGTGTTCTCATGGGTTAAAATGACAGCTGCAGCTACCAAAAGCAGACAAAGACTTCTGCCCTGAATAAAACCCTTCAGTGGAGGATGTAATAAAACACATGCTCTGTGTGGCTCCAAACTGGCACCAAAAGGACAAAATGTCTTAAAACACACACACACAGACACACACTTTAAGGGTTATGATAGTACACCAACTCACAGGCTGCTTGTTTTTGTGATCTCACTGTCTAAACCCACAGAAACAGTCCAAACTTTGTTTTTGCTGTCATAATACTGCTGCCAGTTGAATCCTAAATCACCATTCTCTTATTTGCACAGTCTGCTCCTCCTGGTTACACTAATTAGTTTGGGAAAAGATAAATTCCGAATTGGATCAATAAGCTGCCTGTTCTACGATCTTTTAATTGCGTTTGGCGCAGTCGTGATACATAAATGTTGATAGTATAACTTGCAGATTTACAGGGCATCACCCCTGATAATTTCCAATAATTAACACCTCTTGCAGAGTAACAAACACCTAAAAAACTGTGAGTGATACTGAGAGAGAGCCATGGCTCCTTCACAAGATAGCTGAAGAACTCTTTCCAAGTTCATGAACTCATTCAGTATCTCGAAAGCTAAAGTAGATCACGTCCTGGAATAGTTTCAGTATCTTTAAATTCATCAAGGAGAACCAGATACCAAAAAACTTTACTTTCTTTCATTCATTTTAGTCTCCGTAAAAGCTCCAGTTTCATTTTATTCAGTTGAAAAAAGGTTTGCTGTTATATAACCATCAAAATAACTTTTTATATAATTATGATCAGCTGTCAGAAGTGTCACATTTTATTGTAGATTTTTCTCTTCTTCTGTGACAGATTTAAGACTCCTCCACTTGCCTGTCATCCAGCCTACAGGTGGTAAATTTTGAAGGTGTACATTTTGGGGGGAAAGGGATCTTGGTGCGTTTTCCGACAAACTCCGTGATGGTCATTTATTTTTCCCACCTTGTGTGGGTAGGAGAACACTGCAGGCAGAAAGAGGGGCAGGCTCACAGTGAAAGGATTGCCATTTGGACAGGTAAATGACAGAGAATGAGAGCAGAGGGCCGATGAGGATAAAAGAGGAATCCAGATAAAGGTAAGTATGAAGAAAATGGAGGGCATCTACATGATGCACATATCTGAAGGGGAGGGAACAAGAGGGTGCAAGGAGGTGAAAGAAAGAGAGAAAGATCAAGGGCTGAGGAGAGGTAGCAGGGTAAATGCACTATTTGAATTATGTAAAATAGCTGCGTGGGAGAGAGGAGGCGTGTGTGTGTGTCTGAGTGTGACAGAAGAGGCTGAGAGAAGGAGAAAGCAAGGAAAGAGCACAGATACTAGCATGATCAATGTGAAAAGATGTGAGATGGGCTGAAATACAGGAAAACAATACCAGAAATTTCAACACATATAACCAATTTATTACCAGTATCACATTCATCACATTTAGCGTGTTGCAGGTCTTTTCAGAGGGCCGTGCTGAAAGTAAAGGGAAAAACTGGACAAAGAATGTCTGATTAAAACAGGATTAAAGTAGGCTTTCATAGGCATCTTGCTGATGAGTTTTTGGCATAGTAAAAGTGATGATTTAAGCAGGTTTGGTATGGTGATCCTTTTCTAAGAATGATGAAACATGGTAGCTTGTGGTAACTACATATTTACCGTGGCTCTGGATTTTATTAAAATTTTTTCAGCCATCTCAGTGGTTTGGCTCTGCAGATGGTAATGTCTAATATTACCATAATATCTGCAATCTCTGTCTCTGCACTTTCATCGTCAGGAGTCGACCAACCAATCTTAAGCTGCGTCTATATTGCAAGTGATTTGCAGCGCCATGGTGACCAAAAACCACTGAAACTGACATTTTTAGATTTTTCAAGCAACTATGGGCGAAATAACTCCTGGCAACGGGAAGTGGGCGGGACCTGGAATAAACCTTCCTTAACTACTAGACAAGCAATTGAAGGGGTTACCGACTGCCATGTTGATTGACACTTGACCTAGAAGGTTACCTTGGCGACCAGAGCCTGGAATGTCAGCAAGTGACCAGATGTCAGTTTCAAAGCGAAACACTTCCAGTGTGGGCACAGCTTAAGGTCCCCTGAGTTACCAAATCTCCTGAAAGTTTGATTCTATGTCAGATAAAAACGAGCTAAAATGATTTATGCACCTACAGCACCTGCTTCACACTCTCCACTCTAATTCATCCCATAGGTATTCTATCGGGTTGAGGTTAGGACTCTGTGCAGGCCAGTAAAGTTCTTTCACACCAAACAAAACTACACTTAGCACAATGCAGTCAGACAAGTACCGCTGAACTAGCAATCGCCAAACCCAGACTTGTCCATTTAACTGTCAGATGGAGAAGCATGATTTGTCACTCCAGAGAACACTGCTCTAGAGTCCAGTGGCAGCGAGCTTTATACCACTGCATCCTTTGCATTGCACTTGGTCATGTAAGGCTTGGATCCAGCTGCTCAGCCATGAAAACTTCATTCCATGAAGCTCTCTGCACGTAGTTTTTGGGCTAATCTGAAGGCCACTTGGAGTTTGGAAGCCTATAGTGACTAAGGCTGCAAAAAGTTGGGGATCTGTGTGCAGCATCTGCTGACCACGCTCTGTTATTTTCACTTCATGTCTGAGTTGCTGTTGTTCCACCTTTGTTATAATACTTCTAACAGTTGACTGTGGAATATTTAGTAGGGAGGAAATCCATGCGTCTCGTCATGGTACCTGAGAATGACCCGTTCTGTCACAAATGTTTGTAGAAGCAGTCTGCATGACTAGGTGCTTGATTGTGTACACCTGAAGTCATAGAGTGATGATTTGGATGAGTAAGTAAATAATTTTGGCAATATAATATATATATTGATTAATCCCCGCCCCTTACTGTTTGCCTTCATCGCCATATCAAATTGAAAATAATTTGTCCTCCAGCTAGTCCTGATATCAGTGGTGTTTTGATCTGGTTGTTATTTTCCGCACAAGTCTTTCTTCTCTTTCTTACAATATTTTTTTACTCAGCAAAGAACTGATGTGACACAACAGATAAATAGTGGCTACTTGTCAATAGGCACATGGCAGCTATTAAGGCTGATAAAAGTACACGCCAGTTTTAGCCTATATGTAGACAGACAGTGAGACTGCTTTCCTTTTGTACCACCATCAGATTTGCCAAACTAATGACAGCCTCTGCTGCACTTTGTGTTTACTGTTAATTAGCATAAGCTAAGATGATAACTGGTAAGCATGTTAGCATTGCAACAAGTCTTGTTGTGCCTCTAACATGCCTCTACCTTAGTGAACACAGAAAGGTCGCTACAACTGTGTTGAATTTGTTAGGAAGTCATTCTTTTTTCTGTTGCTAGAAAGGTTTAGCTTGTGGTACAGTTTATGAAGATACTTAGCTAACCATCGTTAGCCGGTTTCTGCTGTTAGAGCAGCAAAAGTTGCTATGTGTTAGTTGGCATATTGTAATGGTGCTTTTTTCCTCCATTCATGCAACTGAAAAATATACTTTTCTAGTATTCAGCAGTATTCAGCTGTGTGGTATGTTGTAAACAAAATTGTATAAATTAGAAATGAGTGCACAGAAATTTCAAGGCAGAATTATAAGTGAATGAAGAGGAGCTTCTTCCCCCAGGCTATTCGGGGCCTGAACCAGGTGTAGGACTGGACTCTCCCAAACACGTCACTATAAGACTGGACTCTCACACACGTCACCACACGCACCACCACACATTTCCTATAATTCTATAATTCCTATAATTTATAATCCTTATCTTTATAATCTCTTCTGCTATTTGCACATTCTTTACTGTAAATTCCTAAGTTAATTTGTAAATTTTTGTAGTAAATTGTAAATATTGTAAAACTTTTCTTCTGTCATTTAATGGTCGGGCATTGTACAGCTACAAGCATTTCACCCCCATGTCATACTGTGTATGGTTGTGTGTGTGTGACAAATAAAATTTGAATTTGAATTTGAAAGTGAGTACTACACATCCTTACAATATTCTCACCTGTCTTTTATTCATTGATGTTATTATATATAGATACTTATCACTTCTTTAACTCTTAGGAGATTTTATTTATTTACTTATGTCGCAGATCTCTTCCTGTAAATCTTTATTGGCCTATAGGGCTGCCATGATTAGTCGACTAGTCACGATTATATCAACTATCAAAATCGTCGAAGACTATTAGTCGTCAACGATTTTGATAGTCACTAATAGTTGATGGGTCGTTTGAAGCTTAGTAAGATCCTGAAAGACGCAAGGATGCCAGCTGCCATTAAACACCAAAGAAGAAGATGAAGCAGTCTGCGGTATCGTAGCTGTGTCGAAATTCAGGGGCTACATCCTTCGGAGGCCGCATTTGTAGGCCGATTACATTACAGCAATCGAAGGCTGTCCAAATTCAAAGACTCGTCCAATAAATGCGGCCAATAAATGCGTCCTCTTTTTCCCCAGAGTCGGATGTGTCCGTGGCCCAACCTATCCCAGAATTCATAGCGCGGCCAAACCAATTCCATTTTCCAACAATGGCGGCAGCTACTTAGTTTTAATAATACTCTTTCTTGGTCACAAAATAAACTTTTAAGATAATTTCAGGCGAGGCAATATCTGCTCGATTTATCAAGACATCACATATTTGCAAAAGTGCGCCGACGTTTTCGGAAACATCTGTTAGCCACTAGCTCAATAGCTCACCGGGAGGTCAGCGAGAACAGCGAACTCCCAGCACATCGTTTTCAAACCCCCCGCGGTCTTTTGCTACTCAGGTTAAACATGATATACAAGTCACTTAGATAACTTAAAAATATTATTGTTTGGCTTTTTTCAGTGTTTTATTTGTTCTTGAGTAAATCAGTTTGGCTAAGATTAAAGTTATAGTTTTCACACGGCTGAATAAACGTTAAACAGTAAACTCATTAAACACAAGTGTGAGGTGGTCGAGAATTTTCTCCAGTGTCATGCTATGTATTAGCGAGCGAGGAGCAGATGGCGAAGTTTATTAAACTCCACCGAGATAATCTGCAAAGTTCAGTTAGCACATACCTTAAACACTTCAAGCTGTAAGCTAATGATAGTTATATAAGAGCAGATGCTGCTGGTGCAATAAGCTGCACGTTTTATGTCCATGATCTGATTTGTTGACTAATTGCAAAAATAATCTGTGACTAGTCGACTATCATAATAATCGTTTGTGGCAGCCCTATTGACATATAAACCAACAAACAGCTGTTTGAAAATGTAAACTATTATCTCAGTTTTGGAAAGCCACACGGAGCTTAATAAAAATGAGGTTTTAATCATTTCTTTTTCCACTGGAAGAAAGGGTTTGTACGTAATTAACAAAATCCTCCATGTATCTTATGAATGTACAATTTATTGATTTGTAGGTAAAAGCAATTAATTAAAACTGTGTATATGTAATTATATCCTGTGAAGTCCCATTGAGAGTGCAGACATTTGGTGCAGAGACACAGAGATAGAATTGGCATTTGGTTGGAGGACAAAAGTGAAAGACACAAAGATCAAAGTAGGCAATACTTTAAAGATAAGATAGAACTTTATTAATCCCTCGGGTGGGTTCCTCTGGGAAATTCGACTTCCAAAAAGCACAGCAACGACCGAAGTTACAGTTACAGAATTGTTATATATACACACACACACACACACACACACACATATATAAATACAGAGACAAATATAAATAAAATATACAAAGGGGATAAATAGAATAAATAGGAATAAAAAATAAAAATACAAGTGAATTGCACATTTCAAGTATTGAGTCTATTGCACTGTTGACTATTTACAAAAAGTATTGCACAAGGTATTGTACAGTGAGGTGAAGAGGCACTACAGCTTAGTTGTTCCCCCCTCCTTTGTCCTTAAATTCACAGTCAGTGAATTTTTGAGTAAATTTTTTAAATTTTTTTCTGTTGTTGTTTTTTTGATCCGTTAGTTGGCCTCCTGTGTTTTGTTTTTGCTCCTCTCTGTGTGCATCCACACTCTCTCCATCATCCATCAAGTGTAGGACAGAACTTTATTTCTTTACTGGACAATTTGCTGCATTATGTACTGACTCAGAGACGGAAGTCGATAAGTGTTTTGTTTGTTTAATGCTCGCGCCTCTCTACCCATGCATCTCCCGGTTCCTCCCCTCAACATTCAGACTGTTAACATTTGCCTCAGCTGACAACCAGACAGAAAATCTATCTCTCCACTTTGTCAGCCCCCACACTCTCAACAGATGAAAGTGCATAAGAGTTTCTGTGTAGCGGCAGAATCTGCAGTGATGCTGGTGAATGGGTGTGACCTTGCATGGTTTTATTTCTGTCTCGCTCACCTTTGACCTCTATCGAGCTCTTTGGTTGGCTTCTTTGGTTCCTTCAGGCAGAATGTCAATATCGGCTGTCCCGCAGCTGTTTATTTCCACATTACTTTGTCCACATCCTCTGGCTCTACCTGTGTCCTGCACTGCAATTTTTGTGTCCTGGCCTCATATTACCATTGATGTTTTCCTTCCACGGATGTATAATAGTGTCTTACCCAATGACCTCCTCTCCTTTTCGCAGATCATCGCGCCCGGCGGAAGAGCATAGCCACCGGGAAGCAGCCCAGCATGGAGGTCCCTCCCACTGCCCCCCTTCAACCCTTCCGACAATCCGTGAGTAACCCCCACTGTTCCCGGCCTCGCTCGCTGCCTCCATCCCTCTCGCTGTCCCTCCTCCCTCCTCCCGCCCTGGGTCCACCGCACACCTGTGGCCGTCGGGCCAGCGGCACCCCGCCTCACCCTTACCCTCTCTCCCTGGCCGTCTCCCCCTCCCTCGCCTTTTGCCAGCAGCAGCCGCAGCAGCAAAAGGGCTTCAAGAAAGGTTCCGGCACGCCCCCCTTGCCCCGCTCGCTGCCCCTCTCCCCCTCCCTGTCCTTCACCCTGCCTCACTCGCCTGCCGCCTCCTCCTCCTCCCCCCCCTTCTTGTACTGGGGCGGAGACTGGAGGGCTGCCGGTTCGAGTCCAGTGGCGGGAGGAGCATATATTGCACCACTGCCCCCTGTTGAGGTATGTGACACAAACATGGCTGAAGCAGAGACACTGGCTATTTTTGCATGCTACACCGACACTCATACAGGCGGCTTTTGGCCCGACAGCTAGGAATGTGCATGAAAGAAACACGTTCACACAATTAGGCTGCTGTTATTGTTAGCAGGCGCACATTTAAAAGCTTAACACCAGTTTGTTTAAAAGCTTTTAACTAAGTATTTTGAAATTGAAGGTATATATTTTGTCTAATGTTATATTTATATTCACATCATTCCAGATGGGCATTATTCTCCATTCTTATTGCAAAAAAAAAAATGCTGGATGATAAATGGATGAAAATATACAAAAAAAGAAGGCAATACAAAAAAATAAGAAAATGAATCATGTTTCTAATAATCATTCTAAATGAGTTATTTCATTTTTAGCATTACATTTATGTTTAATCTGTTTGTGCTTTTATAATGGCTTCTGTTATTTTATGTGGGCTTTTAAGTTCTTTGTTTATCTTTAGAAAAACTGAGAGGAATGCATTTAAATTCCAGATTGCATTCGACCTACAAAGGCAGTTCACAAAACTAAAACTGTTATTAATTAGTAAACCTTAAATGAATAAATCCAGAAACTGCAGCAGGCAAAGGCCAAGGAGATCAAGGAGAAGAGAATGCTTTTTAAATACTTTTAAAAAGCTAGATTGCAATAAAATACACTACTCAGTCTAAATGTCATCTGTACCAAGGGTCTGAGACTATATCCACTAATAAGAAGAAAATGCTCTGGTTTTTCAAAGAGCTGAAACATTGCAAATGTGATATAAAGTAAATGTGACTCGTAGTAAATAGGCTAAAATGCACCAGATGCCTGCTATGATTCATTAAAGTCAAATGAAGATGAGCAGCATAAAAAGGTTGTGTCACTATTATTTCTGGGATCATCGTGACTCTTTTTAAACCAGACACGATGTCTGTCAGAGAAGAAGCGGGCAGCTGACACACGAAACATTTTGTGTCTGCGGGCACAAATAATCAGTTTTTGTTTCATTAATGGCAACAGAAACTCAATCACAAGGTATCAAATGTTAACGCGAAGGGGCTTAGAGGATTGACTGGTGTCTTATTAAGTTTGTGCCAGCAGTCTATGTTGCCCATCTCCTTTTCCATTATTTCTGCTGGTGTTTGCACACCGTTACTGTAGCTGGGAACGGCAGGATGTGTTTTCCTCCCATCACAGGAAACTATTTGCTGCCCATTCACTGCTGCAGTATGAAAAATAGCCGCCACTGACTTGGAAATTGCAGAAGCAAGATAGTCCATTACAGGAAATGTAAAGGCTCAGTTGGGCTTGATCAGAGTTTTTTTCTATTTCATCATTTTTTTCATAGTGGCTGAGATGAGTGTTTGTTGTATCAATATTTCATCCTGTGTGATGTGATAAGCAGTCCTGAGGGACAGGATAAATGCCATATTGGAAACACAAGATTCAAACAAAACTTTTCAGCAGTGACAAAAAAGGTCATTCTGATTTTTAACTCACACTTTGTTTAATGCAAGTCACTTGAAACCTGGAAGGAAAAAAATCATTATTGCAGTTAAATCTAGCAGAACTGTTACTGTATCCTTTAAAAATAGGCACAAATTCTTATCAGTACAAATTCTGCTCATCAGAAGTGCAGCCAAGCACGTGACAGTCTCTCCTGAACCATCAAATCCTGAACCTTTTTACTGTCACATTTAAACACACTGGTTAAGCATATTTAACTCAAGCCACATTTTTTTCCTAAACACTAATAACCAGCATCTGAAAGTGAAAGTAAAAAGCAAGTAAATCGAGTTGCAAATGGGACACAAGCCACAACCCTCTTCTGTTGTTCCACCACCACTCCAGCTTTCCGGCTTCCCCTCCAAACTTTGTTCCTCTTTAGAAGAGGATCATTACCTCTCAGCATCTACAATTACCCTGACCATCATGTCAAGGCACAGATGCCATGGGAGACCTTGTGTGCATCTCTGTGAAGCCAGCAGCATGTGACAGAATGGCAGTATAAGAATGCTTTCCCACGGCAACGTCTTACCTAAGGCAAAACATACTTAGCCTGGGGACAAGTGCCTGCTTAACAGATAATTCCAGTTTAGTTCAGTCTGTCTTGTTCTCTCTAAATGCTGCTGTGTTCCATGACTCCGTGGGTCATGCTGACTTTGAACTTGCCACATCTGTTCTAGAGATGCAGAAAATGTGGACTTATTACATTTATTGTTGCACAGGAAACTAACAAAACCGATAAATTGGGTAATTTAATATAATTTAGCATCAATCATCCCCAAGCTGTAACAAGTGTAAAATAGCATTAACGCTAAAGTAAGCATCAGAATAAATCTCCTGCTAAGACATCAGTCGCCATTTTGAGCATATTGTTCAACTCAGACAGAATTCCATTTCATGTTTGACAATTAGTGTTTTAAAAAATTAATAACTAATTACACACACCTATTAAACATGCGCAGCATCAAATGAGCTGGAACACTAAACGACACCAGTAACCTGGAATGAACCCAAAGCTGAGCCAGTAACAAAGTGCAGAACAGCAAACACAGCCACAGAAGCTAAAGCGCAGGCCTCCTCTTAGCTCTCTTTATTGTGCTTTATTGTGCTTTCGGGATTTTCTCTCACTCTTTGAATTAAAGACTTTCTACTTTTTGAGACTTAACGTGTCAGACGGAGCGGCTAATCAAATCAGATTTAGTCATGCAGACTATTAGGTTGGAACCAGCAGATGGAGCCAAGTCTTTAGTCACATCCTCAAGACAGGCTTCAAAGCCATATGACTCATGCCACATGACAAGGTGTCATTTCCCTCCAGTCATTCTCCCGCTGAGTAATGTCGTTATGCTGTAGGTATAGAAATGATAGCACTTCAGGATGCACCTAAAAGCTGAATGGGCAAAGCGTCTTCAGGGGACATTGGAAGAAAAAGCATGTAATGATATTTCATGCATATTTGGGGACATTTAAATTTACTATTACAGGAATGAGTGTAACGTTAACATCTGAGGTCTGCAAACACAGGGTGTGAAATCAGGAAGTCTACAAATGTTTTAAAAAGTGATATAATCGTCCAAGGGGACTTCATTCACTAGCTTGTTTGCATTACTAACAGTCTCGGCCAAAAACAGTTTATTTACAATATATGGTTTAAAAACAGAGAAAACATATATTTTATTTTCAAAAGGTTTGAAACAGATTATTAATTGTAAAATGATTTTGCTGTTAGTTCTATGATGTCTTCATTTTCATTTTCTTTAAGCTTAAGTAAAGTCCCATCTTTTTTTAGTTCTATGACCATCACATTGACAGGAAACTGCACACTCACACTCCTTGTAGACGAGATTCTGATCCTGGGTTCAGTATGCAGTTTGTTGATACAAAATCTGGTGGGTGGTGGTTTTTAAGTGTTATGCTGATATACAAAAAATGGAACCACTTCCAGCCAGAAAGACAAAAAATAATTGTAAATGAAATGTAAAATATGTACCGAACACTTATCAATGAACAATTCCTCGTTCCAGTTCTCTGATATTTGATTGTATCGTGCCAGGAAGCTCATTTAGGACAAACTGTGAGACTCTGCTGTTCTTATGGACTGAATGGTTCACCACTGCCCACCACAGGATCTGTTACAACATTGCAATTTTCTGTAGCAAGTTGATTCCTCGTTGATAATAAATGTACCTTGTGCTCTCCCCATCATGCATCGTGTCTTTCATTTGTGTTTGTCTCTCGATTTGATTTTGCCGTCACACAAATACATCTGTTATAAACCATGCTGACATGACGGAAATCATCCGCATTCATACCATACTTTCCTGTCCTATCCAACCACATCGACCTCTCATCACCGCTCAATCTCTCATCTTTTCCGATTCACGGCAACCACTTCTTTGTCTCTGTAACTTCGCGCCACACACTTCCTCCTCCCTCTCCCACTCCATCTGTCTGCCTTCGTCGTCGCTCTCCTCCTCCGCCACGCTCCAGAGTTTCCTCAGTAGAAGGTTGAAGGGCTCAATCAAGAGGGCCAAGAGTCAGCCCAAACTGGACCGAACTAGCAGTTTCCGCCACATGATCCTCCCCCGCTTCCGCAGTGCTGACCAAGACAGGTTAGTGAGTCAGCGTGTGTGAGCGTTTTCATGCGATGTTTGTGGACTGACAGGCTGTGTTTGGTCCTGCATTTTGCTGTTGCATTTACAGATGCATGAATTCTGTTTGTCTTTTTGGATGCCATCATGACATCACTATTTGTTTTTGTATCTACTTTTACATAATCAGTGATAGCACAGTTAGTGACCATGTTGCACACTGACTGAGAGTCTCTGTCAGTCTGGCAAAAATGCACATTAGATTTTGGCTTAGAAAGGACGTGTGTTTACTAGAATCTCAAGATATATCATCTTAAATGCAAGATTATAGCATATTATTCTTTGGAAAATGTTGAGCACTGCATCTGTAGATCTGTCTCATCGTGCCTCTCAAACTGCCACAGAGAGAAAATATCAACTTGTGTGTCAAACTGAGCTTTCATGTCGACTGGTGACAAGATCTTAGTCTCTGGATGGTTGTGACTGATGAAAAAAGCTGTTCCAGAAGTACATTCTTACTAATAGCCAGCAGTGGGTGTCTCCTGTGGTTGCAAAAAGGTCTGGTTGTGTAGAAATCAAAGGGAAATGGCCCCTTTTGGTTCTGTGATCTTTGAAAAAGATGGGAAAAGCATGGTAAGTTTTAGGGCAGGGCTACCTTGTTATTGTCAAGTCACTACTGTATGAGTGTGCTACATCCCTCAGTTTCAGTCAAAACAGCAGTACTGAGTGGACAAGTCTGCAGTGTCCTAGCCTGAAGGCAGTGCATCAAAACCAAGTCTGCTTGTCAGTTTTCTTTTCAGCATTCATGAGGTTGTATCATGACGTTGTATCATGAGGTTGTATACCCTAAATGTTGCCACCATACCCAGTTTGTCAGCTCATAGTTCTGTTGTGACATCCTGAAGCTGCGGACAGAGAGCATTTGCTGCTAACGACTCACACAGGGTTTTTTGAAAACCTTTTTTAAACCATACAGCACAAAAGTCTCATCACACATCCGTGCTATACTTCACTCTCTGCCGCTTAATCCCCTAAAATAAATTCAATTTAAAGGGTCAGTGTTTTGGCTTACCAGAGCAGATCCAGTTGCTCAAAAGTTATTGGGTCTCTGTGGTTCCAAGGAGCGCTCTAGAAATAGGAGCCTGGTGTGAAAGCAATGCCACCTCTACCCACAGAGATGGCCTAGAAGGGGAGATTTTATTTATTTATTTATTTATTAGGGTCTATCTATATCAGCATGCTTCCATGGATTTCTATCTTTATCGTCTTTTATCTCATCTTTTGATTCTTTTCCATCTTGTCATCTCTTCCTCTATTAATCTTTTTATCTATCACTATCAGTAGCTCAGTCTCTGGCTTTCTATCTGTATCTTGGCATCAGCTTTCTCTGTGTATGGCCTAATCTCCGTCTCTGTAATCCTTTATATGTCTATCACAGTCCTAAGTTTATTTTACTCTCTCACTGCATTGTCGCTTGCACTCAGCACTCACTATTTCTCTGCTGAGCCGATGAAAAAACATCCCCCGCTTCACCATAGCAACCAGCAGACAGCCATATGGCGGCTGTACAGACCATAATGAGTCAGTGGGAGATTTGCTTAATTATACCTCCTCTGTATCATCTACATAGTTGCAGCAGTGCTGGAATTCTTCAGACACAGTAACACAGGAGTTGCATGACCGATGTTCGAGTGCAAAAATCTTCAGATTTTTTTAGTTTGTCAAATATGAGAAACATAAATGAGGAACTGTGCAAGGTTTTGAGCCTAATTTCAAGCAGCCTATAAACAGCAAGGATCCAAAGCATTTAGCTAAGGGCTGCAACCTATTTCTGTATTTTCATTAATGATAACTGCTGATAATTTCGTAGATTAAGCTCTGCGTTCTTCTCGGAGATGTCTAAAGTCCACTGTGACAGACATCTTCTAGCTTGTTTTGTCCAAAAGCAAAACAATATCCGAAAAACATTTCAGTGCAAACATAAAATGGAGACAAGCAGCATTTTTTTTAACTGAAAAGCCTGATGTGCGCAACTGAGTTGAGCAAAAATACTGTTCAGTATTCAGCAGGAACTATTCGAATGTTCTCAAAGATTGCACCCAGGACTCACCCTCCTCTCTTTTCTAGCAGCTGTGAATTTCATTGTCACATTTCTCCAGTTCTTGCTTACAGTATCATCTCCTCTTACTGTGCTGCAAGTTTTTAAAAACCAGCATCTGGTAGTTTGTCAAGTGTTCCTCTGTTTTACATGTTTTTAAACTCCCCGTTTCATTAATGCCACCTTCTGGCAGTATTTAGTATCATTATCTAGTACCTGCCATCAATAAAAACAAGAGAAAATGCATCTAAAAAACCATTTGATTTTAATTATAACAGACTCTTTGAATATTTAAAATCCATCCCCAGTGAACAGTAAATCAAAATACTTACAGAAAACGAATGACCATCTATGAACTGACTGATTCAGCATTCATTTGGTCCATTCACTTTTTCTGTATTCTTCCACTGGACAGTTAGACCCAGGGCAAACTTAAACTTCAAATGTGAAGGTCAGTTGTATAATCCAAACAGAGGGCAAAAGCACACTCAGGAGAGTGCTAACACCTTTGCAGAGCCAGGTGTCTGCCAAGGTGTGTTTCCACATGATTTATTCATTTGGGAAGCTTGTGGATGTCTATTATCCTCGGCTGACTTGAGAAGACTGAACGGACAAAAAAGTCAAGAGCGATGTGAAGTCGTGGTTGTTTGCCAAGGCCCTCGTGGCTGATCCATCGTCTTTCACAGCTCCTGGTTTGCTCTGAGTGTTTTCTGTCAGGGGTGCTGGTGAACATCTGCAGCTTTGTTCATTTGTATTCCTTTTTTTTTTTTACGTTTGTTTATCCAGGGAGGGCTTGCCTTTTTTTTCAGCATGGATTGGATTTCATGCAGGCATAAATATGCATCTGAGCTCCCAAACAGGCTCTAAAAGCTGCAACGATGCACATATTTGCACATAATTTTTGTATTCTTCCCACTAATAAGCCAAACTTAACAGATCTTTCAGTCCATTCAGATTTTTCAGCATAAGTACCCCATAGGATTACTCTGTGTAGTCGCAGAAGGTACTCTGTCTTGCAGAAAAATAACGTTGTTTTTTTTTTGTTTGTTTGTTTGTTTTTCTTAAAGCTGTTTAATATATTTGAGGTTTCAAACTGTGGAAGTCTTCATCATTAGCGTATCTTTAGCCTAAATAATGTAATGAGATAGCTTTTTTGTCTGCCAAAGAATTATAAACACAAATCTATTCAACATCAAAAACAGGAAACGGAAAAGAAGTCTTTGCACTACCGAAGCCACACCCTGTAAACTTTTTTATTAGTAATATTCATGATGTAGCACAAGGGATGTCTCTTTGTTTCACACTAGAATATCGCAGTTCTTAAATAGCATGACATTTTATCTCAAACATTATACCTCCCAATGATTTAATCTAATATCTTTGGAGACATGCTGCCTTTTTCTGTAGAACCATCATTAAGTTCTCTGTTAAGATGCAATAGACGCTGACATGACCCCACATTACTTGTGCCAACATCTACCCTAAATGTTTTCAGAATTGTCTGTACATATATGCATGTAGATGCTCCTCTGGGATGGGTGCTGGTCTGACTGTGGATTCTGATCCAGCCCTGCATAAAATACATGGATTTTCTTTCAGTTTAAGTTTTAATGAAAGAAATGCTTCTAGAAAAGGACAAACACTTCTGTTGAAAGGTTGTTTTACAGTTTTTACCTATTACTGCATTTACTTAAGTACTTATTTATTACATATATATCAGGAGTGAGAAGCAAACTGTGCAATAACTGGTAAGTTTGTAGCTGATTTTGTAGTTGCAGTAGCATTAAGTGTTGTAAACCCTTGTCCAGACTCACCTATTTTTGTGTTTAAGCATGGACATCAGCACTGAGGAGAAGCAGTTACATGGCTCATCTGTAGCTTTAAGTTCAAATCAAAACTTGGCAGGACTGGACAGCAACATTTACAAAAATTATGAGAGCAGTCCTTTCAGTTTTTACTGTTTACACTATTTTTTTTTATAGTAGAACATCACAAAAAGCAGCTGCAGAGTAGTAGAACATTTTTTAACATAATATTACTGGACTGTTGTGATTACAGTCAACACAAGATAAGTGTTGTGTTATGAAAATTTGCATTTTTAAACTTAAACAAGAATAAATGCAGTTGTAGCATATGTAACAAGCCAAAAATCCACAGAATATCTGTGCAAACTTCACTGAGTTATGACTATATTTAATTGGCAAGTGCATAGAGTTACACACATTAGAAGACCCAGTAAAAATATGGCAGTTGCAATATGCTGATGCATCTTTAAATAGCAGTAATCAATGAAGCATCTAGTGTATGTCTATATAATGTCTGTAAAGAAGCACTTCTCTTTAGAATACTTGCCTTCCTGCTCTTAAGAATTAGAAAAATAAACCAATAAATACATATTAAATGTTGTTTCATAGAAATGGGAGGCTTACCTGGAAGAAAGAAGAGAGCCGTTGCTTAGGCTTAAGTTTTATTGCTAATAAGTAATTATGAGTCAAACAACCCAGTTTGACTATTAACCTTCAGTTTGTATTTTGCCAGTGTTTGTCTAACCTTATTGATCAACAATCATTTTGTTTCAGTTTAATAAAAGACAAAAGCAGCAAATTCAGTGAAATGGGTCTTGAGCTTAATTAGTATTTGAAATTGAAAAGTGGCTTCAGTTCAGTTGCTTTTCTTTGCAAAGTGGTTGTTGTCAGGTTTGTTCTCTTTTAGATCACTACAGCAAAGCTCAGCTCACCTTCCCAATGTCAGTATCCTTGTTCCTAGTCTTTAATCCCTGAGTTTTTTTTTTCCAGGTGTGTAGTTCATCAGTTGTGATGCACTGACTATTTGCAAGGTGTCTGCATGCATGTGTGTGTGTGTGTGTTTCGTCTTTTATGTCTGTCCACTGAGACCTTGCATAGACCTCCTTTTTACCTCCATCACTCCTCCTCTCATCTCAATCCCTTCATCCATCCCGACCCTTGCGCTTCCTCCTTTCCCTTTCTCTTTCATTCCTCTAATCCATACTCTCACTTTCTTCCTCTCCAAAGGATCCACTGTTTACATAATCAACATGATTTCCACTGAGAGGTCTTCTCCCTCAATCCCTGAGGCCTCAGCCCTTTCTCTCTCAGTCTTTCCTTCTCTCACATCCTCTCCTGACCTCCCCCACTCTTTCTCTCGTCTCTTCTATGGTACCCTCAATCTGACTCATTCCTTTGGGTCTATTTTTATCTCTCCCTCACTCTCTATGTTTCTCTCCCCCTCAGTCCCGTACATGCAATCACTGCTCTGTTGTGGAACGTTATGATTGAACATAGACAAAAACAGTTTGAGCCCAAACAGGGGAGAAGCCAAGAACCGGACACAGAGCGCAGGATATACAGCTTCTTTTCTATCTTTCCTTTTTCCTAATCTACCGTCCCCCTTTCTTCTCTGAAGGGCTTCATCACACCTGACCATCTGTCCTGGCTATCTGGTTAGACTCACTGTGCCATCGTGTGTTTGTTTCAGTGGCTGTGTGGCTGTTTCCTGAGTTGGTCTATGATTTTACCTGCTTCTCTACATGTGTGTGTGGGTGGGAGTAGGTGATGATGAATGGGCTTTAGCACAGACCTCCTTTGCTTGTTAGTGTGGGCTGTGAGCACAGGTGTGTCAGGATTAATGATTTATTAAGAATTGTTTAATTGGTTATTTAAAATGTTTCGGATAAATGCCATAAATGCAGCTGTAAAGAAAACCGTGTTAATACTGTGTGTGCTGCATTTTACCACAGCTTCTTAAATCAGATATAGACATTTAAACTTGGTCGTGTGTAGTTGCAAAAGTCTTGAGTCACCCCTTATATCTTGCTGAAATACGCAAGCTTTTAAATTATTACCTTTTTGGTGCAAAAATACAGTTTTATTCCTGTCAAACTGTGTTGGCATCTTTTAGAGGCTCAACTAAAGAAATGGTAAATGGCCTGTATTTGTATGGCTTTACACTACATTCAGTCATTCACACACTGGTGATGGCAGCTACATTGTAGCCACAGCTGCCCTGGGGCGCACTGACAGAGGCGAGGCTGTCGGACACTGGTGCCACCGGGCCCTCTGACCACCACCATTAGGCAACAGGTGAAGTGTCTTGCCCAAGGACACGATGACAGAGACTGTCCGAGCTGGGGCTCGAACCGGCAACCTTCCGATTACAAGACAAACTGCCAACTCTTGGGAACCGATTATGTCCTTTTGAGACAGGCTGATAGTAACAAAGTGCCTAAATAAATAATTTAAAATTGTTGTTTTTTTGCTAGGTTAGCTGTTATGTGTAGGTGCCACAGTAGATCAGTGTTGAGAGGCGTATCAAAAAATATCCTATTCTTATAATTATGCTGTGTAAGAAAATGTTAAAGTGGCCACTTGTATATGTAAACCATAGCATGATGATATATATTTGATATATATTTGTAAATGATCTGCTGATAAGCAGTTGGGTGGGGCTGGTGCCTGTCCCAGCTATTAGTGGGGCAGAGGTGGGGTACATACCTGTCACAGGGCTAGCACACAAATGGGCTCGCTCAGAAGGTAGAGCAGGTCCCCTACTAATCCCTGTCTGCTCCAGTCTCTGATGCATCCATCAGAATATGAATGTTAGACAGGAAGCACTTACATAGAATAAGTAATGTATGAATGGGAGAATGAGGCAAGTTGTACAAAAATGCTTTGGGTACTCAGTTATCTAACCAGCCTATCAGTAACCTGGCAAACATATATATGGGAGGAGGTTTAGAGAGAACCCACCCAGGTACAGGGAGACAATGCAAACTCCACACAGGAGGACCCCAGCTAGCCAGGACCACAGAAAAGGAGACCTTTCTGTGTGGAGTTTTCATGTTTGCATGGCTTCTTTTGGGGTACCCTGATTTCCTTCCACATACCAAGGACGTGTTAGGTTAATTTGTGATTCTAAATTGGCCACAGATGAGCGTGAATGATTGTCTGTCTCTGTGTCATAGCCCTGCAACAGGCTGATGACCTGTACATGGTGTGCGCCATCTCTCGTCCAATCACAGCTGGGATAAGCCCCAGTCCCCCTGTGACCCTGATAAATGATTAAGAGAATGGATGAATGTGTTGATAAGCTGCTTATTACCAAAATTATCAGTATGTTGTGCAGCACTCGTTTGGCTGTTTTTCAGTATGCAAGATAAAGATGAAAATGTGAAGCAACACATTTGGAGAATTAGCATACAAGAAGAAATCACCTGTAGTTTCTTGAATACTGAAGTCTAAGCGACCTTTAATAAAAGAGCCTCCTCACTCTCCTCACTCTCACGACTCTCGCTCTCCCAGGACCCGTTTGATGCAGAGCTTCAAAGAGTCCCACTCCCATGAGTCCCTGCTTTCTCCCAGCAGTGCCGCTGAGGCCCTGGACCTCACTCTGGACGAGGACGCTATCATCAAACCTGTGCACTCGAGCATCCTGGGACAGGAGTACTGCTTTGAGGTGAGAACTGAGCTGCTCAGCGGAGAGCCCACGGCACACTCGCACACAACCACAGAGTGTACAGAGCAGTAAATGACACTAAAACTGTTGTTTCCACCCTGACAAGTGAAAGTGATGTGCAATGCAAATAGGATTGCTTTTTTTCTTTTCTTTTTAAATGTGAAAATGAAAATAAGGACATTTAAATGAGCCTAAGTCCTCTCAGCTTTTCCATCACCTGTTCATTAGTGGAACATGACAGAGGTTGAGAGTGAATACAAGTCATTATTTTGGCGCTTTAGTTGCAGTCTCCATAGTGACTAATGGCTGTGGTTGTTGAATTTACCATTGGCTAACCTCAGGTGACTACGGCATCGGGAACCAAGTGCTTTGCGTGTCGCTCAGCTGCAGAGAGAGACAAATGGATCGAGAACCTGCAGAGAGCTGTCAAGCCCAACAAGGTGAGGGGAGAGAAAGGGATGCGGTAGAGGAAGAAAAAAGGATGATCCCTCTGTCTGTGTGTCTCTCTCTCTCCTCCCCGTCTCCCGTTGTTGTGTGTTTTCAATAAGAGCGCACCGCTTCATTTCTCTGTGTGAACTCCATCCTCGTGTCTGTGTGTGTCTGTGTTGAACAATTTAGTGGCTTCTACAAGCAAAATATTAAAGCTGCACAAGGTAATGTCGATGGTGGGAGGACCCAAAATGCTGTTTTGAAAAACCACAAATCAGGTAATGTGATAAGTAAATTGAACACAGCGGGTTGATGTTTACCTGCACAGCATGTCTGTGATACTTTGATAGGGAAGTAAAAGATTTAACACTCGTGAGTCTAGGTCTTTTATTGTTGCTCTCTACAGACAATGGGCCTCATGCAAGAACCACAAGACAATTTGTGGCAGTAAAAATCTATGGGTAGTTTTTCTCAAGTGGTCCAGACTTGTTGTCAGAGCAAACCCCACTTGTTGGACCTGAAATCGGATTGTCTAATCATAAAATTATCATAAGTAAGACAGGCAACTTTCCCAAATTAATATTTGATTAAGACTATATCATTATTGCATCTATGGAGAACGTTGTCTGCCTTTATTTTCCTTTGGAAAATATAAGCAGTGCAGGCAGACTTGCTAGTAAAAGTCAATTTTCGGGGCACTGGTCATGCTTAGTTGCTACAATGGATGGGGCCTCATATTTTACTGTGGATGCTGCACTTTATCTATCTCCTCCTGATCTCAAAACATGCATTAACCACTACAGGACTGATTATGCTAATAATCATTTATTTTGTGAACCTGAAAAATTCAATTTAACTTTTATTTATATAGCGTCAAATCACAACAACAAGGCACTCTATATTGTAAGGTAAAACCCCCCAACAATCAAATGACCCCCTATGAGCAAGCACTTGGCAACAGTGGGAATGAAAAACGTCCCTTTAAAAGGAAGAAACGTCCAGCAGAACTAGGCTCAGGGAGGAGCAGCCGTCTGTAAAGGAGGAAGACAGGACAACAGACACATTTATGAGGTTAAATCAAGCAATTTAATTAAATGCATGATGTTGTTTTAACATGAGGTTCGTTTTCCATGTGCTTGTATCTGACACCAGTTTTTGCAGATGATATACTTGTATTTTTTAAGCACTACAAGATGGTGTATTTTCATATGGAAAGTCGTTTCCAGTGTCGCTTTAAGGTACTATAATGTTATTTGCGTCTTCACATCTTAAAAAAGACTTATCGCCCTTCATGCTCGCTCCATATATAATTAATATCCTAATTTTAATCCAAATTCCATCGTAAAGTAAAACTCTCCCTAAATTTTTCCCCTCAGTGTTGTTAAAAGTGAGCAGACATGTGAGATACGCAGCTTAGATGGCAACCAGAGACTAAAGGGTTATTAAGCGAGACTGAGATGAAACATCACCAGAGTTGAACGCCTCGTCCAGATGCTGCGGCCGCAGGGGTCCTGGATGAGTCACGGAGCTCCAAGGACTCCAAACAGGCGCTTTCTCCAAAATCTCTCCTCCTACTCCCCCAAAACAACACGCACTCTTCTTCTCAGACCAGATGCACCATAAGCGATAAGACTAACTGCAGAGAGAAGGATTATCATTATTCTTTGTAATTTTCTAGAGTCTTTTAATTCCTTTTTTTGCCCGTGATTGCTCGGTTTTCAGGAAAAAAGTATTTATTACACCTTAATTTAACATTCCACTAGTCTTTTGGTAATACAATTGAAATATACTGGCAAAAGGGAATGTGTAACATAATATCAAGGTGGAGGACTTGAGCGCATGCTGGCTCTGCTGCACTGTATGTGCACTAGCAAACTGAGCCACCAGATGCCCAGCACATTCAAACTCAGAGGTCTGGAATTAATTATGCCTTGTGTTTGGCGCTGGTTATCAAAGAGCATACAAATGGAGACGTTAGAGCTGTTGATCTTGATGATGCTCACGTATTTGGCCGTCTAAATTAGGACTTAAATAGTCTGAAGCAAACAGGGGGGCCATCAACAGTGGCATTTGAGCCCAATTGAAATGACTCCCAGTTACTGAAACATCATTCTGTAATCAACAGAGCACTCTCTCCTCCCATGGGGGATGTCAAATATAGCTGGGCTTTGTGATCATGATTAGGGAATGTAGCAGTCCATAGGAGCATTTTTAGTCCATTGTGTTTGCAGCACATGTGTATTGTGTCATTTGTGTTTTTTCTATGTCTAAGGGGATTACTTTGTTTTATCCATAAAAAGAATCATTCTTCATTATTTTCTGTTCTCTTTCTCTTGTGTGTTTCTCATGCTGTTTTCTGTCTCTGTATCCAAGATGAGAGTTGAGAGCAATTTATCAAGTACAACCCACTATCATAGTAGCCAAACCGCCATGTCACCAGACATTTATTTCCTGTCATTTACTCTTTTCTCCTGCAGGCTGACCTGCTGTCGCCTTTTATTTGCACACACTCTCTCTGCTTCCACGTCTTTTTTTCTTTGCCGTTTGTCATGTTTCCTCCTGCATTGTATCATCTTGTCTTTGTAAAGCTTTTAAATGTTTTATCAGACATGCTTGGCCTTGCTTGACCTGACTTTCTCTCCACACAGGACAACAGCCGGAGGGTGGACAATGTGCTCAAACTGTGGATCATAGAGGCCCGCGAGCTTCCAGCAAAGAAACGATACTACTGCGAACTATGTTTGGACGACATGCTGTATGCACGCACCACCAGCAAGCCCCGCACCGACACCGTTTTCTGGGGCGAGCACTTTGAATTCAACAACCTGCCAGCTGTCCGCAACCTACGCCTTCATCTATACAAGGAGACAGACAAGAAGAGACGCAAGGTGACACAGAGAACTGTAGGGTAGCATAAAGGTCTGAAAATGAGTCATTTATATTAACTTAAAGTTGTTGAAACGAATACAATTGAAATATCCTAAAGTTGAATTTTATCGACTTATTTTTTTATTTTCTTATTATCACATCTACATCAACAACATTAATTATACTAGCTTTATTTATATAACATCATTAATAACAAAGCAAAGCAAAATCAGGATAAACTAAATGCAATAGTTATAACAGCAACAAGACAAAACAGGAAACAGAAATGCAAATGCAAAATGTCAATATAGATACTAATAAAAGAATAAAAGTCCTGAAAAGATACCAAATAAGACAAGTGAGGCAAAAAAAACAACAACAAACAAACAAAACAAAGGATAAATAATACTAAAAATATAAATAAAATAGATCGCATAAAGTGAAATCTGCAAGCCAGTGTTGTAGGACACAATTTAAAGGATTTCCCTGATTGTCTGAGCCGTACTTACTCAGCCAGGTTGTTCTAAAGTCAAAGAATCCCGACAGTCGCCTTTAGATTTCAGCCTCGACTTTGGAACAGCTTGAAGGACCTACCTGAGGATCTAAGGCTATGAACTAGTTCAAATTGGGCCAACTGTTTTGCTGCATAGCTTGCGGCCGCAGATGTGCTTTAATTGTGATCAGTAAATTCTTAAAATCAGTTGCAAAATGCACAAGAAGCCAGTGGAGAGAAGCCAGGACCGTGTAACCAGTAGGGAACTTTCTGAGCTAGTTTCAGGGCAGAGTGACTTTTCATGTATGCCCCAAAAGAGGGAGATGAAGTAGTCCAGCCATGAGAAAATAAATGCATGAATTGTGTGAGAGCATTGGTTTTATTTTTGAGATGCAGACAGATCTGAACAGCTGCTCTCGATGTTTGCGTCAAAGCTGAATCAAATGGTATTTCCAAATGTCTGTTAGTGGGCTTTACAATGGAAGGTTTGTAGGACTGAGATGTCATGTTATTTATGGAGCAGTCAGTGCTACAGAGGTGAAACTGAAAAAGCAACTATGCTTTTAGGGTCAAGAGGTCTCCAGCAAGGTATATCTGTGTATCTGCTGCACAGTACTAAGAGCTGGTAGAAGCATATGATAGAAAATATAGCAGGACCTAAAACTGAACCTTGGGGTATACCACAGGTAAAGAGGTAATCACCTGTGGTGACAGGGTAGATTCTTACTAAAAGTGAAAACACTTCAATTTAAAAGATAAAGCAAATGCATGAGTAATACTGTGAGGTGTAACATTAGCACTTAAGAAGTAAGTGACTTAATACTGAGTCACAAAACCAGTCATTCTCATTTTCAGCTCAGTACAAGAGTAACGCTGCCACAGTAAAGCTCTAGCTTCAAACAGCACTCCGGGGATCCAGCGTTAGTCCTGCTGCTCATAATTAATTCATTGCTGAAGCTTAAAATGAACTTTTTTTTGACATTTCCGACTTTCAGATTAGTTTTCTAAAATATTTCTATGCAGAACTGAAAGAAACAATGTTTCTTTACCACAGCTAATGTTTGTTTTTGCTTTTCACGTCTAAGGAAAAGAGCACATACTTAGGACTCGTAAGCATCCCCATCTCAAGCATCACTGGACGTCAGTTTGTGGAGCAGTGGTACCCGGTCATCCAGCCCAGCGTTCTCACCAAGGGAGCTGGTGTCGGAGGAGGGAAGATCATCAATGCATCTCTACGCCTCAAATCCCGCTTTCAGACCATGAACATCCTGCCCATGGAGCTGTATAAGGAGTTTGCAGAGTATGTCACTAATAACTACCGCACCCTGTGTGCTGTGCTGGAGCCTGTGCTGAGTGTCAAGAGCAAAGAGGAAGTGGCCTGTGCTCTGGTGCATATACTTCAGAGCACAGGGAAAGCTAAGGTATGAGATCACTGAGTCCTCTACTTGACAAACACTATTTTAGGAGGAAAATAGTAACTCGGTTCCCCTTTTCTCCAGGATTTTCTATCGGACATGGCAATGTGTGAGGTAGACAGATTCATCGACCGAGAACACCTTATCTTCAGAGAGAACACTCTGGCCACCAAAGCCATAGAAGAGTACCTCAAACTGATTGGACATAAGTACCTCAAGGATGCTATAGGTGAGTCGGAGCGTTTGCAGTGTTTGACTTAGTCGCTCCTGTGTTCAAACCAATTTAAAATTCAGCAGATCAACTTTTGAAAGTTGGGAAATAGCCAAACTTTTAATTAAAGGGGGGGAAAAATCCTACTTAAGAGACCCAACTTTCTCTCAGCATGCCTTAGTGTTTTTGCATGCAGAAGATAGTTTGGTTGGGTGTGGGGAATTTTATTATTTTCAACTTTTTCGTGGTACTCAAACTTGTGTCTTTTTTGCACTGTGCATATTATGTGATTATCCGAGCTCAGCACAAGTCTGTTGGCGGTGAGATCAAGAAGCAGCTCTCCTCAAAAGGCGAGAAATACGACTTCCTGAGAGGAAGCAACGAGCTCGATATGTTGTTATCGTTAGCCTGGTTTCATTAATGAATGTTTGCTTGAGTTCATATGAAATCGAGAACTTATTTAACATAATTGTATTCAGCCATCATTATTCTGGATTGTAGGATGAACATGAAGACTTCAGTGTCTTATGGACAACTTGAGCTTCATGGCAGTGGCCATTTGGTTTTTAACAGGCTAAAAGTGATCATATTTAGATAAGAGGGTGGAATAAAGTGATCAGTGTACACCAGCTGGCTTCATTATCAGGATGTACTTTGAAATAATAATAAGTAACATACAAATAAAATACTATCATTTCATTCAATAATGCTACAGACACCTTAAATGGGCAATTAATACAATAAATAACACAGTCCATCTAATATTTCATAACTTTAAGCCCTAATTAAACTTAAACTTTATCAAATTTAAAAAGGTGGGTAAAAAAACAGCATAAAATAAAAGTTAAATAAAGGTAAGCTAACTCCAAGTAAACAATGATATATAGGATAACATAAACAGTGTCACGGTCTGCGGTGGGCGGACCGTATGTGGGAGTGTGAGGTTCCAGGTGCAGACACAGACGAGGAGACAGTACCGAACTTGAAACGAAAAGCGAGCCTTTATTTGGGCTGATTAACGTGGCAAACAACAGAAAACACTGAGGCAAAACTAAACTAGAAACTGAACTGGGAAAACTAAGAACTGACACTTAACTCAGACAGCAGGGAAGGCTAAGACAGGGTGACAATGATGCACATGACGGAGACAACTATGAACAGGACTCTGTGCTGGAACAACAAAGAACTATGAAACATATTCACGTAAGCAACATGGACATGGCCAGCACAGAGTCCTGAAACCTGGTGTACCATGGGGGAAGTAGAACAGACGACGCGGCGACGAACAAAGGAAGACTGAGGACTTAAATACACACATGAGGTGATCAGGGGAAGTGGAGACACATGAGAACACAGCTGACTAGAAGGAAACATAATGACAATACAGGGGAGAGTAACAGTAACTACAACGAACAAAGAACCCCATACTCTTTCAAAATAAAACAGGAAACACAGAGACATGGAGATAGAACATGAACTTAACCTAACAAGAGACATGAAACATGACAGGTAGACACACGGACCAGGGAGAGATGACAAAAGGGACTAAGAAACCAAGGACTAAACTGCAAACTAGAAAACAACTAGATGTGTTAAACTACACATGTGGATACAAAAAATGCATTAGAACTTAAACCCTGGGCCTCATGGCCCAGTACCGTGACAAACAGTTTCTCAGTTGTTTCTCAGTAAAGTTTTCTCTTAATTTTCTAACACTGAGTGCATTTAATGCTTTGGTGTTCATAAAGGTAGTGCATAGGAGTGTAAAGGGACAGACAGTTTCTCCAGAGATTTCCAGTAAGTGCTAAGTGCTCGTAATAATAATACACAATAATACAGTGCAGTGAATTCTGCTCAGCAGTCCATTTCTGAGAATTGTTTTCTATATGCTATATTGGTATGAAAATACTTTGAGCTAAAAGTAACTACTGTTGTAATTTGCTGTTGGCCAATAAGACAGCTCCTCACCTACGACTACTTAAACAGCATAGTGTGGCAGTGTGGCAATGCTCGGTTTGTTGTCTCATAATTGATTTCTTTCATATTAATCTTGTTGTGGATGTTGTTTTCTTTATTAATAACACTGAAACTTGTTGCTAATGAAATGTCTCTTGCAGGGGAGTTCATAAGGGCCTTGTATGAGTCAGAAGAAAATTGTGAAGTTGACCCCATGAGAATACCACCCTCTGTATTACCAGACCACCAAGCCAATCTTCGAATGTGCTGTGAATTGGCACTCTGCAAGATTGTTAATTCCCATTGGTGAGTAGTTAATAATGCAAAAAAAGCAACTCCTTTACTAGACTGTGTTTATTTCTCTTCGCTATAATAAAGATAGATGAGGCTTTTAAACAGCTTCTCGGTGGAATATCTAAATGTACCTAGTTTGTCCTGAAACCTTTTATGTTGCTTTATAGTGTGTTCCCTCGAGAGCTGAAGGAAGTCTTTGCCTCCTGGCGAGTGCGCTGTGCTGAGAGGGGTCGAGAAGACATCGCTGACCGCCTCATCAGCGGTTCTCTTTTCCTGCGCTTCCTGTGTCCTGCTATCATGTCGCCATCGCTTTTCAACCTCACCCAGGAGTATCCAGATGAGCAGACATCACGCACACTCACCCTCATCGCTAAAGTAGTGCAAAACCTGGCTAACTTCTCCAAGTCAGTTTTATTTCATTTCATTCATATATTTAACTTTATGAAAATAATTCTGTTTTTTTAATCCATGTATTTAGGGAAGGAAAAAAGCTGACCATCAATGACAAAAACAAATAAATAAATGAATTTATGCGTTTAATTGTTTGATATTTCTTCTTTACAGTGCCCAAAACTATTAAAGATTTGAGCTTTAATACAAAAACAGTTGAAATTAATGACATTTATTTGAAAAAACTATTATTAAATCAAAGATTATGAGTGTAGCTACAATTTAACTCATTCACTGCCATTGACGTCTATAGCCGTCAATTGTAGTGAATGAGTCAATGGGTTTAACTCATTCACTGCCAATGGCTGGCAGTGAATGAGTTAATTTCCCTGCTAAAATATTTTTCAGTTCTTTTTCTACCACTTTCCCTGTCACACACATATGTCCTCCCCGCCCTGTTCTGTTTGTTCCCACCTGCAGGTTTGGAAGCAAAGAGGAGTACATGTGTTTCATGAATGAGTTTTTAGAAATGGAGTGGGGCTCCATGCAGCAGTTCCTCTACGAGATCTCCAACCTGGACAGTGTCAGCAATGCAGGCGCTTTTGAGGGCTACATCGACCTGGGCAGGGAGCTGTCTATACTGCACAGTCTCCTCTGGGAGGTCATGGCTCAACTCAGCAAGGTAAACACAAAGCATCATATCTGTTGTTATAAACTGCAACCATACTGGTAAAAATCAAATGATACGTCAAAAAAATCCACAGTGGGTTATTTATCGCTACAGTATCCTGAATTTAACCTACTATAGTCATCAAAGTAGTCGTTTCATATGTAATAATACTGCTGCATTCCTAATCATGCTGCTCTGGAACTGGAAAACAACATTGTGCTTTCTCACATGCAAGTGAAATAATGTCATAAAATAAGTGAAGTAAAACTAAAAACTAAACATAATTACAGTTTAAATTGAATTGCCAGAGTTCAGTTGATAACATTCTGATAACACAGTACATCGCTTACATTGTGCAGCCAGACTAAGCCGTGCTGAGATTCGATGTGTATTGTTAGGACTCGGTTTTAAAAGCTGCATCTAAAAAAATGTCTTGTTGTTTTCTCACCTCAAATGTTTCACAAAATCAGACTCCATGTGATTACATTTCCAGTGTGTGGTGAATGAGATGGACGTACTGAAAAACACTTACATTAGATTACACAAAAATGTTTTTTAATGAATATGTAGCTAAAGTGCCATTTCTTTTTGTTTTCCCTCCAACCACAGGATGCCATCATCAAACTGGGTCCTTTGCCTCGTCTCCTGAATGACATCAGCATGGCCTTGCGTAACCCACACCTCCAGAGGCAGCCCAGCCATCAGACAGACAGAGAGCCCGGTAGACAGTCGGACAGGCTGCTGTCACGGCCCAGCTTCAACAGGGGCATCTCTTCTGAGTTCCAAAATCTCATGATGAGGGATCTTAATAGGTAGGAATTTGAGACTTCAAACAGTTTCAAACGCTGAAACCTGAGTTGTTTTCACAGAGTGTCAAGAGAATAAAATCCAGAAGATGTTCTTTTTAAGTGATGCAGTTTCCCACTACTGGAAATACTTTTGCAAAGGACATCCATCATCTGACTGCATCTTACATTTGCCTTCTTGTGGTTACCATTGCCAAGTGAAGTCTAGGAAAGTTTGGGGCTGCAGTGCATATTTGAAAAAGTCTTTCAACAAATGCTTCTTTTCTCCTTGTTGTGCAGTAGTAGGTAAAAATACTACGGGAGATGTGGCTCTTTTTTCTGCACTACATTTATGTAACAGCTGGAGATTTGTTTTTTTAGCTAATTTTTTTCAATGAAAAAGCTGTGTCATTATTTAAAAATGCAGAGCGCTGCTTAAGAAAATTGGCCTTGAACCTTTTTGCATGCAGCCTTGTTTTTTCTGTCTAGTGCCACATGGCAACTTTCGGTTGCCTAGATCTCCTCGGAGAGACACCTTACTAAGGTTTCATTTAAATAACATTTTAAGCTAACAACATCCAACAAAATTTTTCCAAAAGCCTAAAATTAGAGAAAGAAAATACAGATTTTTGCAGCAGAACTTTCCCCTACCCTCTTACTCGTAATTTTAATCAGATTAATCCACTTCCGATTGTTCCACTGACTCTATAGAGGGGATTTCAGCTTTATGTTCAGAACCACTGAACTTATCTTAACACTGCATAAAACTGTGTAAAAATAGTCGGCATGACTAGAGCAAAATGAAGATATTTAATTCATGTTTATGTAATTGTGGCAGCGTACCTATGTTCAAGGACCTTCTCGCTCTTTCCACACACCGCACATTTGCTTGTTACATTGAATTTAGCTATAGATAAAAGCCTGATAGAGTGATACATCCTAGTTTAATAACAGAGGAAGCATTCAGTCTTGATTTTAACCAACTGAAGAAACGATTCAGATGCTTCTTCCAGCGTTGTTGTATTTAGCTTTCAACTTGCAATCATATTAATATAGTAATATAGTGTCTAAATAAACTGTTCATAGGGGAAGAGTGTAGAGTTTGTTAGACTCCTCACCTCCTGTTTCTGCTGTTCTCCAGCTCTATAGATATCACCCGTTTGCCTTCCCCTACATCCACCGGAGGGGTCATGCCATCTCGTACCCAGATGAGTTTTCAGGACCGTGACCATCCTCATCGAGCATCCTCCAAAGACATGTTTTACGTATCACGCCCTCCCCTGGCCCGATCCAGCCCAGCGTACTGCACGAGCAGCTCGGATATCACAGAACCTGATCCTAAGGTGAGTTTTACCACACTGACTCGGGGAATCACCATCCCATCCGCTAGGTTTACCTTTATCAAGGTGAGATTAGTATGACGTGCATGTTGGTCATACTGTAAGAATCTGCCATCGTGTGATCGAGGCTCTAGTATATCATGACATCTGCTTTTTTCCCACTGATTCACCACGCAACTCATCCTAGCGGTATTTCCTGGGAAATACTTTGATGCATTCCGATAACCAGGCAGGCCTCGCGGTAAAAACACCCGCACCACCCTCACCCATCATCCGTGGCCACCTAACATAAGCAATAACAGGGGGCACACTAGCCTCTCATATCCCTTATTATTTAGGTGCTCAGTGTCAATAAAAGCGTATCTATGATGGACCTCCAGGATTCCCGAATGAACAGCGTGTCTAACCTGCAGTCGGTGGACATGCTCAACTCCTCCCAGGCCTCCATCGCCGGTATGGGCAGCTTCGGCGGGCTGAGCAGCGGAGGCGGTGGCGGCCTGGGGTCGGGCCTGAGCAGCCAGCTGCGGGCCGGTGGGAGGTTGTCAGCTGGCTCTGGCGGCTCCAGCATGTCCGGTGGCCTCCGGCTGAGCCAGCTGAGCCAGATGGGCACCACCACCGACTCGCTATCCCAGCAGCAGCAACAGCAGGCCGCCGCCATGCGCTACCCGCTTTCCTTCCAGAATCCCCTCTTTCATCTGGCGACTGCTGATGGGCCTCAACAGCAACAGCTCCATCACCAGCACAGCCGGGCTCAACCCCCCGCACCCCTTCTCCTGGCCCCAGAGCCCGAACCCTCTCACCAGTCCTACATCCCACAGTTCGCCCATGGAGGGTTCTCTCGCAGTGAGGATCTGTCCACCCTCAGGACCAGGGACGGTCACCTGGGACAACCCAGCATCATCCACTCACATAGCTACAGTGACGACTACAGCAGGGCTGACTATGGACGCAGGCAGATGTCCATGCATATGCAGGTAAATGGACTCTCACTGTATTTCTGTAATGTCATAAATTCGCTATGTAATAATGTTTACATGTGAAATGGTATTACTATAGATGTTGAATTAGTATTTTCATTATGCACAAAGGATAAAAAAGGAACAATGTTATAGACATTGATTAAAAAAATATAATCACAGTCTCATACCCTGAGCTTCAGTTCTTTTGTACAAACCAGACTGTGAAAAATCCCAAAATGCTCTAAAATAAACGCCAAAGATTTTCTAACTTGAAAACAGTAAATTATGAATCATTGATAATTAAATTGGTTCCAGAAGATTGTTTGATTCCACTCTAATCAATTTGTTGTGAAAGTCCTTCAGTGAGTATGCTTCATACCTCTTTTGCTCCAAAGCAGTGCCAAACTATCAACTAGGCCCAAAAACGTTTGAACGTGTTTACTGAAACCCTCAAAAATTGGGCCTTTCTTTGACAGTGGAGCCGAGCTTTAAGAGTCAATCACCAAAAAGATCTCTTTATTCCAACATTTATTAGGAATATATAATATATATTAATTGATAATATATAATTCTGATTCTGAGGATTTGCAGTTTTTCTTTGTCTAGTGTGATGGTAACACACTTTTTTTAGGGATGAGCTTAAGACATGACGCCATCATAAGAAGTCATGACAAAGTCTTCTTGTCACAAAGTCACAAATCTTTGTGAATGTTTATGATTGTTGTCATTAAGTGTCACAATGTCATTTTTATTACAAAGTTACATTGATTGATATGTCTTTGTGATGACAGCTTGACATTAACCAGGACAACGTAAACCTGTCATAAACATGGCGTACCGGGTCAAACTTGAAAAAGTGTCTCACTTTTTGCATTACATCACATTACATTACATCACACATCACACTGCAGGAGCACCAATGTAAAAAGCCAAAACACAAGTTGCCTGTCAGAAAAGCTGAATCAAACTAGAATGCCATGCAGGCCTCATCTGACAAGGGGCTGCATTGGTTCTGTCAATTCCCAGTTTTATCCAATCTAGGAAGCTAAGCAGAATCAGGCCTGGTTAGTACTTGGATCCTTGAGTGTCTGGTGCTGATACCAGGTGCTGTAAGCTGGAATTTGATTGGGTAACGTGGGTTGTCCTTTTATTGGAGGGTTAGTGGATGAATCTTCAGCCCACCTGGTCTGTATGTCTATGGGTGCTTGAGCAAGATACTGAGCTAGAATAAAGCACTGGAGCACCTCAAGGTGCGTAATATTGTAAGGTAAAGTGCTTCATTCACTGCTTCACAGTGAATGGGTTAAATGCAGAGAGGAATTTCCCCACAGGGATCAATAAAGTATACATTATTATTATTAAAGATACTACAATAATACAGAGAAAACTCCAACAATCAAATGACCCCCTATGAGCAAGCACTTTAGCAACAGTGGGAATAAAAAACTCCCTTTTAACAGGAAGAAACGTCTAGCAGAACTAGGCTCAGGGAGGTGCAGCCATCTGCTGCGACTGGTTGGGGGGGAGGCGAGGGAGACAAGGCAAAAGGCACACTGTGGAAGAGATGAATAATAGCTCCATGTTTCTACTGTTACATCACCTTCATTGACTGAATCTCAAAATGCTTGAAACACATCAATTCATCATTCGAACTGAACTTCTGTTACTACATTTTATTGTCTCATTAGTATTTGAGGCAATTTACCCAAGTGTGGCAACCCACTGAATTTTTTTCCAATTTGATAAGTGAATTAGTATAAATGTTAATTTATCATTCACGTGTTTTTCAAGGATAATCTCCAACAGCAACAAATGATGGGCATGGCCTCCCAGACGGGAACCTCCCATTCCTCCCTGGCCACCACGCCTCCCTCCACAGTCCAACCTATGCGGCAGAGTTCTGTTGCTCCGCCTCCCACCCAGCGTGTCAAATCCCAGACCTCCCATCAGCTGTCCGTCAGTGCAGCTGCTGCACCCTCTGCTCCTGCAAAAACTAGGCCGCAAAGCGGAAACCTTCTCCAGTCGCCAGAATCCGGCTACGGCAGGCAGCATGGGCCCCGGCAGCTCTCCGTCAAAGACAACACTGCCCCGGGCCTGCCCCACCAGCAGAGCTCTGTCAGGGAAAGCCAGAGTCCACAGGGAACCACCAGTCAGAGCACTCAACAGTCACCACAGCAGCAGCCTCAGCAACAGCAGCACCTGCTCAAACCCACTATGAGCAAACAGGTAACTGCTGCACACTCTCCTAATATCTAACTTTCCTATTTTTTTTTTCTTTAGCACCTGTGCTCACAGCTATTTCTCAACAACAACGTGTAAAATGTCAGTGTTTAGCTTATCTAGGGGATAAAACTGACATTCAAGATTAAGAGCTTGGGAGCCACCAGGGCTCAGCCATGCTCAAAATGTATGAACTCGTGTAGCACTGAGGCATTTTGGGTAACATCGTGCACCAAATTTATGCAAGTGACTTTCACTCAATTAAAAATTCATGTTCTCATATTCAGTGTGCTGACCTTTCTTCCCAGGGTTCCCAGTCTCCATCTACCCTCAATCCCCCAACGCCAGCCAATGAGCGGACGGTGGCCTGGGTCTCCAACATGCCTCATCTGTCCGCTGACATTGAAAGTTCTCGGATTGACCGTGAGGAATTCAAACTTAAGGAGTACTCAAAAAGCATGGATGAGTCACGCATGGATAGGGTAGGTTTAATTTTTAACTATTTAATTAACATTTCAGTTGAAGTCAGAGGAACATTGAGTTATGTCTGTCATTTCTGAGCAGATGGCACTCAGATTTGATCTTGACACAGAAGTCCAGAGGTCTCAAACTGTGGGAAACAAAAGCCATGAGCCAAATGTTCAACTTGTTTGCATTCTTTTTCTTTTTCTGCAGTTTGGCATATTTACTGTACCTCATCCTTTATAAAGGCAGCCGGCCTAATTTTGAATATCTGGAGGTGGTTTCCAATGCTTTCATGAATGTGTTTAGAGAACTCAAATCCACCAGGCACTGCAGTGACCAAGAAAGCAAGGCATGTACGCACCAGCGTCGCAATAAACTGCTCTAATTTAGCATTCTTTTCACATCTCTACCTCAGGTACGGGAGTACGAGGAGGAGATCAACTCCCTGAAGGAGCGCTTGATGATGTCCCACAAAAAGCTGGAGGAGTATGAACGGAGGCTCCTCACGCAGGAGCAGCAGACCAATAAGATCCTCCTACAGTACCAGAATCGTCTCGAGGACAGTGAGAGGAGGCTACGGCAGCAGCAAGTGGAGAAAGACTCCCAAATTAAAGGAATAATTAGCAGGTAAATGGAAGCTGTTGTTGGGATGGAGGGAAAAGACTTGTGGTCTTGTATAAGGAGGCCATTGGTGGGCCATAGTCTTTCTTTTTCTTCTGTTACAGGGTTTTTGTGGAAAAAGGACCTTTTCTATAAAATTATGATTGCTAGCATTAATTAAAAAGACTTCTTATACTTCTGCGGAGGACTCCACAGTACGGCGTTAGCATATTGGATTCTGTTTAACAGGATGAAACATGAAAATGAAGCAGTTGTTACTGGCAATATATACATTGCACATCGGAATAAGACTCTATTTACCAGAGGTTGTTATCTTGAAAAGAATATTACAAGATAAGGAGATTGGTTTCCGTTTCATAAAGCACTGTAGCCTATGAGAAAGGATGGGAGCTTTATATTGAAAGCCAAAGCTGCAGACATGTAATGAGTGGCAAATTAAATAATAGACTGTAATACGGAAGACAAAGATCTTTATCTTAGATAAGCATCCAGGAGATGTTCCCGTGGTGGTTGTTTCTTCAGCTTAGTTAAGCTGGACAAAAGAGTCTTTGATTGTCCTCTGAGCTCTTGCCGTAGCAAATTTAAATGCGGTCATAACCTCACAACATGCTTTATTTGTTATTCAAGAGCATCATATTTGGACAACTGCAGAGAACTCCAGCTGAGCCCTAATTTCTCGAGTGCTTGTGCAAAATTGTAATGGGGCTTTTATTGTCAGTGCAGTCTTAACTTTTATTGATCACTCACAAATTAAGCAGTTCATGGAAAAAAGGGTTGAGTATTGATCGTGTCTCAGTTGTATTTTTCAGGCACAAAAACCAAATATTTGCTGGGTTTTAAGGACTTCGTGAGCATTTTACGTGTGACCGCATATTAGCAATGCTGCCCTGCATTTAATTTTGTTTTTATTTTTCAGTGAAAAGACACTTAAAACTACATGAAAATATTGCAGTATTTTTACATCTTATAATAGTCTGTGGTCTGCAACTGAAGGGTGGATAACTGTGACAGAGAATATTGCCACTTCTAATCCACTCCAGGAAAGAAGACTTGGAATGAAGACAGAGAGTCCTGCTCGTCTTTTATGGAAAAACATCTTAAAAGGCCTAACCTTGTATATAACCACCATTAAAACGTCCTCCTTTATCCTGCGCTGTCACACTCACCATCAGCTGTTTGTTTATGAACAAAGTTCTGGATTTTGGGATCATGCAGGATGATTCCAGTTAGCAGAATTTTCAAATGATTCTCCCACGAGATTGCACTGTAAAAGCACAAAAGGATGGGGAGTTGTAAAACTTCAGAAACATGTCTGCACTTTTTAAACCAACTCAAAGAATTGTTTTGGACCTTCGGGCACCGGACTATGGAAGACCATGGTTTAATATTAGCTCTTCCATTTTAAATCAAGGTGAACCATGTTCACTGAAGGACTGCTGATGGGTTTTTTTTTACCTCTCCAGAGTGAACATGGGGACTAATACCTCTTTTAACAACACATGATGTGAAATGAAGAGGGGTGAACATCAGAGACAAACCTGAATCAGTCAGTGAATGGTGAAGATTCAGGTATAAAGGCATAAATGAGCTATGCCCTATACTACAGAAACTTTGTCAGAGCACTTAAAGCAAAACCCTTGATTACTGCTCCCCTGAAGTTAAAGCTTAAGGAGAGTGCTGTACACATGAAGCACAACGTGCAGTTATTAGCTGCTGTTTTCAAGGCTTAAACTTGTAACTTTTGGGACCTTTATCATCTGACCACACAAGGATGAATTACAGTAAGTAGCAGATCTGGATGCTTCCGAGTCAATTTTACACACAATTCACTGAGCCAGCCCAGGTCATGCAGAGCATTGCAGATCTAATGCACACACACGAGCAATGCAAATAATGTAGAGGGCGTCCTGTTGATTGGACTTCAGAATATCAGTGAAATAACAAGTGCAACCATAGCCTTATGTTATGTTTCACCTTAAATTGAGTTTTATGTTCAATTTTCACATTCAGATATATAAACATATATATATATATATATATATATATACATATATATTATGTTGATGCAAAAGCAAGCTCAGGTTCTGCTAATGGAGCCCTTAGTTGTGACCTTAATTTCATGGCTCCTGTGTAGGCTTGGAAAAAAACCCAACTCTTTATCTGCAGACCTAAAATACTCAGCGTTATGTTTCAAGTTTGAGAGATATTTTTTTTCAGAGAAGCCTTAATGTTCTGTGCATAGAATTTGCTTTAAGCTCAGAGCAAATCCAACCTATGTCATTAGACCAGGTACACATTTTGTTCTCAACAATCTAATTTAAACCAAAGCCGAATATTGAGTTTTAGGTCATGCTAGGTTAAACACTGAATCCACTTTACCTGTAGCACTTGTATTTTTATTTTTTCTTTAGGGTAGTTATTCCATTAGTTGGCTACAGGCTCTCATATTTTTTTGTCAAAATACTTTAATTTTAAATATGAATGAAACTATTTATCTTCCCCAAGCTCTTTGCTGTGAACTGAAGAGATTTATATTGACGAGATGCATTGAATTTGCAGCAGAAAGGGGGGAGGGGACTTAATGGTCTTAATTGCACCTGTCATAGTAATAATCTATTTTAACTATAACCCATAGCATAGTAAATTCAGTAATGCAAGAGCCATAATAATAGTAGTATAAGAAATGTGATGTATATGAATTCTATTGAGAGTGAGATTACTATTTTAACCTTGCAATAGCTAACTTTTTAGCAGGAGAAGCGCAATAACAGATGCAGTATGTATCTGCGTGTGCTGTTTGTGCCGAATGCACATGCAGGATCCTGAGGAGGTGTATTGTATGCATCTTGTGTAGATAACGAAACAGTGACTTCCTGCCAAAATCTTTTACCAGGTGCCATCTGCAGTATCTAAACATACAAAATATAGACCTGGAATACTGTAAAATGCAAAACACCACAGAGACAACATGACGACAATGACGTGAGCTTTTGACAGCAGTATGTTCTGCAAAATGTGTTCTTAAATCCTAAGTTGGGGTTTTTTTCTATTGTTTATGGGTTGTTTTTTCTTTTTCTTTTTTTTTTTTTTTGATGACCTGTATGGTGCTTGTGAACTTATCTGCATTTTAAATGAAAGATTGAAATTTATATTATTTATTAATTAAAGCAAAACTGACTTTCTCATCTCTGTATGATTTTTGCTGTAAATGCTTGGTATGATTTTGTTTTTGACCTGCAGTCCGTCATTGGTGGTGTCCGGTGACGTGGTGATCAGAATAGTTGTTTAAGAGAGTTAGACTGTCATTTAACTTATGCACTTAAAATATGATTTAAGTATTAAAAGGAAAAAACATATTCTTTTCTATTTATTTTCCCTCTCCAGAGTCTTAGATAATATTCTGGTGTCAGTATACCTGCCTCTCTTTGTAGCAAGAATATATTGATAGGCTGTATAGATTGTACAACAGCAAAAATTATGTTTAAATCTTGCAAATGAATTCATAGTGGTGATGAGTTTTGGCTTGATGTGTGTGTGATTGACATGGCTTGTAGCAACAGCCAAGGGTTTTTGCTCACTTTTATATAGACCTGTGTCAAACAGTTGCGTTGTTTATTTTAAACAAATGCACTCAAAGAGGAATTTGGTTTAATGTGCATTTTAACTGCATCCATTTGGATTGCATAGTTTTTACATAAATAAACAATGTGATAAATTCGATGGGAGGCATATCCGTCAGTCAAATGTAAGTCAAACATACTGTTTTTTAAATGCATATTAACATGCTGTTCTGTACTGGGGACTTGGGTTGATTGCATGGTTGTTTTTGTATATTTAAAACACTTTTAGTTTGCTTGTTTCGTTTATGTTTGACTGACAAAAAGACATTGCTTTAATTTATGTTAAAATGATTTGTAATGTGCGATTAAAGTGCAGAGTAAGCTCAAATATGTCACGAGGTTGGGTTAAACTTGCTGTATCAACACAAATTAGATGTTATCAGGTAAGTTTACAAAAAATAGAGAGCATATCTGCAGCTGCTGTTTGACCCAGGTCTGTCTTTCCTTTTGCTTTTCATTAACTTTACATCCTATTTGACACCTTTTGTCTTTTGCCTTTTTCCTCTGTAGCAAAATATTCAGACTTTGTGACCTCATGTTGGTACATACACACATTGTTTTGACTAAATGTACGACTTGACCTCAAAAGCACACTACTTGAAGTACAACTGGATATATAAAGCTTAACTTCTTTTTTTTCCCTCTTCTTTTTGTAACATATCACCCACATGAATCATTGTCTGCCTTTTTGGAGTCATGTCAGAATCTTAATGCTGTATGCCCATGTTACATTCCATTGTTTTTTGGGACAGTGCTAATATTTCTGTGTGTGCTTATGATTGACTCTTTTCTTTTCCTCTTCTCTTCTTTTGTAAAAAAAAAAAACAAACTCTCAACATTGTACATTATTTATGGAATAAAACATCCAAACGCTTATGTTTGAAACTTCACCTGTGGATTTTCGTTCTTTATTGTCAAACACGTGCCTCTGTGTTCTTAATAAAGTGATATGGATGTGGTGGAGAGGACTAGCTTTGAGTGACACAGTACGACTTGATTTGTGGTGTATTTATTTCTGCATGGCGCCAATTAAATGTTCCTGTCAACTATTTGATTGGATTAGTGGCTTAATGAATGCACAAGTGACAATCTTCCACCTTGTTTTACTTTGACAAATTGACATGCGTTTGCAAGATTACTCAATAGTTGACTATTATAAAGGGATAACATTCCAACAGTCATGTTTCATGTTAAGAAAATAAAGGATGTTTATTCTTCTGCTGTCAGCTACGATTAAAAAAAATGTAAAACATGGAAAATCATGAAGGCAATGCATTGAAGTCTATGATGTTGAGAGGTCTTTCTTTATTCACGGTAACTTCTACTTGGCATTTACACCAAATGACAATATCCACAATCTAGCCAGTTGGCCAAGTAAGTGTAAGATAACGCTTTGAGAGAAATATCATTGAATGACTCTATCCCTGGCACTTGAATAATCATGAAAGCTGGGAAACCTGCACTGTTTGCTGGCTCATGAAAACTGCAGCCGGACTCTCGCTCGTATCTGCGAGCAGATTCTTTGAAATGATTAGTCAAAGGATTTTTCTGCCCGTGCCTTGGTCAGTCCATGTTACGCAAGATGGGAAATTCCCTGGGGATGATGGGGATCAGTTACTGAACATTCACGTCACATAACCGGGTGTAATTTTCCACTGTTGGCTGTAATTGCGCTTTGAAAACACCTTAAATTGGGAACAAATACTTTGATAAATCCCATGGGGACAAAACAAGGCTCCACCAGTGAAAATTGGCAGTGCCTCATAAAGCACGGCTTACGTTCCTGCTGCTCAGTGGCTCAAAAGATTGTGCTTCCTATCAGTATTTGAGATTTAGATTTGAGATACAGGAGATCAGCATCGTATCACTGTGATGTCGTTGAGCCAGATGTTGGAGATGCATCTGCTCAACATCTTGTTAAGTATCATTTTGAATTCATAATACTCCCTCTCCTTCTGTCACCCCCCCTTCCCTACTTTCTCTCTCCCCCTCTCTCTTTCTCTGCTTCCAAGACTCATGGCTGTGGAGGATGAGATAAGAGGAGGAGCCATCCTTGAGCCAAAAACCAGGATTTTCGCTGATCAGGTCTGTGAGATTGCTTCTTCTGTCGTCGAGTTCGTACGGTGGCCCGTGCTATCTTCTTTCTCCATCCTACCTCTCTTCCCCCCCCCCCCCCCCCTCCCTGTTATTGATATGATTTCGTTTGCTGTGTGTATGTGGTCCCTCTGATCTGCCTCTGCCTTGCCCTGTCCCTGACCTGTCCTGTTTGGGTTTGACTGCCATTCGTCTGCCAACATACGCGGGGGCTTTGAAGATGAAAGATGAAAGAATGCTGTTGTTTGTATTCTTAAGCTCAAGCTATCAAGATGTCTGACTCTAGCTGGGTTTGTGAACGTATCTGGGTTTGTGGTGATGTTGCCAGTTTTGTAGTTGCTTCTGTGAAACCTTTCTGCCGAGCATGTTGGGGTTAAAACTCCTGGTGGCTCCCTTTCGCACAGATTACTGAACAGCTGAAGCTCACGTCTTACTGTATTGTACGCTGCGTGATGGTGGTGCTGTGTCTTCGGGAGCTCTACTTCCTCAGTGCTTCTCATTTCATGCCCCAAACCCACCCCCTTTCCTTATCCTGCCATCCTGTCAAATTGAGCAAGCCCACCTTCAAGCATGAGTCATATGAGTTGATATATATATAACTCAAATGTAGAAATATTATTGGAACATGATCTTTGCTGTGTTGTTATCTTTAATGCTGTGACCTGTACAAGTTTTGCTGATTTAATTAAATGTAAATATATTGCTGTATAGCTTGTAAATTTGCCTCAGGGATCAATGTAATCACCTCAAGGAGATTACATCATAATTTGTCAACTTATCTCTCTTATAAATTAGATTCTATAGTAAATTTATCAATTAAGTGTAGCTGAGTAATATATATTAATACCTTATATGAAGTTGTATGACATGGTACATGCGTAGAACTTACCTTTTACACTTATTTACTTTGCAAGATTCAAGATTCAAGAGTGTTTCTTGTCATTTCGGATGCTATTTACAGAAGTACACAGGCTCAAATGAAATGTTTCTCAGCAGCCTCTATAGTGCAATAAAAATAAAATGCAATATTAGGTGTAAACAATCATATTCATTCAGTTAGCGGCAGTTCTTTCACAGAGAGGGATTAAATTAGATGAGATTTGAGACCAAGTAGGCTAATTCAGCCCCATAAAGGGCCCAGGAAATTTAAAAGTTGTTTTGTTACCATGCAAAATACTTTATATGTTAAATGTAATGGAGTGTGAAAAAGTAAAGATATTTTTTCATTGTAGTAGGTAAGTAAGTAAAATGTATTTATAAAGCAAATTTCACAGATAAAAATCTCAAAGTTCTGGCTTCAGCTGCTGTAGCAGTCATTGTCACGTCTGACACTGATTTGTATGGTTTCTGTGTTACTATGTCTAACGTAGCCGTGGCTTCACCCATGAACTCTGGTGTGACTCACGTAACCTGGAAATTATACCATGAAAAATATGAAGAATTGCGAATGTTGTGTCCCATTTGCAGCATACTCATTTGTGGAGCACTGAAATTGTCAAAATAAAAAAAAAACATAATTTATTAGTTTCCAAAAAGACATGAAATACACGAGAATATATTAAAAATAATTGGAGGATTGTGAGGTAGAAAATTTCATGAATTCTCAAATTTTAGTAATTTAACACAAGAGTTTTGTTGCTAATCCAACATGATAAGAACTATATAAGGCATTACAATTTCAGGTGCTGTACATATAAATTTAAATGCATTAAATTCTATTCTGATCATTGAATGAAGGAATAACTCTTTACTTGCCAATTTCCAAGTAATTTCCTTTCAATCAGTAACCCAACTTGACATGTTCCTTCATTCATTAGGTCATACTTTTGAATTGTCACTCATTTAACTGCATGAAAAATTATTTTTTAAAAATGCCTCATTGTAGGTTTCTAGTTGACCTTTCGAGGTGCAGAGAGTTGAAAATAATAATAAATTAATAATATGCCAAAAGAGAAGAGCTGACAGACGCTCCGAGTGTCACTCTGGTGGTCATGATTACAGCTGATGTGACCGTTATATGTTCTGAGAATGTACTGTATACAGCACAGTATTTCAATGTCTATATGGATTTATAAACCTGTGAGTTATATTTTCTGAGAATGTACTGTATACAGCACAGTATTTCAATGTCTATATGGATTTATAAACCTGTGAGTTTGGACTGGTGTTGGAGAAGTTATGTTTCATATAAACCAAATTTGGTGCCAGATGGATAACACTATTTAGAATTTGATTTACTGCAGATTTTTTAAAATATTAAGAAGGAAAACAAAGAAAGAAAAACCCAGGACTTTTAGGAGCACAATGAATCATGATAAGTCATGGTCTCTGTCAGCAGAAAAGATGTATTTTGCTAAAAGTACCAAATTATATTTCTGTAATCACAAGAAAAGTTTTCTTACAACTACAGAATTACAATCAAGCTGCAAAAGAGAAAAAAAAGGAAAGAAAGAAAAAATATGCAAACGTATTCATGTATTCAGCTCATTCAAATTTAAAAATTCTAATTTATCCTTATATTTAAACATTTACAGCGCTGCAAAAAAGTATCTATGCCCTTCTTAATTTCTTTTTTTTTGTCACACTTACATATTTCAGAGAATCATATATTAGAATGCAATAGAATAGAATAGCCCTTTATTGTCATTGTACAACGGAATTATGGCTGCTCCATGGCAACTGTGCAGGAATAATATATAAATAGTAAGACAACCGGAATAAATAACAAACAGGTGAAATCTTTCCAAACTACAGGAATATATACAAAGTGCTTGGAAGTAGTGCAGAGGACTTGAGTATAAGTACATATGTGAGTGGCCTGAGTGATGGGGGTTACTCAGACCATGGCTCACCGTGGGGTGTGGGGGGGATAGTGTTTGTTGACAGGGGAAGAGGCTGTTTCGTGGTCTGGACGTGTGGTACTGACCAGGGAACAGCAGGTCAAACAGGTGGTGGGTGGGGTGCAAGGAGTCCTGTGATGGCCCTGGTTTACCTGAGGCAGGAGGATCTGGCGATGGCCTCCAGGGGTAGTAGAGGGCAGCCAATGATTTTTGGGGGAGCGGTGTTAATAACCCTCTGCACAGCCTGCCTGTTCTCAGTCATGGCCCCTGTATACCAAACACCCAGGCAGGAGGAGAGGGTCCAGGTGAGATCAGCAGAGATGTGGGCGCCCAGGAGAATAATTCCAGCTGTTCTCCATTTATAATCAGGGGCGAGTGGACCTGTCTGTGCCTCCTGTCCATTATGAGTCCTTTGGTTTTAAGGACATTCAGCTTCAAGTTCTCTAACTCTGCCCTGTACGCTGTCTCATCTGCATCAGAGATGAGCCCAACCACAGCGTCATCAGCATACTTGACAATGACATTGGTTGGGTCGGTTTGGTGTACAGTCATAGGTGTACGCAGGGTGTACGTGTACACCTAGGTGTACACCTATGGGCTGAGAGCTGGTGCTGAGTGACAGTGAGAGCAGAGGTGGTGGCTGAATCTAAACCTAATAACTTGTTGTCCCATCCTTGGCAGCAAGAACTCCAATGTGATAATTGACAATGAGTCTTTCACATCACTTGGAGGAAGTTTGGTCCACTGTTCTTTGCAGAATTGTTTTAATTGAGCCACAATGGGGGGTGTCCAGCATGAATGGACTGTGCACGGACATAACAAAGTATCTTAATCTGATTTAAGTTCTGACTTTGACTAGACAAACTCCAAACCTTTTGGGATAATTTTCCTGTTGCATAACCCAAGTGTGTTTGAGTTTCAGGGCCTGAACTTACCAATGCGAGTCACAACTTCCAAAACATTAAACCTTTGTCTCGTCAGTCTACAGAATATTTCCCCAAAAGTCTTCTTTTTGGTCAGCAGTGGTTTTTTCCTTGGAATTCTCCCATTTTTGTCCAGTTTCTTGCTTATTGTTGAATCATTGCCTCAACTGAGGCAAGTGAGGCCTGCAGTTCTTCACATGTTGTTCTGGGTCCTCCTGAATGAGTCATCACACTCTTGGAGTAATTTTAGAAGGCCAGACACTACGGCAAGGCTCTCCACTGTTCCAAAAATGATGTATTTGTGGATAATGACTCTCACCATGGTGCACTGACAAAAATATTGGGTCAGGCCTTTTAATCTTTAAATTCAGGCGTTTACAGTCGCATTTTAATGGGTGTATAAAATCAAATGCAGTGTGCCTTTGAAAATACTTGTAAAACAATGGGTCGTTCTAAAGAGCTCACTGAGTCTGAGCGTCAGTTCATAAATTTTCTTCCCTTCTAAATATTCCAAAATCAACTGTAAGTGGTATTATTACAAAGCTGAAGTGTTTAGGAACAACAGCAACTCAGGTAAAAAGTATCGGTGTAAAGTTACAGAGTGGGATTGACAAGTGCTGAGGTCCACAGTGTGTAAAAGTTGCCTGCACTAACTGCAGAGCTCCAGACCTTCTCTGACATTAACATCAGCATGAAAAATGTGAGCCAGGAGCTTCATGAGATGAGTTTTTACGTCCAAGCAACTCCTGTAGATATAGCTGACCCAGTAATTTTGTCAATTTAGTGTATCTGTAAAGTTAAACCATTCGGACAGCATTAATGTTTTCAGCTACAAGCTAATGTCAGCATATCAGTGATGATTATAATAATAAAGCTAGGCTGGGGTGATGATTTCTTTCTTCACCGTGTTAGCGTGTGTTATGTAAATGAAAGATGAGGAAAGTTTAATCTGATAAATTATGTAATATCCAGGTTTCTATTGTACCTTTGTAATTTCAAAGATGATAATCCCCCAGTTTATGTTAATGTGCTGTACATGGCTGAAACCTGGGAAAATGTGATGTGACAAGGAAGATAATGCTGCAATGTTCCTTTAATGTGCACCGCTCGAAGCTAAAACAGCCATTACTGTGAGTGAGCATTTTGTTGGGCTGTTTTGTCAGAAGTTAGTATTTAGTTTTCTATTTCAGCTTTAGGCACTCGTGCTTGTCACCTCAGCATTTAAGATGAGCAGACAGTTCAGTCCAGTGTGATAACTTTCACTTTTAATGTGTGGCGCACACGCAGCAGCTGAGAGTGTGGGGTGGGAGAGTAAATTAATAGGGAGTGAGAAGGGGGATGAGCCATGGTGCTGTTGTTTCCTCAGGCCACTGCTACCATCTTCCAAAACAACACTCCACACTTAATTAGACCTCACATAATATCACAGGTGCAGAATGCCATAATCCTTTCCACAAGAGTGTCCTAATGCCTACAAAAAGAAAAGGAAAAAAAACACTCCAAGAAGATTTGATTTAAACAATCGAGAGATTCCTCTCTCTCTCTTTTTTTAATCTTACACTTAACACACATTTTAAATGCTTTTTTTTTTTGCCTAATGTAAACGGTGACTTTAAATTTTAGGTCCTTTTTTGCGCCTGTGCAGTGGTTACTGCTAGGAAGCTCACAACTCTTTTGTCAGTTTTAACAAAAATCAAATTAATTCATAATGAAATTGAACATTGAGTCAGTTATAATGTTTTTATTTGTGGGTAAATCTCCTCCATAAACATGCATTGGGACACAGAGCTGCCCTGATACAATAAAGAGAAGACGATTCAGTTGTAAGGTAAAGTAAAGCAGTTAGGGAACAGCAAACGGGGAACTAAAACACTGCAACACATGTGAAGGGAAAACACATTTTTAGAACCTGAAAGTATTCCACCTGTAACTCCACCTGGAAAAGCCACACCCATTAAGGTTATTACCTTAATTTACAGAGGTAATAACATTGTCTTGTAACTTGAAACATTCACAGTTTGTCTTTGACAGTGTTGGACTGATCATTTGTAGATTTTTCAGGTTTTTCTAAACCTTTCTTTTGATCAGTTATCAGCATTCAAAGAGAAAAATACTTCCTGAGGTTGTAGTTACATTAATCACATCAGTGTCTCCTTCATTTAAGATTTATTTCCTTTCCCTGTGCTCATTTCTTGCAACTTTGAGTTTCAGCGAGGTGTGTGTGTGTGTGTGTGTTAGAGTAAATTTGTTTAAAAAAGTATATTCTTGGTTGTTTCTGTGTTTTTTTGCATATGGTGTTGATGTAACTGGTTCTTTCTGGGTTTTCAAAGTGTGTATATATATTTCATAACATTGATAACTGCATGTTTGATATAAGCATGTTCTTTATGCTGTCTTCTTACCTTTCTGAACCAGGAAACATGAAACATTCGGCTGCTTTCAGATGCAGATGGCGTTTGCGGAGCACGATTTAACGCCTTTTTCTTTCTTATCCTACAAGCATGATTTCTGATACACTGCATGGCATGCTGCTCTAATGCTTTCAGGCTGTTGCGTGTCTGACACTGCTGTGTGTCTCTGGTTGCCATTATATATGTAAATATGCCTTAGGAAGCATTTTATATGTATATTTATGTTCTTGTTCTCTGTTCATGTTGTGTTGTGCACCTTGTATGTATTGTTTGGGTGGCTGTTGATTTCCTCTACCCTCACCGTCCTTCTGGACCCTCCCCACTTGCGCACAAGTCGTCCCTCATTTTATTTATTTTCGCAATCAGTTTTCTCTTCCTGCCTCCTGCTTTTAGTCCTCCTCTGCTTTCCTTTTTCCTCTCATCTCCTCTCCTCTCGTTTCCTCTCCTCTCCTCCTATGTTGATGAGATACGGTGATTTCTCTTAGGGGAGGCGTCAGTCCATCCTAGTGCAGCCCCGTCTTGCGCCTGTCCCACCCCGAGTATCCAGGTAATAAACAAGCCGGCAAACTCTCACTCTCCATCCATAACTGCTGCCTCTTTTCCACTTCTACTGTTCTCTATGTGCGTCCCTGTCCTTATACAGCATCCTGTGAACTCACTGCAGGCCCACACACTGACAGGCCCACTTTGCTCTCCCATTTATCTTCTCATAAAAAGGAGGACTGTCACAGAATGTCTGGACAGAGATGACTGATGTTTCGTAGGGGCACACCTGTGTGTTAGGGTGACAACAAAATAATGTCAAATTTTTAAAAGTGAGCAAAACAACTCAGCAGTTAGTCGTGTTCATCTAAATCTTATCTGCACTCTCCTGCCCATAAATCATGTACTGCAATATCAGTAACTGCACACAGTACCAGGCTGACCTGTGAACATTATGCCCCATGATAATATGTCCTAGAGAGGCAGAATTTTAAATGTGGCTCAATAAAAAATTGATAGGAACACACCATCCTGAGCAGAGGGCATGCTTTAAAAAAAACAAAAGGATATCTTTTATTGATAAGACAAACTGAGGGCTTTCACGACCACCACTGTGTGAATTAGCTGTTCCAGTCATCAGGCAGAGTGGCTCGCTTATGTTCAGCTAACTTAACGTCTTAGTCCAGTTACACTTGAAGGTGATGTTCTAAGCAGTAACACACAGCTGAAGCCCTTAAAGTCGGGAATGATCATGACTCTATTCAGCAGGTTTTCAAAATTTAATTAAAACACCCAAAATGTTTTTTGGCAGAAAACCAGTTCCAGCTAAAAGCTTAGATTTTATTGTCTCTGTTCAAAAGCTTCAAATTACTGTTGGTGAAACAGAAAATCAATTTGATTTTAAAACGAGTCCAGGATTCACTTTGAACATGAAATTGTATTCATAAATTTAATAACTATTCATTTTGAATTGGCTACTGCTCCAATTTGTACATCCGATTGGCTCTTTTTGCAAGGCTGCACTGCGTCCACCTACCAATATAAGAAAAATTTCATTAAGTGATGGTCTTATATGATTAATACTTTAACCTAAAGGATAACACATGCTTATGAAATCTCCAGTGACAATGTGAAGTCTGCAGCCTCACGTTCTCTGCTGCAGGGATAAAGGCTGGGTTTTTTAGGCCAACTGAAAAAAACAGCAAAAATTAAAGTTTTTAATACTCACATTTTGTTGTGCAAGATAATATCAACATATTTATACTGCTTTTGTGATTTTTGTAAGTATATGTAATCACAGCGGTATAGGCATTTGTTAGCAAATGTTTTCTTTGGGGCAAATAAAGGCTTCAGGGGTATTTACTTATATATTTATGGTACAGGGTAAAAGTCGTGAGCCACCTTGCATTTCTTTAAATTTTGTTATGAAAATAGGAAAAGGATGCAGTGTGTGACAGGATAAAGGACCCACACATGCAGTGATGTATTGATACATGCAAAGATACATGGAAATTCAATAAGTAAGGCAGAAATAACTGTGCAATTCTAAAAAGCTTCAGAGTCAAAATGACCACCTTTATTTTTTAGCACAGCCTAAAGCTCTAGCACAGCTTTGAGGTAATGTTGTTGTCATTTCTTTAAGCAGTCTGCAGGAATAGTTCTGCAAGCTTCTTGAAGGACATTCAAAGGCCTTCTTTGGATGTTGGCTGCCTTTTCTTCTGTTCTCTGTTAAGATGACCCCAAACTGCTTCAATAATTTTGAGGTTCAGTCTCTGGGGAGGCCAGTCCATGACTGATACTTTTCCACTAACGAGGGGTGGTTCAAGCCTTTTGTAGCAATATTAATATCAAGAATACATAAACAGAGGCACAGTCGAATGAGAACAAAGAAATGCAGAAATTCTAACTATAACTCATTCCTGTGAAACTATGTGAAAATGCTGTGGGGGATTTTTGTTGCAGTGACCAGCTAGAACAACTGACAGCAAGGTACTGCAGTTTAAAAAAGATTTTTTACCATACCATCACACGTTGTTAGCATTTTATCCTTATATGATTTGAGAAGCAGGTTTTCACAATGTTTTCTAATGAGAAACCTGTGCTCACTATATTCCTTCATTAGCTTTTTTCATGAAAAACTACTTTATTTTGCTGCATTTCCTGCTATTAACAACTTTACTTACACTTGAGGCACCTATAGTAGAATTGTAAAGGTCTATTTATTAGCTACAACACTGCTAACATTTCATTAGTTAGCAAACAAAGGCAGACATCCAAAAGCTAGCAGAACAGGATGTTTTCATTGCTTTCATTTCATTACTTTTAGAACTTTCTTCTGAGACATGGTTTACATTTTAATCCAAGCCATAATCTTGCCTTGGAATAGAATGTAAATCAACCTCACCAACTAGTTTTGCTGCTCAAACCTAACCAACCTGCAAGCTGAGAATAACATAAAAGAAAGGAAATATTTCTGTCAGAAGGCTTTCTGGCAGGGAGCCCTGAAGGCAAACCTGTCCTGCTGCCGATTTATGCTGAAAGATGTATTTTATTTGTATGTGTTTTTACATGCACAGCTGCAGCTTTAAATTCTCTTTACTCTGACAGATGACAAAATGTGTCATTTTTACACAGCGCCATGATTGGCACTGTGTGAAGTGAGCTTCTCATCCACAACACACACACATAAAAATGACATTTTCTTTGTTTTGTCAGGCTGAATGAGGAGGTAACCCGCTGTGCTTTTTATTGTCACCCTTCCAACACACTAACGTGTCTCCTTTTATCCACTGCTAACTTGGAAATATTCTGTGATAGACCTCCTGGATGTTTACTTGAATTAGATGAGACAGAACTGAGACTGCTTTTTCTCTTTATGTTGACAAATAAGCATTCGACATCCCCTGACAAAAATCTAAAGAAATACTGCCGTAGCTTTTTTAATATCATTTCAAATTCTCTGTGTGTGACTGTTGTTGCTCTCTGCAGATGAAAATGTCATCGCTTGTTCACACATAAGATTCAGTCACAACCAGCAATCCACAGACATGCCAACATTATTATGCACAAATTAATTTCAAGTCATATACGGAGAACTCTCTACTTTGCATTGAATCAGCTGCTGAAATGCAGAGAAATTCAGCAATCAATGGAAATCATTGATTTTTACTCTCTGCTGCTTTTAATATGTTGGCATTTGCAAAATTCCACTTCTCATTACATATAACGGTAATTTTTCTTTGGCTTTAATTAAACTAAAGTCAGTTTTAAGGAAGTATTTCCATAATTATCAGCTACTTACAAACAGCATACGTTTCATATCTTCTTAACGTTCTTTTGATGATGTTTTTAGTCAATAGAAGTTGACTAACAGATATCTAAAAGTATCTTTAAAACAAGTTTGAATGCAAAGAAATTGTAGAAGTAGCTGCAATAATTCCAGACTTTAGATTTGTGAGCAAGAAACTGAATATTTGCAACTGTTTTCAGCTTACAAAAGCAGACTGAAAACACGGCTTCTCAAGGCTTTACCATTCTTGCTTATAAATCAGTCTGAAAGTAAATGAAATATTAGTGTTATTCTCTTTTATTGCCTTTTTTTTCTTCAAACGTGCCATATTTTAGCACCACTTTAAATTCACATTTTCCATTCAGATTTCCATCCCTCCTGCCACGCCCTATGACAAACGACACGATTTATGTGAAATCTCCGTATCTGACCCAGTCCTTCCCTGAAGAACACTGATTATTGTGCACATGTTTTGTGTTGTGTTCTGTGTCTTTCAGTGAATCCGTGTTTTTCCTGATATGTATGTGTTTCTGTATGTGTTTGGCACCTGGGCGTATTGTTTGTCCGAATGGTGGCGTAGGTCAGCTGTTATTGTGCGTCTTTTTATGTGCGACATGCATACCGTGTTCTTGCTTTTTGCTGTTTTCTTTTTGTACTTTCTATCAAAGCAGAAGCTCAATACCCATCAAGCTAGGCTTTTCAAGACTTGCAGCCCTCTTTTTACGTTTTTTTTACCCATATATAGAGTGATAAAACCAGCACGTACAGCAGGTATTTAGTCTGAAATGTGAAGGTGAGAAAGATTTCACAGTTTGTTGTAGACATTCACGTTCCAAATTGGAGTGATTGGAGATTGGAGGAGATGGGTAAGAATTTGTGTGTGTGTGTGTGTGTGTGATAATTTATTTTCTGCATCATTTACAGTACACTTAACATTTCCACTAAGTGTTTTGTGTTTCTGTCTCCAATACTGCAATTTTCATTAGCATACAAAAACACACAGTCACACCAAGCTGTAATTGAATGCACCACGTAATCAAACACTACAGCCCACAAAGTGAAGCAAGTTTGGTAAGTTAAAAAGGATGTCAGTAAACATTTTGCCATGTCTTTGTTCAGCTGCCTGATTTCCCAGTTTAATAGGCATGTGTACTGGACTACACATGGATATTAAACAACACTGTTGGTTGTGTTGGAGACTAATAAAACAAGTGCTATAGTGGAGTCATGTTACTGGCATCCTGTAACTGTCTGTAACCATAGTAGATTTTAGCTGTTCATAGCACCAGTTAGCAACTGAAAGTGTTTGCATTCATTTTGGTTCTGATTGAGAAGAGAAAAGGCCCGCCAATTCACATCTAATTCTGGGGTAATTTTTTTTAAATTATTATTTCTTCTTTTTACTCTTTTTAACTGAAATGGAGACACCTCACAGCGGACACACCCATCAGACACAGTTTAAGCGAAGATTATTTGCTTTTGATGCTTTTGATTCATTTTCTCTACTGGATGCAGACCAAACTATCTCTCCTCCTTCCTGTCTTCCCCTCTACAGCACTTCATCCCATTCACATTACAGTGTTTCATACTTCTTGTGTGTGAGCATTAAAGTGGTTTTTACTGTCACATGTATAATATGTGAACATTTTCCTGTTTGATATAAAGTTAAATTACTGCACAGATCTTCGAGCTCTTTTAGATGCTTGCTGCACTCGTCCTACACTGTCACTGAATCTTTGTAATTATGTCTAGACACCACACAGCAAATGTGTCAGGCACCATAAATCGAGTGCAATTATTTCAAGAGGTTTCTACCCAGGTCTGATGTTAAAACTGTGAATTCCAGCTTTCAAAATGCTTCTGTATTCAAATCATCTTGAAGTCGTGCATTGTTACATTAAGCAGCAGTATGAATAGAGTCATCATAGTTGTCTATTGGCATAATAACCCAATTGTTTTCTCTTCCCACTGCTCTTAGACATCAGTGAACAAGACTGGAAGTGCAGGCTTACAAACAGACCTTGATATAAACTAATAAAACTCTAGTATTGCATTGCTGTTATTTCGCTCTAATGTAAGTAAAAAACAAAAGTAAAACCAAACTTTGTTTGAATGTCTAATCAAAAGCTCCAACCCAGGAGGAACATCCCGCTGCGGTGATCAGTGGCTTTGGGTTGGATGTTTTGGTTGGTGAATTTGACAGAGGTTTGGATTTCATGTCAGACTCTTTAAGACTTGCTTTTTAAAGTTGCTGCTGACCTCTATGTGTCTTGACAGTTTTGCATGTTTTGCGTAACATGTTATGCTACAGCGAGTGCTGTTAAGCTTATTTTCAAGCCATAAGACTAGCGCTCTTTTTCAGTCTGTAATTTAAAATATTTTCAGCTGCTCAAGCACGCGCTTTTACTTTGAAAATTAGTGGTTATTGAGCATTATTTGTACTCACTGTCAGAAGATGACTCACTTGACTTCTTGACTTTGCCTGACACCTGACAAACACCTACTCATGCCAAGAGGATCAGGATCCTTTGACCTCAAGATTTTTAATTCCCCTTCATCTCCTCTTTACCTGTGTCCCTTTTCTTGTGCTACCATTTCTATTGGTGTGCGTCACGCATCAACCTCGTAACTCATTGGGCTCTTTCTCTCCTCTCTCTGTGTCTCTCCTTCTTTATGTGTGGTTCTTCCAATCCCTTGTCACGCGTCTGTTATTTTCCAAATGCACCTTCGCTTTGCTTTGACCATTGCCTTTACATGTATCCATTCCATCTGGTTATTTCTGTTTTTCGCTGTTGATGTTTTTCCCTTCAAATCATGTCCTTCTCTGGTGATTTTTCTCTTTTATCCTCTTTCCATCCTTATCTCACTGCTATTCCTTTCTCCCACACTTTCACACCTCTTCAACGTGTATTTTTTCCCTTTACATGTCTGCCTTGATTGGACATCTCCTATTGCAACTCCTCACATCCCTCCCATCTTTCATTGAATGGCCTCTCTCCTACGACCATTTCTCCCTGCTCCCACTCCTCTTTCCCCTCCCTTCTCTCTCTATCTCGCTAGGAGGACCAGCTTTCCTCCCTGGGTTCTGCAGACCCCGGTGTGAAAACTGAAGGTGGAGGGGGAGGTGGAGGAGGTGGAGCAGTAACCAACGATCAAGGCCTCAGAGTCTCTTCCTCGGGCATTTCCTCTGTCAGCTCGCCCCACAATGGAGTCCTCCCTCAAACCATAGATCCTCCCTCTCTACCCGCTCCTCATCAACATCCTAGTCAGAATGGAGAGCTCCGTGGCAGCCAAACATCTTCCCCAATGACAACCTCACAGACAACTGGAACTACAGCAGCAGCAACTACAGGCATAGCAGAAGAAGGGGGAGTAGGTCAAACACAGCACTGAGCCAAATCAGAGAGAGATGACCCAAAGGAAAACACCACCCCTGCCCTTTCCCCATTTAGCAAGACAGTTCTTTGAAAAGAAATCACCTTTTATGTTCTTATTGCCCAGGCAAGAGAGAGAAGAAAAGCGAGCAGGAGACGAGTAGTAATCATACAGCTACTGTACAGTGCTTAACACATTAACACACAACATAAAGGGCTCTTCAATGGACATTTGTTCTCTTGATGCTCACATGGAGCTTCAGATAGTATCAGTCTTGCAGGACAAGACAATGATACCTTACGTACTTTGAATCTGTCAAACAAAGCATTAACATGCATACCAAGATATGTGAATATGTGCTCCGTGCACTCATCGCCTGTCTTTGATTCCACTAGAAACAAACATGTAAGGATCAAGAACTATAGAATGTCTTGCACCCCAAAGACTTCATAGTAGCCATTAGCAAAGAAGTGCTAGAAGCTAGAAGCTAGCTTACAGTAACCCTTGACTCCCATGGATGTAGATGCATTAATATATCCTGAACACGCCAGGCTACAGTTTGTTTTAGTAGGAATGTGGCAGTGTGGTCTGGCTTTCATAGTGCCTTTGAGTGTTTTTCCAACAGGGTTTTACAATACAGTTAACAGACGGCGATCAAGTTGGCTTTGCAAGTAAGGGAAACAATATATGGGCCGAAAACAGAGATTCAAAGACACAAGATCAAGCATCATAGCGGTTTGAGTGATGAGAGACATTTCTGGGAACTTCTTTCTTCTTTTCAATCTAAGGGACGTCTTGTTTTTGGACTGAGCTCGTGCAGTTTTTCTCTTCTCAATCTCAGAACCGATTTGTGATAAACTGGTGCTAAACAGAAACAAATGGTGCCATTTTCCAAGTCAGCTGTCTGTGTCTGCCATAGCACTGCCTCTTTCATGGTTCACTCACTGTCTTTTCTCTCTCTCTCTTCTGCAGTTTGTCTTTGACAGGACTTTTTTTCCCCCTCCCAATATGTTCCGTGTGCGTCCGTCTTTGTTCTTTGTGCATCATGTTGTGTTATGCTTAAACGGGGGTGTTGGGGTTTCCATATCTGTTTTTGGGTTTTTTTGCACTCCTCCAATCTCTGATTTTAATCACATTTAATAAAAGCAGCTCCCAGGCTCAGAATTGATGGATCAACTATTGCACTTTTGCCTCCAAAGGCTATCTGTAGTTTACAACTAGCACTAGTAATTTTAATACTTTGAAAGACAGGGATGAATGAAGTGTATTCAGTGTTTGTTTGTTTTTCTTTCACTTAAATTATGTTGATTCTTTGTGTTTTTCTAGAAGATGATTATTTTGCTTATTTCAGACACAGCCTTTAATAATTTATCTTGCAATTTTCACCAAAACAAATAAATAGTAAAAACAGGTTTGTAGTTGGTTTGAGCATACACTACATTTTACCCCATTTTTACTTTCAAATTTGCCAAACACAAAGAGGATTTTGTTTCCTTACAAATATCTGTGAAAAGACCATTTCTAGGTTTGCTAAGCCTGCCGTTAAGTGCCTGGGATAGATGCATTGAGTATCCTTTGGCCAGTAGACTAGCTAGTCATCAACCAAATGCACCTTATAAAGCCTTGCGTAACACAATAAAATAAATTATATCCCTGATTCTACAAATTATTATATATTATATTATCTTATATATTACTGTGTGTAGTTTGCTTAACTTGAGGTTTCTTTTTTTAAATGAAAAGAGACCTGTTGTTGAAAACAAAGCAAAAAAAAAAAAAAAAATTTAGACAATTGTTTGATGTACTTTGCAAATGAACTCATGATTTGATTTCTCATGTGTCCAATGCTGAAAACACATCTTTGAAATGTTTGCAACATGTATCCATATTCCTTCATTTTGTCTATGAACTGTCTGCTGTAAGGTTTGTCTCGATGTGAATTTGTTTTTGTCTTTGTAGCCTCACACACCGGTGTCGCTCTGCAACAACTTGGCTTGTTTTAAAGTTCAAGAAGTGTTTCACATCAGCCATTTTTCACTTTAGACAGACCACAACATTTTTGTTTTTGCCGTGTCAAAGGTCAAAATGGCCTGCAGTGGTTAAGCTTAGATTAGACTTCTAATGATAGTGAATGTTGAACCACCAAATGTTTATAATGCTAGCAGTCTTATGCAGGGAAAGATTGTCTATTTAGGGCTACTTCTTTCTTGTGAATTTACTTGTGTGGTGAATGTTGGATTCAAAGCGGGCTAGGTTATGAACATCAGTGTCTTTTCTGAGACGTGATATGATCCGTGATTGAGAAATTAACATTGCTGTGAAAATACCTCAGTGACTCAGGTAAACAAGCAGTTGCCTCAGAGCTGAACACAAAAACTATAGAAAATAAAAAGAGACGAGTCCAGCTTTGGAAAGACTGCCACCATGCAGATACTCGGTCAATAGCTATGCTTTAATAGCACCTGATCAAGCACCCTCCCCCGTTTCTTCTCTCTCTCTGTCTCCCTTTTTTCTCCCCCAGCCACTCTCAAAGCTTCATCGAGGACAATGTGGAACCTAATTGGCTGATGCACCATCGGCAGTCTGCAGGGTGGCATGGCCAAATGTCCAGAGCCCTCTCTCGTGACGCGATTGGCTGACAAAGGGAGAACTTGGGGCACTGGTCCCATTCTCTTTGCTCAAAGGATGGTGCAGAGCCCCAGCGGACCATGTAAGGAAATGCTGGGTTTTTTTGGCTTTTTTGTTTTCACTTTACTGGGCCCTCTCTCTCTGATTTGATAACAGGATTTTTTTTAATATGTTTGATGCCTCATGGTTGGATCTACATTTGACTTACAAACAAAAGGTAGGCTGGACAGATATTGTTGTTGTCAGCCTGCCGAGCATGCAAAGAACAGCTATGCAGTCTGATCAATCAGCAGAACGGAGGAACACAAAAGCCAAGGAAGGCGCGATGCTCAAAGTGAGAGAGAGGGGTGGGTAAGATGTATTTCAAAGGTGCTTGACTTCTCTTAAAATTTTCAGTCCAAGCTGATTTGCTTTCATAGCATTTATTTGCCTCTCTCTCTCTATCTATCTCTCTTGTAGTCTTTTCAAATTACCCCTTGATTCCTCTTCATCTATTCACTCTTTATGCATCTAGGATTTTAAAAAGCATCATTTAACCACTTCAGTCTTACTTCGTTCTAGACACACTTGATCTTTTTCTCTCCTCGTAGTTTTTAGCTCTTCCGTTTGAATCTCGTTCAGCGTTTGATTTTAAAGGAACCTAAATATGCACAGCCTAATTCATAACGTAAAACCGCTTCTAAACAATACTCTTGCTTCAGTGAAGACTTTGAAAAGCCGGACAGAATGTTATTATTTATATTTCTATGATGAAACTGCTTATTCTTACAATTAAAGAAAAACTCTTCGTTTAAAATCTTCCGGAGGAGATATTTATTTCTTGATATAGATAGATGCCTCTATCTAATGGAAGTTCATAAATAACCCATTTTATATGAACCGAGTTTCTTACTGAGACAATCTTTTGGAAAGAAGAGTTGCCCCAAAAGACTGCAGCGAAAGGGATGAACTCGTGTTTCACCTACTCCCCTTACGACAGTTTGCACGTTGCTGACACCTGATCCCTCCTTGCTCTTGGTTATTATTGTTCAAAAGCGAAATAAAGTGGACAGATGTCGCCATGGAGCTCTCCATATACGGACGATGTGAAATTGATTGGATAAGGACATTCTTACAGCTATCGTTTTGTACTCCACTTCGACTACCTGTCTGTAGAGTTTTAACCAAGCAGAGGATGAACTCTTGGTTTCAGTGTGGCCACATTTCTGCAGTCAAATTGCTGTAAAACTCCCCGTTTTCTTTCTATGGATGGACTCCACTGACACCAATCTGAGTTGAAATCCCTGCCATTTCCACTTTTGACTGAAACGAGAGAGAGACATGTTAGAGGTCCTGCTGAAACGAGTGAATGTGTTTGTATATAAGTGTGTGTACTGGCTCAATCTTTGTGTATATACTGGATACATGTGTATATATGGTATGTCTATGTGTATATACAGTTTGTTTGTATATGCAGAGTGTACAGCTATTTTTTCCTCTAATGTTTCTCTCTCTTTCTATGAATAGGTCTTCTCAAGTTACCAATATTGAGGCATGGAAAGGTTTTTACATGTACTGACAGCTATCAGAGGCACTTTCTGTGCAGACTTAGAATATCAGCAAGGTCTGTCACTTCTAGCTGCATTCTTGAAGCTCTCATACAAGAAGTAACTCACGTAATATTAAGCTTGCACTCATTTTCTGACCAACTAAAAAAGCTTTTCTAAGTAGATTTGGGTGACCAAGCAATGTTTGTACATATATAGACTTAGACCTTTTTTGCCCCCCAGAAACCTCCATTTGCATTTCTTTAGGGGGCAGGGATAGCTCAGTAGGTAAAGTGGTCGCCCCATGATCGGAAGGTCGGCGGTTCGAATCCACTTAACGGCTACCCTGAGGTACCCCTGAGCAAGGTACCGTCCCTACACACTGCTCCCCGGGCGCCTGCTTAGTGGGCTGCCCACTGCTTCACTGAGTGAATGGGTCAAATGCAGAGAAAAACAAGTAATTTCCCCATGGGGATCAATAAAGTATCCATTATTATTATTATTATTTAAAAATTCTCAACCTCTTTTGAGTTCTTGCGTATCTGGCGTTCACTTATATGTTTGCAGCGGTTGTCATTCAGAGCTATATATTTATTCAGACAACCCTTATATATTTCTTGAAATTTTGTTCCCCAAATTCTGCTTCTCATGGAACCGTCTAACCTTTTTGTGCGGCTAGACTGGCAAACCCTTCCATGAAAGTCTACTGTCATTACTCACCATTGCTCGTTTTTGTATAGGTCCTTACTAAATAAGTGTGCCTCCTCCCCCTTATACTCTTACTAACCTTAGATCCGTTACCTCCGCTGATCGCTCATCTCCATTACCCTTTGACAAGCCATAGCCCCCACCCTCCCTGAAAGCTCCTCTATTGTTGTTATGACAGGACAGACATTTGGGGATTTTCTGTATATTAATGGAAGAGTGGTGTTGAAGAGTGTATTGCAGTTGTATATGGATTTGTTATGAATGTGGATATTCTGATCATTGAATTATTATTGTAATAATGATAATAATTATTGCCTCTTTGATTTTGTTGATTAATTCCTTTGATCCAGTTGATGAAGATGCCATTGTTCCTTTTTTCCTTTCTCTTTTTTTTTTTGGAATACACCGGAATTTATATTTTTCGGGTGGGTGATTCTGGAGATAGAAATACGTAAATAAATTAATAAATAAACAAATAATTAAATTCTTAACTTTGTGTGGAAATGTGTGTTCTACCTTTCTGGACCAACTCTGGATGATTTCAGAGAATGTAGAAAGTAGAAAACTTTTTTCTTTATTTGCATATCCAAAGTTTAATCAACCTTATTCCTCTTTTTTTTTTTTCAAATGCACATGAACAAGAGTTTTTGGGCCTTTTTGTTACTCTGATGACTCAGACACACTGGAGCCAGATAGTATTAGGTATACAGTGAGTTACCATGCACAAATGTACGTTTTTGAGCCATACTATAAAAATTGCATTAAACCTAAGTGGTACCTCTTGAGCTTTATAGTCAGGCCAATGCAAAAAGTTGTAATGTGAGTAAAAAAAAATTCAGGATACTGATAAAGCTTGTAGTTATTTGATTAACTGATGTGCTGGTACATGCAGCTTTAGCTCCTAGACCTCACATCTGCTAATTTAAGCAACTGAACTGGACTTTAAATACAGTCTATGCTTAAATCTCCTTTTTTTAATGGTCAGTAGGGGCAGTTCTCATGGTTGCAAAAAGTCTTGTTGTATGACTGTAGTAGAAAATGACCCTTCGCTTTTGATTTATGATGTCTGCAGACACTTTCCTGATGACTTTATGGTCTGGTATGCTAGTCTCAAGGCCAATTTAACGCTGTGTCATTTTATAAATTATGGTTTAATTCAAGAGGAAATATGTAATAGTGTCTTTTAACTAGTGTATGACTGACAAAGGGCTTACCTTCAAAATTCACTGCTGAGCATCAACCTATCGTTTATATACGATCTAGCAATAAATCTCGAGTCAGTCCCACTTACACCACCACCAACAATGTTTGATCATACACAGCTTGTAATATTCGACAGCCAACATATTATTAATATTATTAACATATAGTAGCAGTTTCCCACAGCCTATGTCAATAATTAATTAATTCCACATAAAAACTTCTGAATGAATGTAGTTTGTAAAAGAGAGAAGTCACACATTTACTCTCATTTATTTAATTAAAAAAACAAAAACATTATACTTGACAACCTCTTGTAAAAATACTGTACATTAAAGATAGAAGGGTGTGTTCAGTGTACATGTAAAACAAAGGAAGTTGGTGATCAGTTCACAGGAAGAATTTGGTTGCATCATAGTGTTCACACATGTGTGGGTGATTTAATCATCGTTTAAGGATTGTGAGTCTTCACTTGTGGTGGAGCAGATCATGCCCTCACACGCTCCTCAGACACGGTACTCAGAGTGAGGAGGGCAGGTAAGATTTGGGATCTGGGGATTCGACTGAATTTAGTAAGCTTGTAATTATCTTCATCCTCCTACACTTAATTGCCTGCAGTTCCTTCAGGGGTTTGCAACTTGTGACTTTGGACAGAAAGGAAGAAAAAGCACTTAAGCAGAGGGTTCATGATGTGTAAACTGAACAAACAGAGCGGAGAATTCCACCCCAACTTACCTGTAATTACTACTCTTGTAATTATTCTGCAGGCGACACTGAGAAATTAAAAAAACAAACAAAAAAACCCATGTGCTTGCAATAACTGTTCAAAATCTGTGTTTTTGAGAGACAGTTGGCTCTCTGTCACATTTCCACAGTAGGCAGATACATAAAAACTTAAAATTATGGAAATGTTTTATAGATGTGTACAATAATCCATGAGCTTTATAGTCCTCTAGTGGCATCTACCTGAAATTACAAGAACAGAGGTGCATTCTAGTCTATTAATAAACCCAGTTTTTAAGCAGCATTTTTGATCAACATGGTGTAAGGATCAAAACATAAATTGTATGTAAATATTGTAGGTATTAGTGCCAATATGGGACAAAAACAAACATGAGGTTTTGCATATATATATATATATATATATATATATATATATATATATATATATATATATATATATATATATATATATAACATGACCTGTAATCCTGTAACCCATGCAGCGACGTAATTCCTAAATTGCCTAAAGGCATTTCATTTTTTTCTGGTAATGGAAATTACCAAACTGTCCTATAATAATCAGAGTGGAAGATAGATCACATTGTCCTATGACCACACACTTCTGAGCGTATTCATAAAAACTGTGTGTGTAGTCTGTGTTGTGGTTTCAGATGATTTTTGTATTTTAGTGATTACATGTTACAGTTTTTATTCAATCGATTTGGCACAATTCTCACAGCAGAAAGGTCTTTCCCACCACTCAGAACAGTTAGGGCATTTTTCATAACACGGACTCACCTGTGCAAAATACACTCCAACAATCAAAAACATTTTCACATTTGTCAGAACACGAATAATCAGCCAATCACTTCAGCTCTAATGAATGAATTAAAACGTTTCAGAAACAAAAATGAAATGTAAAGTGTGTGTTTTTTTTGTTTTTTTTTACAAAACTGATGAAATGAAGAAAAGCATCAGAAAAAAATACAGTCTGAGAACATAGGACCAATTACTGTTTAGTCCAGTGAAGTCACGCTATACATTCAGCAACCACTTTATTAGGTACGTCTGTTTCACTGCCCATCACAGTAACCCAAATATCTAATCAGCCTTTCACATCAGCAGCAACTCAAATCATTTAGACATGCAGACATGGTCAAGACAGCCTGTCAAGTTTGAACAAGTTCAAGAGGACTGAACGTGGCATGGTTCTTGATGTCAGATGGGCTGGTGTGAGTATTTCAGACATTGTTGATGTACTGGGATTTTCCAGCATGGCCATTTTCAGGGCTTACAGCTGATAAGAAGGTAACAGTAACTCAAATAACCACTAGTTACAAACAAGCTATGCAGAAGAGCATCTCTGAAAGCAAAACGCATCCAACCTTGAAGCAGATGGACTACATGCGGCAGCTAAGAACAGGGAACTGAGGCTACGTTTTGCACAGACTCATCAAAATTAGACAACAGAAGATCGAAAAACGCGGTACTCAGATGGCGTCGAGTCACCAGATCTCAGTGCAGCAGAGCATCATTGGGATGAAATTTGGATAAGTAGCTGTGACACAAGACTGAAGGTATGTATATCTATTTGTTGCTAGTAAACCACTGAGAGTGTGTTACTGTATTTGGTCTTTCAGAAATATTTGAAAAAAGTTTGAAGTCATTTGGTTGAAAACGTTAATGCAATGCTGGGCAATTGAGACTCAATGTTAATAATCAATATAAAGACTCAAAAGGGGTTTTGTTTTTTTCAGAGCAGAAAAACGAATTAATACATTTTTGTACTTTAGACAGACTATACTTTAGTATCCAGTCCCTATATATAAAAATATTTAGGGACTGGATACCCTGGATACCCTGTGTGCCCTTGTTGAAATTAAACTCTACAAGTGAATGAAAAAATATATATATTAAATTTAGATGTGCCAAAGTTATCTGTGTATTACCAGGAAACATCCTCACAGGTGGCTACACAAACAAAAAAACTTGAGCTTCTTTTTTTTATATGTTTTTATAATTAATTTTTTTTCTGACTTCTCACGTGAAGTGTCTGACTCTGTTCTGTATTACACAATTTATATGTAAAAAAATAAAAGGTATTCTTCAGTTTACAAAAACAATCGGAAATCCCTTACAGAGGGTAGTAGGAACGTGGCTCCAATAGTATGAATCAGATGAATCAATCAGATGTTATCTTCAGTGTTTTCTGGCTGTACAGTGTTTGTTTGAAGTGTAAATGCATCTTATTCCTAAACTGCATAATATGTTTTTCTTTCTTTCTTTTGGAACTCCTGATTTTCTTAAAGGGAGGGTTTGTAGACTATCTGGCAACTCTTTTCCGTAATCTCGTGAGTATGTTGCGTGCTCTCGCGGTATTCAGGCGGTCAATGCCTGATAGGAATAATGGCTGCCTTCGTAGCAATGGCTGGAATGGGGAACGACACAAGCGGCATACCGGAGCGTTTTAGCTGACCAGGAACAGCGTAAATTACTGGGCACCCCCTTCTACCCGGTTTTCAGAACGGATGGGTAGAGGGGGTTTTGCCAAAGGACAAAAGAAACGAAAGAGACTCGGAGGGAAGAGGAGGGACGCTAACGCTGCCTTTATAGCTAGCACTAGCTGGCTAGTTGTCGCTGCCGGGGAAGAAGTCCGCGGAGTCGTGACAGCCGTGCGTCGGAACGGGTGAAGGAAACAGGAGTTGAACGCTGGAGCGTGTGATCAAACATCTGGCTAAGCGCTAATATGAGCGGACCCGGACAGGACAGTGAGCCAGAGGCCAAAGTCCTTCTCATCAAGCGACTCTACAGGTACCTTGACGAGGCCGTTTTTGCCAAAGCTAACCGAGGTGCTAATTGAATGTTAATTGAGCTGGCTAGCTTAGCAATAGTCAGACAGTACTTGCTACTACTAGAGAAAGCCCAGCTATCCTCTAACTTATCACCACAGTGAGTAAACCAGCACTCCCGTATACCTTTTTTTTGTAGCATCAGCTAAATTTGATGGGAAGCGCTTCATTCTCTTCAACTTGTCTTGGCTAATGAGCACGGTAGCATTTGTCATCCGTGTCTTTGTTACAGAGAAGTGAAACAGAAAGGTCTCGGGCTGTTAACCCGACTGCTTGCAATGTTTATTCCGACGTTTGTTCTGTTTCCACCTGACGCTTATTTTGTGGCAATTTGGCTAACAGCATTGTCATCGTGCTGATGCTATGTGTTGCCTAACATGCCGACAGGGCTGTGGTGGAGACTGTGCACAAGCTAGATGTCATCATCGGCAGCAAATCGTCCTACAGAGAAGTCTTCAAGCCGGAGAACATCAGCCTTCGCAACAAGTAAGTACGAGTGTCTCGGGAGCTTGTGTGAAGGCGGCTGTAATTTGACTTAAACCTCACTGCCTGCATGCAGTCTCAGTCCTGACTAGTCTTGCTAGCTGTCAGGTGTGTATTGAGGCTCTGTCATGCCTGACATGCGGTAAATGCAGCATCTCAGTAAGCATACATTTCCTAGTTTCTAAATTTAGTTCAGATGTTTATTTTCTAATATTTCCAGCATGACCATCTGCAAACACTGACTGTGGCTTTATCTCAAAGTCTAAGCTGGAGTTGTTGTTTTTTTTTTAGTTTAGTTTGATTTTTGTTTTTTTTCCTTGTCCAGACAAAGATGAAAAGCAAGCCTCACTGGTCATGCAGCTTGAGCAGGACTATGGTTGTTATTTGTATACTGGATGTTGTGGGCAGAAAGCTCAAAACCAATAAGAGGAAGTTGGAAAGTTATCTGAGGAGGCGGAATAATGATGGGTGTCTAAACAGTCAGCAAGATAAGGGAAATGTTATCTCATCCTGCTCTGATTGCTCTGGGAGTTTTGTCAAGCTATAACTAGACAGGCCTAGAGGACTACCAGTGAAGCCAGTAAACAAACCAGTAAATTAGTTGGACTATAAAATCAACCAGGCGCTATTTTAATAATTGATTCAAGTGGAATTTTATTCATTCTGCTTTTGCTATCTGTCAAATTTGGTACCTGTTCCATGTTTAAACCTTCTGTTGCGACACAGGCTTTAAAAGGAGAGGGGCAAAAACTGCTGGTTTCAAACAGTGAATGAAATGAGGGACTTCACCAAAGCCCAGTTAACAAGTGTACTGTTAATCATGCAAAGCTACTCTTGAATAGGGATGGGAATTGATTTGCAATTCCAATTTCATTATCAATATCACTTATCAGTTCGATTCCTTACCAGTTCTCTTGTCGATTCTCATTGGCTCCACTTTGGAAGTAACCAGCTTTTCTAAGCAGCATATCAAAGACAGCACATTCTGCAAATTAATTGCATGCTGTGGGTCAAATGTTTGTGCTTGTTGGAGGTATCCCCCCTCTTTGTTGTGATCAGTATCAGGGTTGTTACTCCAAAAAAGTGATGTATTCCACATGTTACAGAACATTTTCTTAACAGTAATGATGCATACTACTCATTACATTACTTTCATGTTTTTCGGTAAAATGACCTGAAACCCATTGCCTAATAGTTACTGTTTAACAATGTAAACCTTAGACCACAGTCCCAAACACAAACAAAAACCCCTGTCCTAATGAGGACACATTTATGATTTTTTTTCTCTTAGTATTTAGGTAAGAACACAAAGCTGACATTAAGAGACTTCAGAGTTATTGCCACAGTGATTCTATTTTAGAAACATAAACCGATAGGGACGGAGTCTGCATCATAACATCTTATTGGTTTGTTACCTGTTGAAGTTCAGGGTCTGGCTTTGGGCTGTGCGATATAACGATATATATCGGATGACGACATAAAAACGTCTATCGTTTGTTTCACGGTGTCGCAAAATAAACAGTTTACGGCAATATTTTTCATCGTTTTGATGGTCACTGTAGTGGCTATATTAATTTCTTAAAGTTCTCTTTCTCTTATATAACCACACGACTGACAGACAAGCGTCTGTTTTTATGCGTTGTCATTAGCAACAACGACGGTAAAACCATCGTGTGTCCACTTGTTTATTTTCCACATAAACCTTTCACAATAAAGCTCAAGATCTTGTTGAGACTTTTCAAAATAAACGGAATCACGTGAAAGAGTATGCAGAGTATTTACAGATGAGAAGCAAAAAAGAGCCGTCAGGTGCTAAAAAATAAACCTTAGACTCAAACGATAGAACAGGCTTTTTGCCGCAGCACACTGTGTAATAAATACTCACAAAGAAAACGGCGGCTGTTACAACTTATGTCTAAAAATTGGAAACACTTCACGCAAGTCGAGCTGCCCGAGATTCACAGAATTTACAGAAAATGTTAAATTTTTGTGATTTATATCGTTATCGGAACGATAGATGTCTTATATCGGGATATGAGATTTTGGTCATATCAAATGTTGTGCATGCAGTTTGCACTTTACTGTTGCACTCTCGTCCTTTGTGCAATAATATTAAAGGTAAGGTCCATATCCACACTGCAGGCTGCGCCACAGTTCCTGAAATCAGCTGATTGATAGGCAATGAGATTAACGATTCCAAGGAATTAAACTACTGGGAATGGTTCTCGAATTTCATACCTACTCTTGAAGACACGAGAATCAAAATATGGAAGAATGTGACTGGTACCGAACAATGCTGTACTTTTAAGGTATAGATGGACATTTGTACTGCTATACTAAGCAGTTTGTTTATACTTAAAGAACAAACAAACACTGCTGCGTCAATTAGTTTCAGAAAATGATTAGAAAGGATAAAATGACTTCTTTTTTTTTCAGTACAAGTTTCTAACGTGGCAGGTAACATCTTCCAGTGTTATTCTTTGTCTGACCTTAACCCAAACATTGCTTTCAGTTTACTGTCAAAGAAGACAACATAAATCAGAACATGTTCATATTTAAGAACCTAAATTCACAAGTAATTTATTCATGAGACTTTCTGTCCAGCAATTTGTCATTGGTAGCATTAGCTCATGTTGATGTTCTTTTCTGATGTTAAAGTGTATGAAAAACCAAGCACTGATAAACATCTTTATAAAATGAGAGAAATGCAGCATGTACTTGCCTAAAGTATTAACATAATTGTGTCATTTGCCGCACACAAGATCTGAGATTTCACAAAATTCTTGTGAACAACTTCTGAATCAGACCCAATGAGTCACACAAGTCACTTCTGATATTTTGTTTGTGTTTTTTCCCTGTAGGACACGTACTGTCGTGTTAATACAATGGGCCTCCAACCAGTCAGAAACCTCAAGGCTTGTTTCTGACTTTGGGATAAAACCGAAATATGCAGTCCAATAGGAATGCTGAGGTCACAGATGTTATGTTCAGCTGTCCAACTGTACTTCATTATACACATGTTTCTGTTATTCAGCTTCCTCTTATTACATGTGGTGCATGAAATAATAGAAACACTTATTAGAGTAACAGAATTACAAGCTACAGCCTCCTTAATGACCATGCAGATGCAACACTGAGGTTGATTTAATCCCATTCTAAAACAGTTTCCACAAATAAATTTCACAAAGGTTGGTTTTATTTAAATGCATTTTATCTGGCTGGCAGCTGGATGTATGTAAAATTTCATTGTCATCAAGAAAAAACATGTTTTAGACAAGCAGCAGATTTTCTTGCTTGTGGGGATCTCAAATTTATAAAGTTGCATTAAGTACTTGCTTAATGCAATTAAGTCATTACTGCAGGGGCTTGGGTTTGAGTTTGGTCTGACCAGTTGTTGCAATTCATTCTCCCTCACTCTCTTCCTACTTTCCTGCCTACTATTTGCACTCATCTGTCAAGAAAAGTCTAAATATGCTCAAAAATGAAAGCAGCTCAATGTTATTAAGCTGCTGCACGACAAGGTTGTCAATATGCAGTCATTTCTGTCCTTGATGGGCCCTACACTTCATGTGAAATTAAAGCCGTTTTCACACGTGCAGTTGTCTAGGTGCTACCCAACACAGATGGATGTGAGATTTCAAATGTGACAGTTGAAACGGTCAATAATCTGTCAGCTTTTTATTACAACTTTTGGCATAGTGTCCAGTTTTTTTTTTGTTTTTTTTTTTGTGAATAGAGCAGGTAGTAATCTGGCAAATTCACAGCTAGTGAGCAGCTTTCCTGCCTTCTGCATGCTCCACTGAGGCTGCACTCTCACCTCAGGAGATCACATTTACAATAGTCTCACTTACTGTGGATTAAATGTACGGAAGTACTACTCTGACCAGTGTCTGAACCTGATGCACCCAACAGTGGTCCAGAACTTGTGTGAAAACACTTAAATAATTGGTCCTTTAACCCAGCTGTCTTCTCATTGCACATGTGCATCTTTTTTTCTGTTTTCAGGCTGAGGGAACTTTGTGTGAAACTGATGTTTCTGCATCCAGTGGACTATGGCCGCAAGGCCGAGGAGCTGCTGTGGAGAAAGGTTTACTATGAAGTCATTCAGGTTATCAAGACCAACAAGAAGGTAAATGTCCCTGCAGCTGTGGAAAAATGGCCTTGCTGCATATATTAAACTGACCGCATTTGTTTTCTGTTGCTACCTGGCTAATCCAGCTTTTACTTAAAAGGTGAACTCTCCAATTTATTTTATATTCATGCCAGTGACCACAAAAGCGTTTAGGAGAATAATAATTTCACAATAAGCATTCATTTTCAGCAGTCCAGTCTGCAACTTTATTGTTTTGGTTCATTGTCATAGCACTATAAAACTGCAGACATGGTGACTACACGAAATAAATGCTATATTTATAGTGTCAATACTTGAATTAGTTTGTGGTGATGAAATCTTGGTGTCATGTTCACAGCCAATTTCAGCTTTTAAACCTGCGTACCCTTTATTGCAGGTTAACGCTGGTTTAATATGAGCATCGTTGGATTATAAAACATTTATTTTATACATTTAAAATCTTCTTGAAACTCAACTTTATAACAACACGACACAGTTGCCAGTTGTAATCTTGTCTATTTTACATTAGTTATATTTTCTTTTTTAAGTTGCCTGTTATTTTGATGCAGATCACCCTCATTGGTGTACTGTTCCTTTCTCTAAAGTCCTCACTTCTCTTTTGATTTGGGTTTTCTTTCACTGCAGCACATCCACAGTCGCAGTGCTCTGGAGTGTGCCTACAGAACTCACCTGATAGCCGGCGTGGGTTTCTACCAACACCTGCTGCTCTACATCCAGTCACATTACCAGCTGGAGCTGCAGGATTGCATTGACTGGACCCACGTGACAGATCCACTGATAGGTTAGATGAGCCAGCACATTCTCACACTCTCAGATGAAGGCATAAAAATAAAATGAATTGTCTTTCTGTTTCAGGATCCTTAAACCACCCTTGAATAAAACTGAGTTATTTGTAACAACAACACTTCTTTTAAAGTGTAAATGTCTGCTGTAGACAGTATAGCTGGTGTCCTTGTGGAAAAACTTGAAACTTGATGAAGATAGTTGAAACTTTATTGATAGTTAATCTATGTAATACATTACCTGTACTAGAAACTAGAAACTCTGACCTCATTTGCTACTGATATTTAAATGCAGTTTAGACTCACTGAACAAATAATCAGTAGTGAAGGTAAGGACTCCTGACTACTCTACTGTCAAAAACGAAGACTAAAAAGCCCAAGACAGAAATCGTAAAGACTAATCACATTAAATATTCATGATTATGGATAATCATTAATATAGGTTTTTGGGGGTTTTTGTTACTGTAATTGTACAGTCCTGTTGTCAGGGAAATACAGCCAGAGAGGTTTTATGTTCCTGCAAGGTGATGGTTTATAGTCTGTTCTGTAAAAGTACTTGTTTTTGACTCTAAGATATTTCTTATTTTTGTGAAAAAACACTGCAAAGATGCCACAACCCAGCCCCTGGCTACCGAGTAAATCACCTCTTCTTATCCAACTTAAACAAAACTAGTTTTGAATGTTAACGTTAGAGATGCTTCAAGAGTATCTGGTCCCGGCTCTTTTATTTGGACTCTGTGCTACCCTGTTGCTGTGTTGGAATTTAAGCTTGCTGTGTTGTTACATAAGTCAAAGTCATTTTGGATAAAAGGATTGGATGGATTTAAAAAAAAAAAAGTGTTGTGTAATTGTTCCCAACAGGGCGAAAGAAACCAGTGTCAGCCACCCCCAAGGAGATGGAGTGGGCACAGATGGCCTGTCATCGCTGTCTGGTCTACCTTGGAGATCTAGGTAATAATAAGATAATAGAATATGTAATTAATTCAACTATCTGTCGGGCTTGCAGAGGTGTGAGACAGAACAAGTGTCATTCAGCGTGGGAAAATTTGACTCGGTTATATAGTATAGCTGGCTGAAGGCTGTTTGCTTGGTTTAGACTTATGTGAACCACAGGTATGGGTCAAAAATGTCTGCACCACTTAACCTTTGACTCCTGCAGTGAGAACATATGACCTATTTCCCTTCAAAATTACTGATTAACTTTAAAGCACATTAAATATATTGGACTAAAACCTAAAACCTGTAAAAATTGTAAATTAAGAAATTCATACTGGATGACCAGTGATCCATGATTCTATTAGAGGCACTGTTTTCAAGCTGTTTGGTTTATGATAGTCCAGCATCCTTGTAAGACTGTGAGAATGCTGTAGCATTAAAATGAAGGATGTTTCACTTTGTAGCTGTTTTTGTTTGTTTTTTTTCTCATGTTTGTCTGAAGCCATTCCAGGTCTTTGTGTTTGTGCACATTTCTGAAATAATCAATTTCAGTCTTCACCTTTTCAGCCACAATGCTGTAATCATATAGATTTGCATTTTTTTTTCTTACTTTAACTGTGATGTTTAAAATCATTTTCTCCTCAGCGCGCTACCAAAACGAGCTTGCAGGAGTGGAGGCTGAGCAGCTGGCGGAGAGGTTTTACCATCAGGCATTGTCAGTTATGCCACACGTAGGTGAGTGATGAGAATGTAGGGTTTGGTTTGTTTGTTTTTTCAAACAGTACTGTATTGCCATACCCGTGGTCTTACACAGCATGGAAGGGACGTGGGGTGATTTAAAAGTTTTATTTTTCTTGCCAGAACAACACAGATGTTAAATCCAGTTTAGTGTTGTTGTTGTTTTGGTTTGGTTGTTTGTTTTTCTTTTTTATATTGTAAGTATAGAATTGTGAAATGTGCTTACTCGCTTTCGCAGAAGGTCAATACACTTTTGTGTGTTTATTGTCAAAATGGAGCGCATAAACACCTTTTTAGTTAAAATGGGAAGCTTAGCATTGTGCATCGGCTGAACATTTTCCTGCTTTGTTTTTGTTTGTTTAAAGGCCTGTAGATAAACTGATTTAACTGGATTCTTTATGTACACAACAACAACAACAATTATAAACTTACTGATACTACTAATACAAAAAGAACCATTAAGTTCATTCAGGAAAATAAGATTTGTGGTCAGTATACTTGTGAGAACAACTGTTAATTGTTGTTTCTTGTAGTTGACAAACAATAAGACATCTGTAAATATCACTTACTTGCTATGAACATGTCCTCCCACCACCTCTCTATATAGACATTGTTCACATTAAATGCAGCTGTATTCATACTTTATAGGGTTGAAAGATATTGGGATATTTCATAAAAACCTACATACGCTTGTTCTTTTCAAATGATTTTTTGGGTTATATTGCAATATTATTTGAGAAACTTACAATTTATTTTTTTAACAAATGTAGCATTACCCCATGGTTTTCTGGGTACTAACTCAAAAATAAATGCTGACTTGGTTTGTGTTGGTTATCTGCCAACAGGAATGCCTTTTAACCAACTGGGCACACTGGCAGGGAGCAAGTTCTACAATGTTGAAGCAACTTACTACTACCTACGCTGGTGAGCCATGTTTATATACGTTTGCAGTGTTTTTAACTTCTCTCGTATAGTTGTAAGTCTTAACAGATGTAATCTGTGCTCAGCATTCAATCAGATGCCCCCTTTGAGGGCGCCTACGGCAACCTGAAGCGCCTGTTTGACAAAGCTGCCAAGATGTATCATCAAGTAAAGAAACAGGAAATGAAGAAGTTGTCTCCCTCTCGACAAAGGTGATGCACATTCACGGGCTACCTTTTAAAGCTGGGTTACAACAAAGCTAGTCAGTCACACTTCATGCAGTGTTTTACACACTATTTAAGGGTCATTGTGGTCTATGAAGTGTGTTATTACTGTGGTAGTACTAAACATTTTCCCTCTGGAATTTGTCAATTTTGGTAAATTTACTTTTCTTGGTTGGAATTTTTCCTCTTTCTGTGTGTGTGTGTGTGTGTGTGTGTGTGTGTGTGTGTGTTTGTGTTATTAATGGCCTTCACTGGCTTGCTTACAATGTATCTATAGTAAAACATGTTGACTTCAGTCTGCTTACATCAGAGTAATTTAAATCCAGTCCCAGTTGACTACTGGGGCTTCACTTAATTAACAGCTTATGTGCACTCTGTCTCAATCACGTATGCGCTCTAACCACTGGTGAAATAAAGCAGCATCTCCCTCCAGATGATATTAAATGATTGATGATTCCACTGGGTAAATTAGATTGTTGAAGAAACAAAAGTAACAGGCATCAGTTGGAATAAAAGACAAATATAGACAAAATGAACAATGTTTTAAAATGAGTAGGTGGGGGGTAGTAAGAGGGGAAACAAGATTAAGATTGTTTTCCCACCTGGACAGAGAACAATGTTGTTCTTATTCCATGTACATAAATGACCAGTAAGCAGCTTGTACTATATTAAATCCCTCTGTGTTTTCACGTAAGAGTCAAAATCTAAAAAGCGTGGAGCTGAATATATTGTGAACAGGTGTTGTTAATGACATTGCTGGAAGTTTGTATTCAAGATTCTTTATTCGTCACATGCACAGTTATACAAGTATAACACGCAGTGAAATGTAACCTGACACGCTCCTCGACTTGTGCAAAAGGGGGAGAGAAGAATATTATATATTATATACATTAGGTGAATGTGCAGTAGTAGCATGTAAGCAGCAAGCAGGAGAATTCTGTACATTAAGTGAATTAAATAAGAATAGACAATATGAACATTTTACAAAATAAACAATATGACCATATTTAAAATTAAACAAAGTATGTATGTTCTCTTCCATGTTCCTGTTTTTGCTGAGGTCATAGGTCAGATGTTTCTAAAACCACTGATGTTTTCATTTTAAAATGCTTTTATTTCATTTTATTTTTCTTTATCAAAACATAGAAGTAGTAAATGGATCTTTTATTGTGTTTAATACTCTGTAGTTGATCATTTTTGCTGTGGCCTTTTTTGCAGGTCGAAAGACATTAAGCGGCTCCTGGTGAGCTTCATGTATCTGCAGAGCCTGCTGCAGCCCAAGAACAGGTTTGTGTTTGTGTTGTGACTCTGCACCCACACTGTTTTAGAATCAAAGTCCACAGTGGAAATAAATCATTTGGTTTTGTGTATTTTAATGCTTAACTAGTTTATCTTTCAGTTTATGCCAGATAAAGGCTTTTTACATTCATATGTAGTAAATATTTAACAAATCTGTTTATAGCGTCTTCCCTCTGACGTGGTAGTCAAGTTAAATATTTAACATTCTAAAGTTTGAAAACAGATCTGTTGGATTCCAGGCTAAGAGTAAAATGTAGTTGTAGGATTACTGCAGGGTCTGTCTGGGCCAGGTCTAAAATTAAAATAAAGGAAAAAAAGATTTTAAATTTGCTTTTATTTCTAGTAAATTTAGGTAATTAAGTGGCATGTTTAAGACTGGTCAAACAAAACGCAAACAAACTATTTTAAAAATCACCTTTTAAAAGTTTGAGTTCTTGTCACTTGTTGTTGTTCCACTATGAGTGGTCAGATAGTTTTGCTTAGGAAGGAATTTACTGAAATGACCTGGAAGTATCTGTGTAGTGGTCGTAATCAGAGCTGTTCAGATTTTCTAAGTGCTAAGAAAAGGAGCTTCAGCCTTTTATAGCAGAGCATGCTCTGAACCATCCAATATGAAAGGAAAGGAGGCAACCACCCCATAGTTCATAGTGATGTGCCACCCAACTGTTCTTGGAAATGGTCAACAAAAGTGTGGCACAGATCATTTAAATGTCAAATATAAGTGTGTTTTCCATTTCATGCTGTAATCTGTTGATATGTTTTGAGCAACTATAGGCTGTTACACCCAGAGTGGAACTATGAATATTATATTACTGTAATAAAATCTTCTTCTTGAGGTGTTTGTTTTCTTAGAGACTGTATATTTGCATAAAAGCTACTTTTGATTGCAAATGTATGTACACAAAGTACAACCAGTGTCCACAACTATATTTTCACATACCATCAATGTTATCCTTGGAAGTTTTAAATTGTTGAAGTGCATTTACCGTGTTTCTACAGTAAGTCTTTATTTTGTGTGGTTTATGTAGCCTGATGGAAACGGAGCTGACTTCACTCTGCCAGTCGGTGCTGGAAGACTTCAACTTGGTGATGTTCTACCTGCCACCGCCAACACATGGCGGTGCTCACCACACCCCTAGCGAGGAAGAGGAGGAGCAGCAGCAGCACAGTGACAGCTCCTATCCTGTGCTGCCTGACAACCTAATCTTCAAAATGGTGGTCACATGTCTGATGGTAGTGCACAGCCTTAAGAGAGGAGGTAGGTGGTTGTGTAATTTAAGCTGTTCTAAGGAATTCATTTGTTCATTCATTTTTCATTACGTCACCACAAGTGAACAAAAAGTTTTCAGTACGTCCTCTATGAATCAGAGCACGTGTGATGTGTTCGCTCCCAAAATGAAATTTCGACCCTGAGCCTTTGTTGTCAAAACAGACCATTTTCAATTTGTTTTAGTTATTAAAGCACTGAATTACTTGGAACTTTAGAGGTATAGAAGTAAATCTTTCTTGTGTTTATTTAAGTGTTTCTGTGTATTTTGTCCTTAGGTTCAAAGCAGTACAGTGCATCCATAGCATTCACTCTGGCCCTCTTCTCCCACCTTGTAAACCACGTCAACATCCGGCTTCAGGCTGAACTGGAAGAAGCAGAGAGTCAGGTGCCTCCACTTCAGACTGACGCTGCAGGTGAAAGAGAAATGTATTCTTTTCCTGTATGTTGGGAAAAAGGCATAAAAATGCACCTGCAAGCTATTTCTTAGCTATAAAAACCATCATAAACCAGCACAGTATCAAGAACTGTTGGCTATATGAGTATGTGGACTTTTTAAGATTCATTGGAGACTGTGTCGATATATGATGATGATGATGTGTTACTTAACCTGACTCTTTAAAACCATACCAGGGTTTGCATCCTTGTACTCTCCTTGTTGCTTGTGCGCACACCCCGTTCCAACAATGAATGTTGGGTATAACTTTAATGGAGCTCATTGGCACTATTCAGCCTTTTTAATGTTGAGAGTCTAAACTAAAAAACCTAAATAAGGACAGCATTATGGAGAATTTGCCTATGTTAACAGACACAGTATATGTCAGCACAAAGTAGGACAGAAACAAACAGTTATAAAGTGATGAAAACTACTGACACTATGCACATAACAGAACTCCAAGAAAAGGAAGGAAGTCGTGTCTTTGCATCTTATTTTAATCACACGCTATAAATAAAGAAGGTGCTAACAGATATCCTGCCCTAATGCCTAAGACATTGTCTTAGTTTTTATTTATAATGGTAAACCCTTACACCCCTCAGCCATAAAAGGCAGATGGAGAAGTTTCAAAATGATACTGAACATACTGTTTAGTGAAATATATAGTTGAAAGTAATTCTTTTTTTCCAGAGAAACATCCTCAAAGAACTTGAATGAAATTAAGATGCAGTTTTTATCTCTATCTAGACGATCTGGACATGAAGGATCTGACAGCTGCACCGACAGATCCCTCTGGTGAAAGGCCTCTGCAAAATGGTTCCCTGGAGCAAGAGGATGAGGAGGATAAGGATGAAGATGGCTCTGAAAGGGTTGCAGCCAACAAGCACAGCAGCATAGAAGAACAACGCAAGATGAACGAAGAGAAGCAGAGGCAGAAGAAGAAGTACAGCCGCCTTTCTCGACTCCGCCGTCGCCGCTGTGCTCGCAAAGACGGTCACGGAGAGGATGAAAGTGACTTGAGCGAAGGCTTCGAGAGTGAAGAAGAAGAAGATGACGATGAAGAAAGAGGGGTCCGTGCTGATTCAACAGGTGGGACCACAACAGGAACGCCAGTCAACTCGTCATCTGTGAAGAAGGAGCCCAAGAGAGATGCCTTGGGCGAGGAGGGCAGCTGGGGAAGCGGCTCTGAGGAGGAGGAGGAAGGAGGAACAGCATTTGATGTAGAAACTGATTCAGACATGAACAGTCAAGAGTCTCGCTCAGACCTAGAAGACATAGAGGACACGGAAAACTCAGAGGGTCACGCCCGGGAGCACCAGGATGATGAAGATGAGGACCAACCAAAGGAAGACGCAGGAGAGAGGGATACCACCGACACCCCTCCGACCACCAATGGGCCTCTCATGTCCAGTGACTCCAGCATTAGCAGTAACCTGCAGGCCATGTCTTCTCAGCTCTTCCAGGCTAAGAGATGCTTTCGCCTGGCGCCAACATTCAGTAACATGCTTTTAAGGCCTCATGCTTCGTCTTCCCCGAGTATTCCAACCCCTACTGACAGCTCAGCTCCCCCCTCCCAAGAGACTCCTCCTCCTCCTCCTCCTCCTGGAGATTCCCCCTGTGAAATGAACCCTGGTACTGCCAATGGAACCAGTGAAAATGGTAATGTTTAACATTAGTTTTATATAAAACATAAAATCAGTGTTCCCTTTATGATGCTCAGTCATCTGATCACAGAGGGTTCACAGTGTTCTAATCAAGCTTGTCTTTTGGCTCATTTTTCCTAATTCACCAGACTTGGACTCTGATTCGGAAGGAAGTCAACACAGCACTGAGTCAGTACATAGTGAAAAAACCCTCTTAGAGAAACTGGAGATTATGACCAATCAGGGGTTAATCCAGGTTGTTAAGGTGTTTCTTGACTGGCTACGGACAAATACCGATATTATCCTCATGTGTGCGCAGGTGAGGTGACAGATTTTTCCTGCTTTGTTTACGAAATGCTGGCTTTTCAGGATTGTATTTCACAAACTGATCATCTGTGTTCTCTGCAGAGTTCCCAAAGCCTGTGGAACCGACTGTCTGTGCTGCTGAACCTGCTACCAGATGGCAGCAAGCTGCTCGAGGCTGGTGAGTTACTGCACTGCACAGAGATTTCTGCTTGTCTCAACGGCAGTCAGGTTCTGGCATTTTTTTCCTCCTGTGTCCTTAAAGATTAAAATCTAGATCTTATAGATATTACTATTCACTCTGAGCCTCATTCAAGAGCATTTCTTTATTCTTAGCCTAATTATCTCTTAAATGACTTTTTCTCAAGCTGAACTTTATTATTATTATTTCTTGGAAACACAAACCAAATAACACTTGGTTGCTCAGGAGATGTAAAGCAGTAAAACAAATGGTGTGTTGTGAGTGTGTCACCACGGTGAAACATGTTATTAAAACAACACATTATTTTCAATGCAATTAGGTGATTTTTCTTGTTGTGCTTACATCTGAGCTCTGATCTCATCCCTGTACTGTACACTCACTTTACTGACAATACTGTGTAACGCTCAGCTCTCGCACTGAATAGTTATCTCCCTGTGTGACTTTAACACTCTGGTGAGTGTGCTCTGAGTCTACATTTATGGTACTAATTTGTATTTGTGTGTTCTTGCTGCAGAGCTCAGTCTGAACGCTGAAGTGACAGAGTTGTTAAATGAGTGTGAGCGACCGGATTTGGTCCAGAGTCTGCTGCTGCCTGAGGATCTGGCTCTGCGACACCTGCCTGCTCTTGGTGTAGCCCACCGCCGCCTTGACTTTTCCCGGCGCAACCCCTCCCTCAGTCCCCTACAAGAGGTACAGGCACTCAGACTCATACATGCACATCATATTAAGTGCAGGCTAAAACACTGGAAGGCACAAAAGGAAATTGTCTGTCTCTGATTTATTGTCTTGAGCTGGGTAAACACTGAAATTTTGGTTATTGTGGGAAAAAGATGGCACATGTGAAAGAATGGTGTTGATATCTTTGGCCGTGACTCCAAACAACAGTCCTACAAAGAGAAGTTCAAAATGTTGTAAAGGGACAAAATTCAGACAATATGAGAAATCCAGAATTACCATCTGACAATGTAACTGCTCCCTTGACCTGTGTCTGTCAAACCAGCCAATGAGAGCACAACATAAAATCAACACAATACCCACACATGTTGTAGGAAAAAAACAACATATGAAATGGATTTAAGAAAACAAAGAAGAAATTCTAGTTTGAGGTGTTGCAGCACAGATTATTTGCTTGTTGTTATGTCATCCTGCTGTTATCATGATCAACATGATCAATGTACTACGCCACCAAGGGGAGCAGCCATGCATCATAGATCACAGACAAAGATTCAGCGGGGATGGTCATTGTACAGTGTACAAAGATTGCAAAAATAAATGTAGACAAACAAAAACAATAAATACAGACAAAAACATGATTCGGTTTTATTAATCACTTAAAACGCAATAAGAGTTTAATTTTAGAAGATTTACACATTTAATTAAATTAGCTCAGTAATTGAAATTAGAGCTGAAAGCATTACTTAATAGTTGATTAACAGAAAAATAGTGTCATGTAATACTGACCTAAATACTTCCAGACTTTGGACTGTTGATTTGAATCGAGGACGTGTGTGTGTGTGTGTGTGTGTGTGTGTGTGAGTGTGATGAACCAAAATAAGTTATTTAATGAGATGGAAATATTTGAGTAAAACTCCTGTGAAGTCTAAATGTGTAATCAGATAACCTCAGTTCTAAATCTTTGCGTCATTAAGTTTTGTTTTGTTTTTTTTGTCTTTGTGTTTCTTTCAGTGTGTGGTACGAGTGTGTTGTATTCGCAGCTTCGGCCACTTCCTGACAAGTCTCCAAGGCAACGTGCTGCACTTTAACCCAGAGGCGGGCATCTTCACCAGCGTTAGTCAGTCCAAACAGGATAATCTGGTGCAGCAGGCCAAGGCCCAGTTTCGCATGGTGATTGACATTTTAGTCATTACACAGTTTAAAATTTTAAAAAACCTGTGGTGTTGTGTACGTGTTTTTCTATTATGACCTATAAAATAAATATATAATGACCTGGAACCCAACATGTTTTTTGTTTTTGTTTTTTTTTACATATTGACCCCGTTTTCTTTGTTTGTTTGTTTTTGTTTGTCCAGGCTGAAGAGGAGGCTCGTCGTAATCGATTAATGAGGGACATGGCCCAGCTTCGACTACAGGTTTTTATTTTAGTTACTGTCCCCTGACTCTTTGTGTTGTTATCGCGTTATAACAATCCCTAATACACGGTAAATTGATGACTAATTATGGTATTATAAATATAGTTAATTATAGTTTCTTTACAATTAACAAATCATGAAATGGTGATGTTTACTAATTGGTTAATGATTGGTTTAATCAATAAGTTTTCATTTTAGGTTAAAAAACAACTGTCTGCAAGTGAGAGTATTGCTGCTGCTTATGCATCATAGGACCTGCTCAAAGAGAATGTGTGCGTCTCTAAGAAGTGCTGGATATGAGAACAGCCTCCCTCTTTAGTGATGAAAAAAACACACAAAGTGTTCTGAAAGGTTTACTGCAAAAGAGGGTCAACATAATCAACCAGAGTGTTGATAACCAAGAAAAAAACAGCTGTAATTAACAATAATCCACCATTAACATAAAACATGAGCCTGATTGGCCGGCCAAAGTTAACAAGAAGAAAGGAAGCAACTCCGACCACTCCGCTGCAGATTTCCTGTCTCTGGCGTAAACAAACATTAGATCTAAATCTAATAGAAATAAAGTTGTGAAAATATGACCACTGAGTCCATCAGAAATGACTCTAAATCATACAAAAACAAACTGAAGGCAGGAGAGACCATGAGAGACAACCTCCTGCTCACGTTTGGTAGCTTCCAGTTTGTAAGGCCAGACCACAGAGCTTAGTGATATACAGGTAACCAACAGGGGGCGGGGGGAGACATGCAGCAATAGTAAATACATTATGTAGTATATCGAATGCCATGTGCACCAGTGTCATCAGAATGTAATTATCTTTTATCAGCTGTGACAAAATGTTCATAAAATTTATTGGAGAAATCTTGAGAAGAGAAAGTTTGCAAGGAGTGACATTGTTTATTAGACTACAAGCATCCATCACTGACTACAATACATGTTAAAATAAAATCTACACGCTTCTTAATTTAATTAGAGATCATAACGAGTTGGGTTCCTTTCTTCTGTCCTCTCCTTGCAGTTGGAGGTGTCACAGCTAGAGGGCAGCCTTCAGCAGCCTAAAGCCCAGTCATCCATGTCTCCCTACCTGGTGCCAGACACAGCTGCTCTGTGCCAGCATCTGAACCTCATCCGGCAGCTGGCTGGTAGCGGTTGCTTTATCATCATCATCCCACGAACAGGTCAGTGCACTGTGGCATCTTTTGTCTGGAACAGCGGTACACAGCCGCTGTTTGTACCATTTCCCCACATAGGTGGTGGGGATTAATGGATTTACAGGGATCTTTCTCTTGTTCAGTGATTGTGCTTTATAGGATGACAGAGCAAAATATCAGTCTGAACCTAACCCTTTATAAAAAAATAAGTCTTAAAAGCCTCTCCATAAATTCGCACAATGTTACTCACCGCTAGAATTGGACCCGAGGCCAAGATTATGCAGGAAAAATACCAGGTTGTCTTAACGCTTTCCTTCTCAGATCCCTCGTAGGGGTAATCCTAGTTTCTCTTTTCTGAACTGAACAGTTTCTGACAGTTTTCAGGCTTCCAAAGCAAAAAGGTTGTCAGATGTCGTGTTTACGGGGGAAAGAGTTGAAACCTTTTTTTCTGTACCGATAAACAAAGTCTTAAATATTTTCCCTCACCTGCTGTAGGTATTTTGAGTGTTAATTTCCCAGACTTTGTCAGTATCTCAAATGTGATAACAGGCAAACGTAGATTTTAACAAAAACTAATTAACTAAAAATAGTCTAGTCATCCATTTTCTGTTTCTCTTATGGCTTTAGATTGTTTTCATTTCAGTTATTCTTATTGTTATTATTGGAAATTATTCCTGCATACGGCTGGGAATACAGGAAAGAACTGATCCCTTTTTATATTTTGGTATTAATGTAATATTTTTAGGCAGAAAATACATATTTAAAACTATATATTGGTGACACCTGCAGAAAATCCTGATTGGCACAAACATGCAAGTTTAAATTGGTTATTAATAAAGTTAATCAAGTCCAAAAGTTAAGAGGAGGATTTTTCGTGGCTCAGAAACGGGCCTGTGATAGTGACTGTGCTCATAAACACGACTGATCCACATGTTGGTGAAGACGAAGAGTCTGTGTTACCTTACTTAGAAGTCGATGTGTGTTCATGTTTTTCTATAAGCAAACATGTATTTAAGTTTTAGGAAATGAAGCCTCACTTCTTTCTTTCTTCTTCTTTCTTTTTTCTTTCTTTACTAAGTGAGGTTAAACATATTTTCAACACAGTCTTGTTGCTTTTTTTCCCCTTTTGTGGGCGAGTTTGTCACAGATGGAGGCGAGTTTTTATTTCCCCATACAGACTTTGTACAGAAAGGCCACTGTGTGCAACAACATGAAGCAAACCTTTTTCACTTTGTCATTATGGGATGTTGTATGTAGAATTTTGAGGTGATAAATACATAAATTTAGAGCCAGGCTGTAACATGTAACGTAACACAGATTGTGAAAGGAATGAGTGGTGCTGAAACAAACTGATAAATCTATTATCAGTCACCGTGAAAATCAATTTAAGATTTCAAACAACTTCTAAAATCAGTATTTGCTGGTTTGTCTTGTTTGTTTGTTTTTTGTTTTTTTTGCCTGTCCCGTTTGGCTCTTTTGCCATCAGAATTGTTGTCTAAAGGCAAAGAAAGATGCCCAACGGATTTACTTTACCAAATTGACCATCCCAGCCTTGCCATAATGGTCCATTTGATTCACCTTTTATTGTTTATTTTATTTTCACTTACTGAATATGGGACAGACTTGACTGGGGGAAAGAAGGGGAGAAAGAAAGAGGGAAAGAGAAACAGCTGAGAAGAGGGGCGGGGGAGAAGGGCAAAAACCAAAAACCAACAGAATGAGCAGAAAAAGAAGAAAAAAAGAAAAAAAAATGCATATATCAATCACCTGGGTCACCTGTCTTGTTATTTTTGAGGCGCTTGAACATTACAAGCAATCTTCACTATTTTATAACTTCTTCTAGCCTAAAACAATTAACTGATTATTAACAGGAAATTGATTCTTTTATAATTATTTGTTGCCCTAAAAAAAAAAAAAATCCTCACTAGTGGTTATGACAGCTCTGGTTTATTTAGTGTGTACCGAGCTGCTTCCTGACTAATGACACTAGACAGCAGCAGTCGGTCACATGTGCCAGTTTGGGGTGACCCAGTCACTGATTGGTTTGGGTGCATACCTGCATTCCACGTGGAGTAAATCATCTCTGGCCGGCACATTATTCCCCTGGCACCACCCCCGTGCACTCCCCGTCGCTGTTCACTGACTCGCAGAGAGACAAAATACAACAACAATTAAATGAGCTCAGTTCTAGCTTCATTTATGATTCGCCGTCTGCTCAAAGCGTACGAGTCAGAATCAAGCTCCAGACCTTCTGAGCGCTGGAGTTGCTGTTTGCCCAGGTGTTTAATCTGGACTCCCCTTTTCTTTTAGTGATTGATGGACTTGACAGGTTAAAGAAGGAAAATGCTGGTGCGAGGGATGGAATCCGCTTCCTGGAGTCTGAATTTCGTAAAGGCAACAGGTGGGTTAAGTTGTGAGATGAAACATTTCTCAATAAAAACTCTCTTTAAATCGTATTTCTTTCTTCCTCTGTAGATACATCCGCTGCCAGAAGGAGTCGGGTCGAAGTTTTGAGAGAGATAAGCTGAAGCGGCAGGACATCGAAGCCTGGTAAGCTCTACTTCCCTTCTGCTGACGCCTTATTTGTTCCTGTGAATATGACTTCCAGCTTGACTGACCCAGTTTTCTTGTTTCTAGGCATCTGTACAAGATGGTGGATAGTTGCCGTCAGCTAACAGTCTCCCAGAGCAACGGAGATGAAGATACAGCCGGTATGGTGACCATTCTTACAGGCCATGAAGTAGAGGAGCTTTGCTCTCGGTCAGCAGCGATGAAGGTCAGTAACTCGCTGTATGTTTTATCTCACAGACACGAGCACTCAGGAGCTTTCCCACCTTTAGTTTCTGCTCTTTTGGCTTCAGTGCCGTCTTCACTGCTTCGTGTTCATCACTGTTAAACACGGATCAGTATTTTCCAAGGTACAGCACTGTGCAAAAATCTTGAGTCACTCCTAATTTTCAAATATTTCTGCTTCAAAGGAGTCTGACTTGGTTGTAATTTTTACCGCTCAGCCATAAAAGGCTATTGTCTTCACCTCTGTGGGCAGGCACGCGGCATTTGTGATTGCGTTAACTCGAGAATGACATAGGAGCTTCAAATTGATACCAAAGGTGTATCTGCTAAAGATCTCGGATGTATTTGAATCTCAGTGAACTCAACCTCAAGTCAGAGGTCAAGTTTTCTGAAAGTCTTGTGAATGCGGTAATTCGAGAAGGAAGTCACCTAAGATTTATACTATAGTTGCATCTGCTACAAATGTCTGGAAAGTTTGACCTCAAAGCCACCATCCCACATTCACCTCATCTACCACTGCTAACAGATGGAGCAGAGGTGGTGCAGGAAACAAAGGAAAACCAAAAGCTGAACAAAAAATAGAAAAAGAACATAAAAAAAATGATAACGTAAAGAAATGCATTAAAAAGTCTGCATCCAGGAAGCCCATAGGATGTTACCTCAGTCTGGGCAATACTAAAATGAGAAGTGAAGGGTTCAGCATATTTGAAGCAAACATTTAGGGGAAAAACTCTGTCTTGCAAGAGTGTGTTTAACTCACTGGGTCCTGTGGGTGAAGTTTATTTTTGGTCTGAGAAGGTGACAAGTTTTGTCACCGCTTGCAGACTGTGGACAAGTTCTGCCTACTGAGCTTAAAAATGTACAAATTTGAAAAATACTTTGTTTTTATCTTCGTGCCTCGTTTGTCTCCACCAGGCGGCGATCCAGGCGGCTGGCTCAGCAGGCATGGAGCTGAAGAACATCGTGGAGTTCTACCGTCAGTGGAAGGAGATTGGCTGAGAGGTCAAAAGGGGAGCAGCTGTCGGCGCTGCGAACAGCTGATCGATCACAACACTTGCTCCCTCTCTCTTTCTCCCACTCTTTTGCTCTGTGTGTATCTGCGTCTCCAAAGGCAAAAAAACAACTCAAAAGAAAGCTGGATCGAGGAGTTAAAAAGCTTAGAGGGTTGGAAAAGTGAATAGTGGAGTTAAAAAAAATTTTTTTTTAAAGTAACTAAAAAAAGAGAAAGGCGGGCGAAACGACGCTATAAGAAACAGCAGATCTCCCACTCCTAATCCTAAACATAAAGAGTGACCCCTAGTGGTCGGGGTGAGGAAATGGCGGGATGACGCTACACAATTTTAAGTGCCCCTGGTTCACTCCCTAACCAGGAATACACTGTATATGTTAGCAAACGAGTACATACGTGTTGAGAGAAACGGCGAGCACACAAACACATTCAAGCTGAATCCATATAGATATTTAGAGCAGTGGTTTGGATTTCCGTTCCCTTTTTCCCCTTTCCCTTCAGTCTGTATTTGAGAAGCAGGGTCAAGAATGTGCGAGTCTGGTGGGGCTGTGTTTTTTGTAAAGTCAAGGCTGTATGACGACAGCTTCGAGACAGAGAAAACGTGCTCTGTTCACCTGACGCTCGAGGCTTCCAGCCCTCATCTCGTAGCTCGTCAGCCTCTAGGAAGGGTTGAGGAAGACTTCTCTGCGAGCGGTTTCTTTCCTATGTGGCTTTTTTTTGGGGTTTTGTTTTTCTTTATTTGCAGTGTACTTTTGTGACCAGTGACTTATGTATTGTGCTATCTCATTATGAGAAAAGGAAAAAAAAAACACATGACAGGCGTTGCCCTGTTAAAGGTTTTAATTTGGATTTTATTTTTGTACCCAAATGATGTTGTTTATTTTGCTTTTTCTAAGCTAAATCTGAATGATATATGCAAGAATGTTTAAGGGAAAAGAAAGGGGTTGCTGTCGTGCGTGGATCAAGTAAACAAACCTTCAGTTCTGAAAATTAAAAGGAGCCTAGAATCTATTTATCGAGGTGTAACGTTAGTGTGAGGAGGGTAGCTAGAAGCCGATTGGCCTCATGTTGTAGCTAGTCGTTGTGGAGGCTAAGAAAAGAGGAGCTAGCTGGCTTTTCCCTGAGGAAGGTGGGACCCCTGTAAACTCCTAAAATGTACCCCATCTACATCACCATTTCCATAGTGACTGTCCCATCTTGCACTGTGCAAAAGAAAACCAGTATATGTGTGTGGCCATGCATTGAACAATAAAAAGAAACTCTCAACGATGTTGACCTCTTTCTTCTTATCAGTCCCCTGTGACCCTATGTCACCTTTTGTTTTCACCAGATCACTAGAGTGATAAGTCAAATAGGCGAGAAGCAGAAACCTCGTGACCCGAAAACTGTGAAGACAGCTCTGTCCCCTGCAGCTGGGAAGGGAGGTTTCTTAAACAGCCTTTTAGATAAAAAAAAAAACAGCACAGGGCTGCACTGGGGTTGTGTGGGAGTGGAGCTGTTTTCACATACTTGTGAGACATGAAATACAATCCAGGACTCTGGTTTTAGTTTGGGATACCGGTTCCACGAATTTAAAGGCTTCTTGGAAGCAAAAACCCAGCATACAGGTTTGTGAAACTCAGGATTTTACATGCCTGGAAAGTAACTGTAATATCAGCAGTTGTGAAGGATACAATACTTATATTTTGTTAAAGCTACACAATCATCCACCAGCACCTGTTTCCTCAATTAACTTCCTTTACAGATGGTGGTTTAAAAAACACTTTGATTAACTGTTTTGTTTTAAAGAGAAGCCAAATTGTCTCTAGGAAAATGACTTTTTATTCAATTTATGAGCACTCTGATAGGTCAACAGTTTGTCACCAGTTTCAAACCTTATTTAACACCATATTATGTTAATTTTTATAAATTATGCCCCCTTTTTTTTTAATTGAATTATAAAGCAGAATGATTTAAAGTATGGCTTCAGAGTGGCTACCCTACGAGGTGTGGTGTCCTCCTTTTTTCAGTCAGATTCACCCGTTGCTCGTGATGTCTGGGGCAGGTTCAAACCTGAAGCTGGTATGCAAGTTTTGCTGTTGTTGACACTTTGATTTGCACCAAAGCAGGTGATGTGGAATCACTGCTATCCTTGAAGTGTAACTGACTTTGTATTGTGCTGTGATGTTCCCATGATTTGTTGAGCAGTGTAGATAAAACTCCAGCTGCAACATAAAAGTGTGATATACAGTGAATCAATAGTTAAGATCTTTAGGTACTTTGACAATATTTTGATGCTAAAGCTTTTGCACTTGAGTAGGAGTCTGACTTTAACACAAAGACTCAAATTCCAGATCTAAAATCCCTGCAGCGAACCTGAGTGACCCAAACCTTCTCAACTCTGCAAATCTATCCAAGGCCTCTCTCAAACTAGGTCTCCATGTGCCATTCGTTCTCTTTCTTCCATCTCTTGTGTTCTTCTCTGTCCCAGGCCCAGTGCCCACCACTGACCGAGCACACAGAATAACCAATCCCCTGGCAGCAGAGCCAGTGCCACCCCAGCAGCAGGCGGCTGGCATCGGTGTTGGCCCATTTATTTTGCTGGGTAAGGGGGTTGGGAAACTTCGCTGACCCGAATCAATCCTCTTTCTGAGAGCTCATGAAGCTGTGAAGCTGCAGGGACTTTGGAGTGGAAGGACCGGGCTGCAGGGACAGGATGAACGGTTTAAACATACGCAAAACTTGTTAGATTTACCCCCCTTAGTTAAAAGCATCTGTAATCTGTGTGAGAAATGTCCATGCAGGGGTCTGTGCTCGCTTTGGGGAAATGTCTCGCCTGCTTGGAGTTTATGCGTAAGTAACTTCTCTGTGGTTGAAATCTACATGTGCGCCTATCGCCGCTTTCGTGCATTTGTTTCTGTTTGTTTATAGTTTAGCAGTATGCCTCATTGTTTCATACTGTCACTGTAAATGTTTCCCTCTCTGTCGGTGTTTCCGGAGCTCGTGTCCTCTGTTGTTGTCTCCCGACCGTGAAAACAAGGTTTCTTTTCTTCTCCACATCCAGCCCGAGGAGTGGGATTCCAACACTAGGGGATCCGGCAGTGTTTTTATTTTGTTAGTGCAGGAATGTGCAGAGGGAAAGGGAGACAAGTAGAGGAGGGGTCGTGTTTGATACAACAGGAACGAAACCGAATGGGGCATTTTGATGGAAATGGAAGTTTTTCTTTCCTGCCCCCAAAATGTTTCTTCTCTTGTTTTCACCGGAATCACCCAGGAGCGGACACACGAAGCTGGAGGGTTAGACCAGAGTGCTGCTCATAAGCTCGGCGACGATCTCTCCTCATAGCAGGGACTCCCGCCCGACTCGGTGCATCTCTTTCTAGGAACTGTGTAATGATTCTGTGCACCCACTCCCCTTCCTCCCGTAAAGTGAAACTGGAGGGTTTTCCTCGTAAGTCGCAACTCCTTTTTGCGGGGAGGAATCGTACAAATGTGCTGTGTAGCAATGTTCAGGCCATACACGTGTTTGCGCTGCGCATCCTGCATCAGGCTTTGTTTACGCGCGTTCGCGCCTGCGTGCTCTTGCTTAGCGTTTTTTATGTACTTACAATAATAACAGGAGAGTCTGTAAAGCTGCTTCTGATTAACAGTTTGCACAGTAACGCGATGCGTTTCTCATATGCACTCAAATGTGGTTTTAAGGTACTTTTACTTTTAGTATTTGTAATTTCAGGCAGTGAAAAAAGAAGCTATCACTACACCCGAGTTAAAATTACTTCACATTTTACATGTAAAACATGATCGTAAACCTTTAAGCAAAGATGCAACACATCATTAACATATTCATGAAAGTAAACTGTCCGGTTTTTGTGCTTATCAGCACTTTTTCCGTTACTTTTTATGCATTTGGCTGATAATCCTCTTATCTTGAATGGAGCACTTGTGTCATTTTTTTCATTGAATTCAAGTATCAGCAACTCATTAGTGATGTGCTTGATATCATTTGAATGATTACTGACAAAGTAAAACTAAACTAAATATTCTTAATATGTTTTTCATTTTTAATGAATTATTTAATGCTAATGTTTGAGCCCTAAAATGTTCAAACTTGAACTTGAGACAATACCAAAGAGACAAACTTGATGATCTCATTCTGGGAGGAGGAACATGTGCAGCTGGGGGTCACTGCACATGTGCTGGAGAGTTTTATAACTAATGTTGCGTTAAAGGGGGCGGGGCCAACCCTTCAGTTTTTTGTCTTTCTTTCTTTCTTTCTTTCTGGTGAATATGCAAGGCTATTTTAAGAATGTATGGTAATGTGCTTTACAGATGGATTTGATGTGGGTGTTTTTCATTTGTTGGATATATTTTGACAAAACGTTACAGCAAAGGCAGTGTTTTTTTTCAGCAGCCTTAAAATATCAATGACATATTTTGGCAAGTATGTCATTCATATGTAGTACTGAGCCCAGTTTCCAATTTGGAATTTAAAATTTTTAGCCAGTAATGATGCAGCAAAGAAATGTCTCAATGCTTCCTAATCTTTCAAACAGCTGCTTTGAATAGTGCAGTGAAATGAAGCGGTGCTGTCAGGAAGGCATGCGTGAAACTAAAATGTCCTTTGTGTTTAAAGTCACACAGTTCTGAGTTTGGATGAACTCAAACAGGGCGTACGATGGCAGTGAAACTGAATGTTTGTCTGGCGCTGAATAAAACAGGATGTCCTATCTGGTCAAAGCTTAGACAAAAGAGTCTCCCTGCAGGTTCATGAGAAGGCTGACGTAAATAATCATGTGCAAAGTAGAAGTGACAGCAAGTCGCAGGCAACTTGAGTAACTGTAATCCTGAGGAAGTGTCACCGTGCTGCTAGAGGTGCGATTGGTTTTGCTGAGGCATTACGGAGTGACTTCCAGTATTTGACCAGTATCACAGACATCACTGTGTTTACCTCTGTCATGAGGCAATCATGGCTTGACGATGCTGTCAGTGAGCGCATCCTCTCCAGAGGATGATTCCTCCTGATTCTGGTGGTTGTCATCTGTTAACGTGCAGCATAATTCCCTCTGACCAAGTAGACTTTTTCATGTACAGGAGATTTTGAAAAACGTTTTAAATTTTACTGACATAAAATTAATATGACACTATTTGATAATAATTTGAGGCAGAAATCTACCTCAAGCATCAAGTGAAAGAATCCAGCAACACAACCTTACTAAGACACACAAGGAGGATAAACTAAGACATGAGTATTGAAACAAACTACAAAAACCCTGTCAGTTTAAGCTGCCGAAGATCAACAAAGCAAACAAAGGATAAAATAATAACTAAACCCTCTTAAAGAAAACTAAAATTCAACAGCAAAACTGCACTACAAAATATCACCACTGCCAGAGAAACATGGTGCAGTCCAGTTAACAGGTCAGCACTATTTAAATGGGCAGCAACGACCCAGGAGCTGTAATTCAAACACAGCTCGAGTACAGCAGCACTGAAGAAGGTAGCTTAATCTGTGCTTCTCAAAAAGATATGACATGTTATAGAAACAAAATGTTTTAGGGCTATTTCTTTATTTTGTCTATGTATATTTTAAATGTTCTAAAAGAAGGAAGGCCATATTCTGGGTGCAAGGGGCTGCTGGCGTAACTTTTCAGTCATTTTTAATTTTCTTTTTTTTACTGAAAGACAAAAGCAGCAGATCAGTGGAAGTCATCAGGATCACTCCTCTGAGCGGCATGAATGCGTGTACCGCATTATGTAACAGTCCATCTCATGGCTGTTTAGACATGTTGAAAAAAACCAAAGAAGTTTTGTCATGGTGGTGTTTGAGGAAGTCTCAAAGTCAGTGAGGACCGCGAGGTTAAAACCTCAAATATATTACAGGTCTGCAGAAACAAACCAAACCAAAGTAGCCTTTGGTCAAAAGTGAGTCATGATCAGATGCTTTTTGTTATTTCATTTACCGAGGTAATGTGATGCTTAATTTCACGATAAAGGGGTTTTTTAACAAAAGAGAAAAAAGCAAATTGGCAGCTACAGTGTTGCTGAAATCTGTCAGATGTTTCTGCAGTCTTCTTGTGGAAACTCACTGAATACTAACCTGAACAGTAAACATGGGGCTAGTCCTGCAAGTCATATCTATAAGGGTAGTGAATAAGCCACAAGGGCAACAGAGATCTGAGCAGAGAGAGATCATGTATGTTTTAACAAGCTTTATTTAGGCTGCAAACATTTCACTACAATTCCATATTTTACTGTTAACAGCAAGACACCCATAGCTAATTGATATTTACTACCTGTTATCATCAAACTTCTTATCAATTCAGTTTTAGTGTTTCATGAAATGAGAGCTTAGAAGGAAAGTTATAGACCAATTATTACTCAGTAATTAGGTCAGTATCGCAGTGACTTATATGAAGTAGTTTTAAAATGATTTGCATTTTTTAATAACATCCCTAAGGAATTTTACAGTTGTAATAATCATTTATTAATCTATCTGTTTACAGGTTTTAGATGACCAGCTTTTCAACTTTGACCCCTTTCTGCTTGTGTTTTGTTCTATACTTACCACGCTATCTTTGGAGGCTAGTTAGGTGTAGAAGTTTCAGTCTGGACCGTAGTGGTGGAGCACTGGCCTACTGACTGGTCTTGCACTTGATCCAAATTGTACATCTCCTTAAGAGCTGAGTCATAGTGTTACACTGCTGTGTAGGTCCAAAGGGTTGGGCAGCCCTGGAGCCAAAAACATCTCCAACATAAAGGAGGGAGAGTTAATACCAGGTATGTCAGTAATTATTGTTTGTGCCTGAGGCAACAGCCACTTCTGTGGCTTCATAACGCAGCACATACTGAGCTTAATATAAGCTTACACGAGTTTTAACGAAGTGGAAGTTGTTTTTTTTAAGCATTTATGGAAATGGCCAAAATTTAGATAATATTAGTCTTACTTAATATGATAAGCCCTCACAAAGCACTATATTTTGGACACAAAGTTTGAGAGAAAAGCCGTGCAGAGGACATGCAAGCTCCCCACAGAAACACTCAAACCCTCGCCCTGCGCCAACTGTGCTAAGTATAGCACCACCGTGCTGCTGGTTGTGTTTCATAGTATATATCCACAAATATAATCACTTATTAACTTTCATGTTAAAATACTGCACAATCATAAACATCAACAAATGCTTAAAAAGTACTACTTAACAAAAAACCCCAAAACTGCACTTATAAGTCAGTGGTTGAATAAATGTACTGTTTCTTTCCACCACTAGACCCACGTTACTGATTCACAGGACTTTACTCTTTCCCACGGTTACTATTTCCTCTTTACCGTCCTGCCTCCATTAGTTTCTACTTGACTTGACTGGTTTTCATTGAAAGCCATGCCCTAAAGGGTATTCTGCTTAATAGTCTCTTTTTACTGTAGATCATGTTGTATCAAATAATACTAAGAGAAGTGAATGAGGACATAAAATTATCAGTAAAGTTTTTATTGAGCTCATAAATAAAAGCCAACAGTTATTTATCTATTTGTTTGTTTGTTTATTTTGCAAACAGAGGCCTCATCCTCTGCTGGTCATTAGGAGGAATGCAGAAAAGTAAAGTCCATAAATGTGCTAGATTATGAGTTTTACATTCTTTTACTTTTATGACCTCTATGCCATACCTTATACAAAACCAACCATGCACGTAAATAAATAATTGAATAATAGAATGAATTTGTAAATTTCTAGTTTTGTCATATTCAGTCCTTCATATTTCAAGCCTGAATTCCAAAACTGTTGTAGTCCTTTGTAAAATGTAAATAAAAATGTAATGTAATATTTTGCAAATGTCATAAACACATTTTTTTCCACAGTTCCATTTATAAAACATATAAAACATATCAAATGTTTGCTAAAATGGTAAATTTTCAAAGTATTTACAATTTCAGGGGGGTGGCAACTAAAGGCTGAAAAATGAAGAGAAGTAAAAACAAGCAGGCTGAGGAACATTTTTCTCCTCATTAAATGGGAGTAGGTCGGCAACATGACTGCGTGTATAAAAAGAGCATCTTCGAAGGACAGAGTAGTAAAGATGGGCAGAATCTTCAAATTGTGGAACAATTTCAGACTGAGTAAAATTGTATCTCATCGTCTGCAGTACAAAATGTCATTAAAAGACTAAGAATCTGGAGCCTGTCCCAGCTGCCAGGGGTGAGAGGCAGGGTTCACACTGGACAGGTTGCTGTTCTGTCACAGAGACAGACAACCATTCACACTCACATTCACACCTGTGGGCAATTTACACTAACAAGTTAACCTAACCCCACTAACTGCATGTCTTTGGACTGTGGGAGGAAGCTGGAATACCCAGAGAGAAGTTTCAGTCCCCATGCATGTAAATACATTTAATATGGAAATTTTTGCTCCTACCTCTCTGGGTAAATATGAGTATATAGCCTCCCTATGTGTACATATACAAATATGTGCAGTAGGGAAACTACCAAATTTGCCATTTTGGGCGCGGTTTACACCAAACCATTGTCACTGTCCATTCAGCAGTAGCGCGCGCTCACAGGGTGGACACACATGGCTCGTGTTGTTGTTACTCCTGCGATCCACGTGAGCACGAAGCGGCGCTTCCTACTGGCTCGCGTGGGAGAAGAGAAAAGGAGGCTGTGTGGAGACCTTGCACAGTGAAGCCGAGGTACGGGAAAGTGAAGACACCCAGCCCTGGTTGTCGCCCACAGGAAGACTTCAGCGTTTTTACGCGGATTGAAGGAGAGGAATCCCTCCCCATGCCCGAGGGTCGCGGTACGTCTGCGCATTTAGAATATTTGTGTTACACACACACTAAGATTTCATTCTCTGCTTTTGGTCTCGCTGTCCGTCGCTGAAAGGTTGAAGTTTTGCAGCTGAGACTCTTTACAGCAGAGACTGTTGTTTGTCTGCAGCTGGAAGTCCAGCATCTAGACCGTTTTTCTTTTTCATCCAGCTTGTGTTAGGGTAGGAATTCTTGGAATGTCGCGTTTAGGAAATTGGGAAGAAAAAGAGGAGAAAACAGAGAACACACGTTGCTGAAGAACGGAGACAGTTATTATGAGAATTAGCTGCATGTGACCAACATGTTTTCCCGAACCGTTTCCCTGGAGATGTGTTCAGGCGAATACTCCTGCAGTGTTTTTCCAGCATGGATTTTTCCACATTGTAAGAACTTGCCAGAAGAGCGAAACTTTTTTCCCCCACGACGATTCAAAGAACTTATGTTTCTCGCCAAAAACAACTTAAAAAAAAAGAAAAATAACATAATAGAAAAAGAATTAAATAAAGGTTTAAGTTTAAGCTTCACGAATGTTAGGAGTTGTGGCCTTCTGTGTTTTAATAAAAGAAAACCAGATTAAGCAAATGAATAAATAAATTTGATCAGAAAATATAAATGTTTCTAGAATAATTGTTGCCTATGTTTAAAAACAAACAAGTTATTTAGTTTTGGTTTTGGCATTGCTAGTCTTCCCTACAGTGGAAGATCAAAACATAAGTGTCTTTGACAAAATGATTGTTGCTTTTTTACTTTGTCTTGGAGCCTTTATTAGCAGTTTTATTAAGTTTTTTTTAATTTTATTTCGACACTGTATGTCCTCCAAATACGACTATGCGAAGAGTAACTGTGTTTTGTGTTTTTAACAAAAATGAATTGGTCAGAAATATTAGAGGAATTCTGCTGTCTTTTGGATTTAACAATAGTTTTTGTGCAGCAAAAGATGTGTGTGTTGCACAAAATGAGAAGTCTGACACCTGAGCAGGTATTTGCAGGCTTTTTCCCAGGTTAGTTGTTTAGTTTAGACATATTCATTGTTTTTGGCAGTTGCTGCCTTATCTCAGTTTGGAGTCAAGCCGGTCCTGTTTTCTTTTGTATCATGTCAGCTGGTTTCCATTTGATACTGCATTCCCTGGCTGACTCTTCTATTAGATTGTGCCAAGTATTCAGAACTGGGTAGTTCAATGGTCCACTTGAATCAATAATGCAATAGAAATGAAAGAACTGATAGTGATTTAGTGTTTTGATCTGGCACAGGAAGTCAAATCAACATGTTTCATAACAGTGCGCAGTCCTTATGTGGCATGTAATCTGTTACCAGAAAAGGCGTGATGAAGTAGGAACACCTAGGAGAAGCATTGCAGCGTGACTTCAACCAGAGGGAAGTTACAAAACATATCACATGATCGAGTGAGTGGACGTTCTGTCTGCAGGGTTATCCCATTATGTTTCAAAGTAACCTCAAATACTGAGTCAGGGTTGCGTAGTTCATATGTAACCGATAAACACAATCATTTGTTTTTATGTTTCAGTTTCTTGTTTTTTTCCACTTAAAGCATTTTTGGATTATTAACAAGAAGCCTGCGTACCTTGTATCTAAAAAGCATTTAAATCTGTCATAATCTTGAGTCACAGAGCAGACGCCCTCTGCCTTGGATGCTGATGGGGACATTAATGTTCTCCAGTCGTCTTGCAGGTGAGCATGAAGCTTTCAGGCATCAAGCATGATTGAAGCCACATATTTGGGCTCACTTTTCCACGTAATGTGCAGTACAGACTATAGTCAAGCTTCCAGGAATTAGTGCATTTTTTCTTTCCTCCATCGTGTCTTCAGCATTACATCATTATATGCTGGATGCTCGGAATCAAAAGCCAGTTCCAGTTCTGTTTTAGAGTCACATTCCTGAGAAATTATCACTTCCTTTTATGTTTTTTGGACAATTTCTTTTGCAAAGAATGATGTCAGAATTATTGCAGTAGAGCATCTCCCCACCTGTATAAATTTTATATTTTATATTATCTTAGAAGACTACTTGTAAGCAGAATCAATAATGGCACTAAATAAGAGTACAGTTTTGTCAGCATCCATACTTATCACTGACACTCATGAGACACAGCTTGGTAGTGTTTGGTGCTATAAAAGCATCCACATTTAGTGTGTGGGTACTTAGTTTTGCTTGTGGTCATTCATTTTTCTATGAAAGTGGTGAAAGATGTCCAAGATAACGTCTTCAGATTGTTTCTTTTAATCCGATAGAAAGCCAAAAACCCTGACAGAGTGGAGAGACGACTTCCTCTGAACAGAATACCTCTGACAAATAAACTGAATAAGTTAGCTTAGGCTTTAAGAAATGTCACATATTCCAAAATAATATTTTATTGTGTTTTCTGGGGTGAATGCTTTTCTAATATATTATTTTCAAATCGTGGGTTCTATATGAACCAAAGCTGAAAACATTTAGCTCCTATACAAACCAAAGCTGAGGCTTTAGTTTGCTCTAAATCGTCCGTTTGAGGCAGTTTATGCCATGGCGAGGTGTCTGTCCACAATAGAGAAGAATTGTTCCCAGAGTATTGGCCAGATTTTTAGAGAAACATGCACCCAGACATCATTTATGGGTGTTCACGAAATTGCAGTCAAGGTCATATTTGCCAGTTTGCAGGCAGAAAGCCTGTGAATAGAGATGGATTGTGAGCTGAATGAGCTATTGTGTCATTGACATTCTGGTTTCTGCTCCCCAGTATGATCATCTCTGGCATACTGCTGTGGCTGTAAGCACAGAAGCCCCGCCCACCTGGTATTCGAACTTTAATTTTGAAGGTCCGCCAATGAGAAGAAAAGTTGGCTTAACAATAGCTTTTATCTGAGTGGGTGAGAGAATGATATGGAAACAAAAACTTTATGAATTGAACATGTTAAATATACTGTACAAAATGATGTATTTAAAATAAATGACATAGGTACAGATGTGGCACTAAATAAGAGCACTCTGACATAAAAGTGTGCTCTTATGACCAGTTAAATGTTTCAAGTGTTACAAAAGAACACAAGAAAATGCTAAACTGAATTCTTTGGTCTTTTCCAAATAAATAAGCTAGTCATTAATACAAAATCAGTTCTAAATAAAAAAGCCGTCTTCGCACTATATCGTTTATTTTGCGCAGATTCAAGCTGTCTTAATTCAAGTGGGCAGTCAGCCTCATATGGATCAGATGTGTGACTTGACCAACAATCAGATATGGTAGTGAAGCGTGACCCAGCTGTTCAGCTGTCTCTCTCCACTCCATGTATAGCTAGGAAAGTGCCGTCTGTGGAGTTGATAATGAGGGTCAATTACTTTAATGAGCCACTTAAAGTCGACATTTTCGACTCTGCTTTACTGGCATCGTGTCTTGCCACAGTATATCCTGCCTTTGTGGAAACTTCGATGCAGTGTGGAGTGCGGGCTGCTCAGCTTCTTTGCCAGGCTTCAAACAGCCAAAATATCTCCACACTGCTGAATTCCTCTGACCCTTCTTTTCAACACCTCAACTTTTGATCCTCGGGCTGTGTGAGTCAGAGCATCGTGTTTGGTGACACTGTCACTCCAGTTTTTATTTACACTTCCTGCTGTCATTTTGTCTTTTGTCTCGTTCGCACTCCTAACCTGCTGGTGTCTGCGGCTGCAGCAGCTCAAATATTAGCACAGGCGCTCCTCCTACGCTGTATGTGTCGGCCTAACCCGATGCGGCTTTACCGCTATCCCAACAACATGATCGTTCTGGCACAGCACAATTCTCAATGAGTTCAGTGAACTTCATAATGACAACATTGTCTCATATATCTATAAAATTATTTTAGGTTAAATATTTAGTTTTATCCAGCTCTAGTATACGGTAGATTAAGTGTTCTAGTGAAATTGAACCACTGATCTGTGAGCATGTAGCTTGATAAAAGACTTAAAACACTAAATCGATGTTTAAAATAGTTTTTGCGCATAATAAGCTTAGCGTGAAATTTGCTGTACACCAGTTTTTCTGCTGGGACCTAATGTGACACAATCAGACTTTGCATGTGCTGAGGAACAGTTGAGTTTTCCTAACTTGAAAAACTGGTTCCCTGCTCATTGTTAATTTTCTCAAGGGTCGAACGCAAACAGGCGGTTGTAGCCTGTGCGGGCCTGTCCTCTTGGGTGGATGCTTGGAGGATGAAAATCATCACAGCAGACTGCATTACTCATAAAATATGTAATTGTTAATATAAATGGGAATGGTTGATGGTGCAATAACCGACGGCAAGCCCTCTGAAATGTTTACTGCATGTGTTCTGTTGGGTTGTCGTCTTCTGTCCTGGACGTGTTTGAGCAGAGCCTGAAGATGCTGACAAACACTGTCACACGTGCAGCGCAGAGTGCACGTGCATAACTTTGTGGGAAATGTGCAGTCTGACACCTCAGGCCAATGAAAATGCCCGAGCAAGGTTTATCACAATTCACAGTTCTGGAAAGAAAGTGTGGGTGCCTTTAGCGCTCACAGACAAGCACATGTAAACACCTCGCGTGTAGTGGACAGGGTGAGAGTTTGGGAGATATTCTTACTGATATTTTCACAGGATTTAAACCTTTTCTTTGTTCCCGTCTGTGTTAATGAGGCTCAATGTTGTGTGTCCAACAAACAAATTTCTGTGTGCGTTTTGCCATCTGAACACATCCTTGCAGAGGGCTTCCCGAAAGGCTCAGTTAATCTGTCAAGGGAGCACGGCCTCAGGAAGAAGGGTGGGGTGAAGATGAGGCTCGAGTTTTGAGCCTGTCATGGAGCTGTAGTGTCTTTGGCACATTCATTACTAGATTACTTTTCCTCTTGTTTGGTTACATCCTCTAATCCAGGGGTGTCAAACTCAAATACACAGTGGGCCAAAATTCAAAACTGGAACAAGGTCGCGGGCTGACGTTAATATTTACTGGAAAAAAAAATCTAGATATAAAAATGAATCTTTTCTTATGGACTCAAACAAGTTTTGCTGAAAAACTGAATATGGAACAAGCAAATCTTAATACTAAACAATATATATAATAGCAGTAGGCCAGCTCTAATAGTAATTTGGTTTGGCTTCGCGGGCCAAATGTAATTAGGCTGTGGGCCAAATTTGGCCCGCGGGCCAGAGTTTGACACCTATGCTCTAATCCAAAGCTGTGTAGAAAAAAAGAAAAAGGTGGCACTCCCTCATTTGACTACTTATCAGCTTTTTCAGGCGCTGTTTGTTTATTGAGTGCTCAACATGTTGTGCTGATTTGGCTCTGGTCCTGAGCTTCAGGCTACAGGTGGATGTTGCCTCTTGTGTTTGATGTTTGATGCTTTTCTTTGAGCCTGCACTGAATGTGAACTGGGAACCCATTCAAGCTTTCTGTTTCCTAAAATGGTTATCTCAGAAATGTTCTTTTAAATGCATTAAGTCAGTGTCTAACATGGAGGTGACTGAGCCTGTGTCCCACTGACAAAAGTATTGCAGTATTTGTACATTTGCATTATTGTGGACCTGATGTCTTTGGCGACATTCCAGAGAAAAAAGTGGATTTCTGTTCAAATATTTCTTTCTGTTGGAACTTCACATTAAAAGCATTTACCTGGCAAATGTTTAGTTCACTTTTATTATAAACTAGTAATAGTAAAGAGCTCAGGTCTTGGAGACACAAGACCTTTTGTCAGTTTTCAATATTCGATCAGCTTGTAGTATTGCTTGGAATAATTTAGCAGACATAGCAGGCAAAGGCGAGAGACAGACAGACGCAGTCTGGATTCAAACCCAGGACCTTCTAGCTGGTGCTAACCATCGCACCACCGTACCGCCCAGCCCCAAGTAACAGATGAACAGGAGAGTGAAACTCGAGTACTTTAAACTAAAGCACAATCTTCTTTTAAGGTCTCTACCATGGAGCAGGATAATTTACGGTAGATATCCTGTCACATAACTCCATGAGAAATGCTTCCAAAAGGCACAAATGCAGGCTGGAAGCCTTATACTCTGCTGTGGATAAAGACACAGACACCTGGAGATGTGACGGCCAAGTTCTGTTGTTCTATTCTTGTTCTATTTCTCTGAAGTCTTCTTCCCTCTGCATAAGTGCCGCTGATGTGTTGTAGTGCAAAGTCTATGCAGACGAGTCCATACACTCACAAAAAAATCGCCATCCATGCGAACAACAGCACGGACCTTTGGACTTACACTCTATGATGAAATTTGCATCAATCGGACCGTAGTGGACTTCTGGATGCAGAACGTATAATCAGTGTGAAAAAATCCCAACCCATAGATTTGTTGGGAAGGAGGAAATTATCCACAGAGGCCAAAACTGTTTTGTGTACCAAGCTGTAAATATGCTTTTTAACTTTGTTAAACTTTAACATGAGAGTCCCAAGAAGAAGGCTGGGACTCTTCATATTTCATTTCACATTTAAACATTGACTGATCTGTCTAGAATTCAATATAAAAACATATATCTTTCACTTGTTTTGGTCCCCGAGGCTGAGTACAAAGAATTAACATTCGCAGCATTCACACACCTTCCAACAAAAACACACCTACATCTCACACTAAATGATTGGTGGCACACTGCCAATGATCTGAATCTAAATGAGCTTTTTTTCTAGGTGTGAACCTTGTGGCTGTCAGTAGCTTTTATTAACTCAAGCTCTGTGGTATTATAAGTTGTTTGTGTGCAGCTATGCTTTCCAGCCATAGTGAATGCAGGATTTGTGCCAGCGTGCTTGCATGCTAGTGCACCGAGCACTTGAGCAATGGTGGGACTCTGTTGTATGTGTGTGTGGGTGTGTTTGTGAGATGCCTCATTTCCATCCAGTGCAGCGTGTAACAGTCATCCTTTGGTCCCTGTACTCTCAAGGCTTTAGCCTCCACAAAGCGCACTTTGTCACTGTTAATAGGCCGGGGCCTGCAGCTGGGGTGCAGTAAGCAGCGGCCCCTTCTTGTTGCTCTCACCCTGCCAGAGGGGATGATGCTCAACTGGACTGAGATCTGGGGAATTTGGACACCTTGAACTCTTTTTCATGTTCTCCAAACTACTTAAAAAATTTGGAGTATGGTAACTGAGGCCAGAAATGCCCTAAACTAATTCAAGATTGAGCCTAATACTATTTCATATTTGCTGGGAGATATTTTAGTATTCTTAGAGTATATGCATAGTGGGATAGACTTGTAAGGTGCTAGCTTTACCGTTTGTCAGAACTTCTGTTTCAGTCACAATAGTCTTTGCTGTGCACGTTTAACCTGTTTGAACAGTAGCATCAAACCTCACCAGGCTACACAGGTTTTATCACTCCTGTGTTTGGCAGTTAAACGTGTTCTTCTTTCAGGTGCATTACTTCAACTTTCAGAAGGTGTTAGTGCAATACATATTACCAGACACGGGTAAAAACAAGGCAAAAGATACATTTTTGGAGAAGGAAATGGTTAGATGTTGTTAGATACAATGCAGTCATGAGCATCGGTAGGCTCCAGCTGACCGTCCTGGCCTTCCTATCTTGCTGCCATTACTTCCAAAGGTAAATAATGCTGCTATCTGTCCACAAATTGTTAAAGAAAATCAGTCTAATTCAGACTAGGCTGCCCTCTTCCACTGCCACATGATCCAGTTGCAATGCTCACACTCCTATTGTGAGCCAGTGGGCAGTGGTCAGCAAGGCTGTGGCTCACACAAACATGTTCTTATTACATTTTTGCATTTGGTCACAGGCCTCTGCAGCATGACAATGCCGGGCATTCTTTAAATCAGTGTCTGGGTAGGTCTCAAGAGCGACGACAATACGCGATTGTTCTCAGCGTCTGCTCCAGTCCACAGAGATGTCACACTCGAGGACTCTGTAATATAAACTTTAACGGTGGGGGCCATCAGATGAACCAGTTATCCGGTGTGGTGCATTTGTGCGAGTGGATTTCAGTGGATCAAAGTGATGACCAAAACAAAGCAGGTGGTCAGATTTAATGATGAGCACATCATCATTTCCTTCAGTGCCCTAAATTACAATTCACAATAGCTGTTAGCCACTTTCTGTCTTCAACCTTTTACTGGAATTTATTTTCTGAAAATAAAAATAAAAAATCTTGATGATGCATTGATGATGCTGCAAGAAGTGCATGATTTTATTTTATTTATTTGGGGGTGAAAGCTATGTCTTTTATCAGTTAATACTGTGCATTTAATTGGTTTTAAATTACAGGTTTTGCATGCAATCAGAGTAACACCAAGCAACCAGCAAATCTGATCATCACTTCATAAGTCATGTATAAATATTTTAACAATAAAGTCTCTGACACTTAATAATGCACAGGTGTATCACCAAACATCACTGTTGACTGATAGTAACCAAAATTGTATGGATAATCATAAAAAATATTCTTGTTTTTTATGGGGAGCCAGTGTGAGGAAGTCAAGGTTTTGGTCTTATCTTGGTGTCTGATTGTGTGCATGTCTTTGTGTCCCTGCAGTGTTTCCTGTGTGGCGTGGGATTGGGGCCAGTAGTGGCATTGGGTGGAGCCAGGGCTGGGCGCGCTGCTTGAAATGGGACCCGAACAGAACAGACCTAGCGGCAAGAATACCGGTGTTTGACTACCCCGTGTGGCTCGTCCTCTGCCGTGGGGGGCGAGCCAGGCTCAGGGAAGTTTGTCAAAGAGGGAGGGGTGCCATCAGGCTTCCCGCAGACATGCTTAGCTTCAAACTTCCTCAGCTCTTTGACATCCACCAAGTCCCCAAGGTAAGAAAGTAACCTGGTGTACCCAGGTCCAGTCTGTTAGGACCGTATAACTGATGGGAAAAGGTGGTGGGTTGGTTCTATTCCTTAGATGAAGGTATTCTTAAACTCTTAAGGACTAAGAGGTGAATGTAAATACATATGAGACGAATAATCAGCCCTCCACTCAAGTTTAAAGCATTTGTGGCATTACACAGCATTTCAGAAGGTTAATTGCAGAGAAGCTGCAGTGCTTTATTATTATTATTATTATTATTATTATTATTATTATTATTATTATTACTATAGACATCAGTTATTTGTAGAAGTCTTCAGAGAAATGATTTTGTCAATAGTCGTGTCTATAAAGCCAAGCATCCGTTCTTCTGTTTATGTAATGCATGTTTATTTTTTTCTTACTGTCTTATGTAACACCAGGAAACGCTCAGGTTTGTCTGTCAGGATATGACCCGGCCTGACGAATGACTCGAGCCTCAAACAATAGCGATGCCAAGAGATATTTTTATGCTGTGTAGTCTTTCAGTTTGTTCCATGTAAATGAGCCTATGATGCGCTACAGATGAGTTTGCAACCTGTTTTTTTTTTTTTTTTTTCTTATTTTTTTGCTGTTCTTGTAGGATGATAATTATTGTTTCATCAGGTTGCATCATTTAATCAATGCACAGGCACAGCAGAGAGTAATATGCTTTAAATAAAGTTGTTTTTTTCTGAAAGGAGGGGGAGAAAATTTATTAATTTGATCAAATAATCAGATTGGTTTGTTTTAGTTAGTTGTAACTAGTTTTAAAACTTTTGAAAGCTCCTAATTGCAATATTTTCACCACACATTTAAAAAAGGACCACAGTGTGCTACACAGTCTAAACTGTGTGGTAAATCCACATTTAGGATTTTGTCTCACTTAACCTTAATAATAAATTGCATAATATTATTTTTATACCGCCGTGTTTGTATTTTTACTTCAAGGCTTTTATTTGCTTCCACGATCAGGATTTCATCGTGTGATTACCTCCGAACCCTGACCCACTGCACCTTGCAGCCTTGCAGACATACAGCCAGTTTCACAGACGTGCATTAAGCCCAGTCATAGACATAAAGTAAAGAAATCTCAACTGAAAGAAGTTTAGTTTAAGATTAGGCTTAATCCATGTCTCAGAGACTGAGCCATAGTGTATTTGCACACAATGGTTCTGCCATATGAGTGTTAATCTTCACACTTCAGCAGAAAAAAAGTTTGGTAGCTGATTGTGGCTGTGAGCCTGTCAGCAGGAGCCAGAGCCCTGCAGTTCAAGCATCTGCTTTGGCTGCCGTCCTCCCTTCTGTAGTGACCTTATCTCATAAGTGACAAATAGTTTGCATGCAGCAGTTCTGCAGCATGGTTTCCAGCCATGAGTTCAGTGTGTAGACTAAAATTAGGCCCCTGGTTTTCTGTTATTGGAGTTTAAAAAGTTTTTTTTTCACATATAAAAACATTAAAAACTGTTGCTGGGATCAGCAACATATACTCCAGTTATATTGTTCTACTTTATTTTTTGAGTTGTGTACAGTCCGGTAATACCTGTAAAAACCGACAGCCTTTAATATAAAGTTCGCTGGGAGCCTGGTGTGATGAATAAAGTAGATCTCAAAAACCCAATCATAACATTTAACGTGTTACCATCGACCTGAACTTTCCCTTCAACTCACTGTAGTCTGTGCTGTACTGTAATCTGTGTGAACTGGCAGTGATATTGGAGCCCTCCTGCTAAATATTTACATAGTTGTCATCTTTGTTTGTCTTAACATCTTTTCCTCTTACAACATCCAGATGGATCCGGTCATGGATGTTTTACCATAAAGAAACAAGTTTTCACTACATACTGTAGTGAAAACAGTGGTGGAACTATATGCAGACACTTTAAGGGGCTAGATAAAAAAATAATTACCACTAGTAAAGTTCTGCTACATATTTTTAACTTTTTTTCTGTAGTTTTTGGTGCAAACTTGGCTTTTGTGGAAATGATCATTGTTTTTGAATGTTTCTTCCACAACAGATCAATGAAAATATAAAAATATCAGCATTTTAATGATGACTATCAAAAGGATCTAATAAGGTTTTATGTTTAGAGGAAAGTGAAAATGAACATTTATTTAATTTAAATACTCATATTGGCCTCAGAAACCCAGCATCATTAGGACTGTAGTGTAACTAAACGATACAGTGGTTCTGCAAACTCTCTGCTTACTGATGAAGTTTGATGATCAGCTTTTCCTTTTCGAGGATTGGCTGAATTTCACACCTGTCACCTGGATTGTCTGCTTGCTCCGCAGGTGTTCAGGGAGGACGGCATCATCTCTGGATACCGTCACCCAAGGAGCTCAGCACTGGACTGTATCCTCAGCAGCTTCCAAATGAACAACGAGACGATCAACATCTGGACCCACTTCCTCCCAACATGGTGAGTTTTGTTTGGTGTCCTTTCATTCACACCAGACTTGAACAAGTCTAGTTATATTCATGATCAAAGCAAGAGGTAAAGTGAACATTTGTCAGCGTTCCAGCTGTGTAAACACGACAGAGTTTCTAAGGATCACTGAAAGTCAGAGATTTAATCTTGAAAATTCTCATAGTGCTGGAGAGAAAAACAGACAGGTGGGGAAATGTGGAGGCTACATCTGGAAAATTCACTAAGTCTGAATCAAAATACACGTAAAGTCAGAGAGCTTTGAAGCTCACAGGATGTCAGAGAGAAGCAGTGACATTGCTAATTAAGAAACACAGTCACAGAGTACTTCTCTGTAGTAAATCTACAACCTGGAAACAGATGCATGTGCCAACATATTACACGGTAGCATCAGTTACATGTACCTGTATGGGGTCACATTTTTGTATATATACATTTTTAATTTGTTAATAAATTTTTGTAGGTACTTTCTGTGGCGTTTCTGCGTTCTCTGCTCTACCCTGAACTTCCTGACTGACAGCTACACCTGGCCGCTGCTGGTGTACATGATGCTCATCTGCGTTTACCCCTTCACGTCCAGTTGTGCACACACCTTCAGCACCATGTCCGCAGAGTCCCGCCACATCTGCTACTTCTTTGACTACGGAGCTCTCAGCCTCTACAGCTTAGGTAAAGAAACCCCCGGTGGTGGAGGCCTAAAAGCATTTTTGATGTTATTGTACATTACCAAGAAACAGGACGATCTTGAAATCATAAAGAGGAGTCGGTAGCTCTTTTCACACTCCTCTGAGATCACTCTTTATGACACTCTATTTTGATTGTTTCCCTGAACAGTCCCAAGGGGACACAGTGTGTCATTTTTAAGAAGCATGCCAGCACCGCAGAATCAGAGGGATGTGAAGTCTAACACTACAGTGTCATCACTCTGTGATATTGGCTTTGCTTCTTATACAGACATCAGTTCAGCTCTGTTACCTCCCCGTCTGCCTTTGTTAGATAAAAACAGATGGCCAAGGTAAAAAAACAACAACACTAGAGAAGACAACAAAAATGTATATATAAAATAAGTAACTACTTAGCAGATCTGTGTAAAAAGCAGAATGAAAATGTTAACTTTGAAGTAGTTGTGGATTATAAGAAGATTATTTTGTCCCAATTTTTTTTGTTTGTTTGTTTCTGGGAGACGTTCTGAGCTGTCGCATCCTTTTTACCCATCAGCTGTGAAAAGTTGATGGGGTATTGTCATCATCCTGCTTGGGTGGGAGGCGGGTGGTCAGTGTGGACACTCACCTTTGTGAACAGAAGAAGTTTGGTCAGAGGTCAAGTTTTCTGAAAATCTTGTGACTGTAATGACTCATCAAGGAAGTCACCTAGAATTGATACCAGATACTTGCTATAGCGAGCTATGGTCTTCATGAGTTATTTTTCAGCTTAGGGAGCAGCTACACGCAGCAAGAAATATCATGAGATTTCACTTTAGATTAATGTGTCACATGGTTTTGTGTCATCCTGTCTCAGTTTGAGTTGTCTGAGTTACAGTAAGCTAAAGCTACGTTACTTCATGGGTCATGCCACCCGAGACAAAGTCTTCTTTCTGAGCAGAGAAGAAGCAGCAGGATGAGCATTTGGAGGTTAGCTCTATCCAGGCTGGTTGTAGGTAGTAAATCTTTGTGCACGGGGGGGGGTTGAATGCAAAAGTCCTGATGCCACAGCGGTGTTTAATGTCTGGGGGTGTATTTTGTTTCTTTAGCGCATGATAGCGTTACTAGGTAACCAAATATCAACGGAGGAAACAACGTAATGCTCAGAATTTCATCTCTTTATCTTTTCCATCTTTGAACTACGTGAAGGAAAGAGGTTTGTTTATAGACAGTCTCCTCAGTCTCTCCATCTCCTGGTAAATAAATAAATGGTTGTAGATTCCACCTTAAGAAAACAGTTTAAAATATAACACACAGAATAATTTAGATTTAACGGGTAAAGGCCGAGGTGTTTGAAACACTCCAAACCACAGTAAAGTCAAACAGTTTGAGGTGGTTCTGTTTTATGAAACACATTTAACAGGCTGATCAACCATCATGCATCTCATTAAGGATGACTGCTCCTTTATTAAGGTCTATCCATAATAGTGCATGCGTCCTATACTAAGAGATGAAACGTTGCTTTCTTTCTCCTCTAAACTGTTTGCATGGTAAGTTCCGTTCCACAGTAATATTCAAAGCATTTTTGCTTGTGTTAGCCTTTGAGATTATATGGAAATCAGACATGCCTCACACTCAAAGCACATGGAAACAATGTTACTCTCCTTTCTGCCACTGTCCTGAAAGATGGATTGGGTTTTATGGCTCCAGTATTTGCTTGATTTCATAACCAGCTCTCCTATGAATAGTATTTCCCTCCCGCATGCACCTGCTTTTACAAGGAACTTCCACAAAGAGGGAACTGAACATTCCTGTTTTTTAAGGAAGGTTTGCTTGTTGCGCAGCTGTTCATTTGCAAACTCTTTCCCCACCGCCTGCCTGCATATTTGAGGGTGAGCACATACTAGAGCAGATCAAAAAAATATAATATTGTATTCTTCATGCATTAGTTGTAAATATATCAGGCGTTTGAGAGTATAAATGAACATCATTTTCAGAAGTTTAACATTTTCATTGGTCTTCGGAAATTTTATATGAATCTAAGATAATGAGAAACGATCCATTTACATAAAAATTAAAACTCAAAAGCATCAAATATTTCACCTTATTTTTAATAAATATATAGTATATTCAAATTAACTTAAAAAAATAATTTATGAAAAACCGTTCGATACAGTGCTTTCGGTTCGGTACGCATATGTATGAACAATACAACATTTGTAATTTATTTTATCAATTTTCCTTCTGACGATGCTGTCTGTGTTGAGCGCTCAGTGAATCTGCGTTTGACTACTCCGCCTAGGCTGCACTGTCGAGCGCAGATCCACTGAGCGCTCAACACAGACAGCATAGTCAGAAGGAAGAGCGCAGGGCAAGCTAGCAAGACAGAAGTTAAGCTCTCCTTGCAACATGGACCTCCCCCACTCTCATTCAGATCTGGCGTTTGGAATTATTTTGGTTTTCATGTGACGTATGACCCTGAAGGTAAGCGCGTCATGGACTAAAGTAAAACAGTATGTTGGATGTGCCATGCAATGCTCAATTACATTGGTGTGAACTAGTGTGTTAGCGCAGTTAGCTCGTTAACTGTTAGCTGTCTAGCCCCATGCACGGGGTGATCGGCGGTAGCTCGTTAACGGAGATTTGCGGTGTTGTGGCGTTAAGGTCATTTCAACGAGATTAACCTGAAAGCACTAGTGGGAACACAACGAATATGACTGCACATTTACATCATCCTAGTGCAAAGACAAAAACAACAAGCATGCTACTAACTTTAGCTGAGTCATTTAGACAGCTGTTAGCACATGATTCTCCTTATGCTGCTGAGAATATAGCCCAGAAGAAGCGGATAGTATAGCTTTTATTTTGGAAAGAGGCATTTCTCTGTAATAAACTCTCTTTTCCAAAGATGAGTGATTCCTCAATCAGATACAGGGCTTGCAATATCGCTAGCCCGACGTCCTGGGGCTAGCGATTTTTTTTTTCAGACGGGCTACCCTGCCCGTCGGGCTATTGTAGGAAGTAAAAATATATGTCAATGCTTTTGCATTCTTTCGGAAATGTAGCTGGGTAATTATGTCATTGGCATCGGTTAGCCACTGTCAATATGTGACATATTGAAATCGCGTTTGAATTTGCGCTTGTTTTTTTGCTTTCACTTTGCAATCGCATGAACTGTGTATAGAGAGCGACAGCACTGATTGGTGAGTGATGATAATTTGCGCACCAATTCCTCTGACTTTGTCTCATCAATCGTTAGCTTACTATGCAAACATGACAAGTGAAATCTCCGGCAGCTTACACATGTGAGAGGTTGATCGCGCAGAGAATCGCTGAGCATTATGTGAGTGCGTGTGTAAAAGCAGCAGGATATATATTGTAGCGGATCAGGGCTGTTCGGGGTTCTGTTTGTACAGTTATGTTTTGTTTATGTTGCCATAGTGACGGGTGACGCCCTCTCGCTGCGACGGTGTGTCCTTCCGGGGTCAGAGGGCGCCCTGTGGTGTTGTTGTTGCTGTGCTGTTGCCGCACTGAGCAGTTAGCTAGCGGCAGTGTTCTTCTGCAGATGTCAATAAACGGCTGTGCTCCCTGGCTAGCTCACGGGACGCAAGACCAAACGATACCTCCGTCTCCTCCTTGTCTGAGCTCGCCACATTGGTGTCAGAAGTGGGATGATGGTGGCACCCCATGTTCTGACCCGAGTGACTTTTACCCCGCCGGTCGTGACCGGCCGGTGCGCCAAAAGAAGGCACCTGGACATTTGCAGGACTTTGTGTGGGGTAATGGGGTCGTCGGGGACGACTGACCCCTTAGGTGGGGGCTATGTAGCGGGTCAGGGCTGTTCGGGGTTCTGTTTGTACAGTTATGTTTTGTTTATGTTGCCATAGTGACGGGTGACGCCCTCTCGCTGCGACGGTGTGTCCTTCCGGGGTCAGAGGGCGCCCTGTGTGGTGGTGGTGTTGTTGTTGTTGCTGTGCTGTTGCCGCGCTGAGCAGTTAGCTAGCGGCAGTGTTCTTCTGCAGATGTCAATAAACGGCTGTGCTCCCTGGCTAGCTCAAGGGAAGCAAGACCAAACGATACCTCCGTCTCCTCCTTGTCTGAGCTCGCCACAATATTTTAGTTCTGCTGAGCCAAATAAGACAGGTCAGGGTGAAGAAGTGACAGCCAAAGAAAAACTTACCACAAAACGGAAAAGTTATGACAAATCAG